>NC_056735.1:549002609-549082609 GCF_019279795.1 Protopterus annectens
GATGTTCCTCACCTTAGAAGTACCTTGGGACACCCTTCACTCTGTAAACTCCGAGGTGCATGGGATAAATGTATAACACTGTAGCAAGATAGCTAGGGGTGCTAATCTCAGTCCTGGCAAATATGTGAGTGTGTGAGAACAGTATCATGTGTGTATGTGTGTTTGTGTGGGAACCATATCCACTGGGGGATGGGTTTTGCAATTTTTTGTTGTGATCCACCAAGTACACATCCCAATGTCCACTTTACAAGGCCCACTGCTGTCATCCACTGTAGAGGTAGCTGTAGATACTCTGCAGCCCTATAAGCTCTGTGCCATGTGAAACAACTATGTAACAGCATGGAATAAATAACAAGATAGGTGTGGATTCTAATCCTTTCATACCATTTCCCACTCAGGAATCATAGAAAAACACACTCAGCTAGGCATCAAATCCTTTATCACTAGGTGGGTTGCAAACTGGCTCACAGATAGAACCCACAGTATGAAAGCAGCAGACTCCATGTCAGACTGCTGACCAGTCATGAATGGAGTGCCACAGGTTCTGGTCCTGGTCCCCATCGTGTTCAGTATCTTCACCTCTGAAATTCAGGCCAACACAAATGGACTCTGGCTGACAATGTTTGCAGATGACTGCAAGGTGAGTGCTATTATTACCTCCCCAGGTGATGTTGACATCCTGCAGAAAGGCTTCACTGAGACCTACAACTGTTGTCAGAAGCCTGGATTTAAGCTCAATGCCAGAAAAGGTGTCACCATCCCCTTTGGGAACAACTTGATTCCTGTGAATCACCACATTGATGGTAGTCCACTGAACACAGAATTTGTTATAAGAGAACTGGGAACACAGGTTAATAGTGACCTCTCTGTTGACCACCACAGTGCCACTGTGGTAAAAATGTCCTTCTATGTGGCACATCTCATTACTAAGGGTGTTGCATTAAGGAAGAAAGAAGTCATTGTCTCCCTCTACTCTTCCCTCATTAGACCAATCATCGAGTACAATGGCCCATTTAGTATGTACCTCACTAGAGACCTGCAACAACTGAAGAGGCTGAAAGTACCTCACAAAGAGGATCCTAGGCCTTTAACATTTGTCCTTTATAGACAGACTCTAACTCCAACTATTTTCTGTCTCATATTGGCTACTTAGAGGCAATCTCTCCTTGACTTGCAAAGCCATGTCTGACCCAGCTGTGTTAGGCATGTTACATGTAAAGAAACCCAATCCTTCTGCACCACATGCCCCAGATACTTCAAGCCCATTTCCACAATCAACAGAACTTGCTGGAGGGACAGTTTCATAACCCAGAGATTGGTCATGCTATGGAATAGCCTTCACATACATGTCAAGCAGAATACCTCACTGGCCCTCTGCAAGAAAAAAAAACTGGATGAGTAGATGGGGACTAGATATCTCACTCCAGTGGCTATACTTAATAGATATACTGGAGAGTAACGTTAGGTGGCATAATGCCAGGGTAATCCTGTGGACTAGGCTTGTAAATTCCCCAAGGCCATTCACCTAGTACACACCTATGAACCTATGTATCTCAATACTGGCATGTGTGTGTGTGTGTGTGTGTGTGTGTGTGTGTGTGTGTGTGTGTGTGTGTGTGTGTGTGTGTGTGTGTGTGTGTGTGTGTGTGTGTGTGTGTGTGTGTGTGTGTGTGTGTGTGTGTGTGTGTGTGTGTGTGTGTGTGTGTGTGTATTAGTGTGTATAAAAGTGTTTGTGAGGGTGTAAATATGCAGGTGAAAGTAGTTTGAGACCCTTCTCACCCAGTACACCTCCTATTGCCATAAATTACAAGGTCCGATGATGTTATTCACTTTACAGGTACCTTGGGGCACTCTTCATCATACAAGCCCCTTGGTGTGTGTGGTACCTGCATAACACTATAGTACTAATAACTAGATAGGTAGGGGTTCTAATCTGAGTACTGGTAAATGTGAGTATGTGTATGTAAGTGTGTATATTTGTAGGATACAGCATCTTGAGGCCTCTCCCAGTACATTGCCGATTGCATACTTTACAAGTCTGGTGATCTTGTTCACCTTAGAAGAATCATGGGGCACTCTTCACCTTATAAGCTCCATGGTGCATGCAATGAATGCATAACACTGTTGTAGCAATAACTAAATAGGTAGGGGTTCTAATCTCAGTCCTGATAAATGTGTGTGTGTGTGTGTGTGTGTGTGTGTGTGTGTGTGTGTGTGTGTGTGTGTGTGTGTGTGTGTGTGTGTGTGAGAACTGTATCTTGTGTATGTGCTTGAGTGTGAATTATATCCAATGGCGGGGTGGGTTTTACATTTTTAGGCTATGGTACTCCCAGTACATGTCTCAAGGTTGACTTTACAAGGCCCACTGTCTTCATCAACCGCAAAGGTATCTGTCTACACTCTTTAGTCCAATAAGCCCTGTGCCGCATGCAGTATCTATGTAACAGTATGGACTGACTAACAACATAGGCAGGGCTGCTAGTCTCAGTCCTGGCAAATGTGTGTATGAGTGTATTTGTGTTTGTAAGTGTGTATAACTGTAGGTTAAAGTATTTTGAGTCCATTATCACCCAGTACATCTCCCATTGCCATCCTTTATAAGGCCTGGTGATGCTGTTCACCTTAAAATTACCTTGGGACACTCTTCATCCTGTATGCTTCTTGGCATGTGCGATAAATGCATTACACTGTAGTAGCAATAACTAGATAAGTAGGGGTTCTAATCTCAGTTCTGACAAGTGTCTGTGTGTGTGTGAGAACTATATCAGTTGAGTGGCTGTGGTTTACAGTTTTAGGCCATGGTACTCCCACTACACATCCCAAGGTCCACTTTACGTACAGTGCTGTTTACATGTACTGTAGAGGTATCTGTAGACACTCTTCAGCCCTATAATCCCTGTGCCATGTGCAACAGCAATGTAACAGTATGGACTGAATACCATGATAGGCAGGGCTGCTAATGTCAGTACTGGCAAGTGTGTGTGTGTGTGTGTGTGTGTGTGTGTGTGTGTGTGTGTGTGCATGTGCACATTGGTGTGTATAGCAGTGCTTGTGAGAGTGTAGACTCATAGGTGACAGTATTATGAGTCCTTTCCCACCCAGTAGATCCCCCATTGCCATACCTCACAAGGGCATGTGATGTTATTCACATTACAGGTACCTTGGAAAAATCATCACTATTAGTTCCATGCCACCCGCGATAACTGCATAACACTGTACTACCACTAACTAAATGAATAGGGGTTCCAAACACAACACTGGCAACCATGATCCTGTGCATGTGCATGTGTGTGTGTGTGTGTGTGTTGTGTGTGTGTGTGTGTGTGTGTGTGTGTGTGTGTGTGTGTGTGTGTGTGTGTGTGTGTGTGTGTGTGTGTGTGTGTGTGTGTGTGTGACTGTGTGTGGGAACAGCATTCTCTGTGTGTTTGGTCGACACAATATTCACTGGGGGTGTGGGTTTTGCCAATCTGAGGTGTGTAACACCCACTACACTTACCATTGTCCACTTTACAAGAGCTGCTGATGTCAACCACCATAGACTTACCTGTATACACCCCTCATCCCTATAAACCCTGTGGCACATGCAATAATTGTTACACAGACCTAGTAAATGTGTATATATGCAGCTGTACCTTGACTATAGCATGGTCGATGTGTTACCACACTGCCATACCCATCATTGGCAATGTCTGCAGGGCCACATCCTGCTGACACAAAGACACCTAGAAAACAAACAGAATACAGCATGTGAGACTACATTCAGTCAGCATAACTAACATGAATTATACATCATGGCTGAAAAGGTACTCACACTCTGAAGTGCACCCATTACAAATGCCAGTTGACAGCACTTTACACAGCATTACATAGCTAAACTGTATTTAATTCACCCTGTGCATCAGAATCATATTAGCATGTCCCTGCATCAGTGGTATGGATGACAGGGATGTGGCACAGATATCATTATATATATATGTACAGGGTGTTGTATGGGTTTGCCAGAGGCCTAGGCTGGGCCATACAGTTGACATAATGTGTATGTGTTTTGATGGGGGTTGTACGAATGTGCTGTGCAGAGGTGGTGTGTGTGTCTGGAGGTGATATGGCTGTGATGGTGATGTGCATGTGTTTGTATGCACACAGTCACACCATGTGACTGCCCTACATAGGGGTGTGTTGGACAGCTGTGGATCGTACATGGTAGGGTGTACAGTTCATCATATCTGGCCATGGACACATAAACTGGTCCTGCCAGGGGTCTCACTGGCACCACCACACCCAATGCTGGATGCAGTACTACTCCCCAATGGGGACTGCTGTCTGCTGGATCCATGTCCCTGACAGGACTGGCCAGGAACACATGCCCATGGACTGCTACATTGTGGTGTGGACACCATCCCCCCTTTGGTAGTGATGGTGTTACTGCCATTACAGGAGTGTGAAGATGCATGGCCACATAGACCCTCAGCTGATCATGGTGCAGACCTCCTTGCAAGTGGCTACCTCCCATCTTCCACCAAATGCTCCAGCACAGACATTGCATTGTCAAGGAGTGCCACCGTCTCACCCCTTCATCTGTTCATGACCTCAGTATTCTCACGTGTGGCCTCAACAAGGTAATGTAGGCTGCCATGGACACCAGGAAGATTTGCATTCAAGACCCTGAGTATTTGTCAGGTGTTGTGGTCAGTATGTGCCTGTGCCACCATGATGGCCCAAAACATGTGTCTGGTGACACCTTCTGTGGCATTTGCAACAGGGGCTGGATGGGCAGCCATCCTCCTTTGAGCACCCCTGTCCATCCTCAACCTCAACTGCAATCCAGCTATCAGAAGTGTCTACACTCACACTTGCCCTAGTCACCATACTAGCCTGTTCCATGCCACCACCCACCAGCTGTCCATTATCTGTGGCCACTGGGGAAAGAGTATGTGTGGGCATCGTGACTGTGTGCAGGGATATTGTAGACAGCAATGGGATGCCAACCAATGGCACAGTTTCAGCCCTTGACAACCCCACCTGTGCCTCACTATGACTAATATCATTGTCAGCATCCGCAGCGACACTGATGTCAGGTGCCGTGCTGGAGGGGCCACGATCCCCATTTCCACCTGTGAGGGGAAGACAACATATGTAAATTAATACCTGCACTATACACACACACACACACAGACACACACACAGACACATACAGTTGAGGTGGCACATTACACAGACCTCACAATACCCAAATGGTGACATGCATGATACACAGTCAGACCGCAACATACACATTCTGGACAGGCCCTTGACATCATGCAGTGCAGCCATTTTCGCTCCATGTCACTAACAATATACACCTCTGGGATATGTGATTAGTGTTAGTGGGTGATGGCCCTTCCCCTACCACACACTGCACCCATGTGCACATTTTTGCTGTTCACCTGTATAGCACAGTGGCATCTCCTACAGAACATACTTCACAACTGTACAAATCTTTGCAGAATATGTAGATATCTGGCTCATATGTTTTCTCTGATCCCCATAATGCCTGTGTTTGTTTGACATATTACTGGGATGACCTGAGGACTGACATTCATTTGAGTGTCAGACCCCAAAACCTGCAGTAAATGTTTGTTAAAACAAATCTTGTTACACCTATAACTTTCTAAGCTTACACTGGATATGATAAGTATACACACCCTTGTTAACATGCCAGGTTCTTGTAATATATAAAATGAGACCACAATAATTAATTTCAAAACATTGCCCACCTTTAATGTAACATATCACCTGTGCAATCTAATCAGTAAATAAACAAATGTGTTAGGTGTAAACTATAATAAATGAAGTACGTACAATAGGGTATTTGCATAAGTGTGCACACCCATAAACTGATACTTGGTTGAAGCACCTTTAGATTTAATTACAGCATGCAGTATTCTTGGGAAGGAGTCTATCAGCATGGCACATCTTGACTTTGGCATTATTTGTCCACTTTTCCTTGCTAAAGCCCTCCAGCTTTGTCAGATTGCAAGGGCATCTCATGTGCACAGCCCTCTTCAGGTCACACTGCTGATTTTCTATCGGAGATTGATCTGGTCTCTGGCTGGGCCAATCCATAACATTGATTGTGTTCTGGTGGAGCCATTCTTAGGTTGATTTGGATGTATGCTTCGGGTCATTGTTGTGTGGAATGGTGAAACTCCTCTTCATCTTCAGCTTTCTGGCAGATGCCTGATGGTTTTGGGCCAAAAATGAGTGGTATTTAGAACTGTTCATAATTCCCTCCACCTTGACTAAAGCCCCAGTTCCAGCTTATGAATATCAACCCAAAGAAGGACACTGCCACCACAATGCCTCACTGTGGGGATGGTGGTCCTCGGGTGACGCAAAGTGTTGCTTATGCATCAGGTGTACATTTTGGAATTGTGGCTGAAAAGTTGAACCCTGGTCTCACTACATCATAACACATTTTCACACATGCTCTTAGGAGACTTGATTTAATGTTTTGCAAATTGTAGCCAGGCCTGGATGCTATACTGTGTGGGAAAATACTTCCATCTTCCAACCCTACCCCATAGGCCAGTCTTATGAAAAATACAGGAGGATTTATCACATGTAGTACACAACCTGCACTTGCCAGAGATTCGTGCAACTCCTTCAGTGTTGCTGTATGTCTCCTGGCAACCTCCCTGACCATTTTTTGTCATGTCTTTTCATCCGTTTTGGGGGATGTCCAGTTCTTTGCAACCTCACTGTTGTCCTATCGCTACTCCACCTTTTGATGACTGTCTTCACTGTGCTCCATGGTACATGCAATGCTGTAGTAATGTTTTTGTTCCCTACTCTTGACTGATACCTTTCAACACTGAGAACCCTTTGATGCTTTGTAAGCTCTCTGCGAACCATGGCTTTTGCTGTAGCGGGTAACTGAGTAAATGTCAGGAATATCCTACTAGTACAGCAGGCTATTATTTTGTGTTACTCAAAGTCGCTTTACTTGATGGCAGGTGTGTACCCAAGCAGACTTAATGCTGTAATTATATCACAAGCTGCTCCAACAAAGTATTAGTTGACAGGTATGCACACATATGCATCCAGCTTATTGTAGGTTGTGTATCCTTCATATTTGGCCCCTGACAGATTTGCTTGTTTTTCAAGTGAATTGTTCAGGTTATAGTTCACATTAAAGGTGGGAAAAGCTGTAAATGAAATATTGTGGTCTCATTTTGCTATATCACGAACACCTGGAATTTCAACAGCGGTGTGTACACTTTTTATATCCACTGTTTAAGAGTAATATTTCAAATACTTCCCTGTTTTCGGGCCTTTGCCCCCCCATTTTGTCAGTCTCTGTCTATGTTTCTTGCAGTGACAGGTTGTGAGGTATGCTATGGAAATTTTGCATCTCCTGCACATAGGCACCTGTGGTGACCACTGTGATGCAATACAGTTAACCCCACCACAAGTGAGCATGCACATAACGCAATATGGCTAAATGTGACATTTGTGTGCATGGTAAAATGCATGCCCTTAACATGCCTTGGGTATTGGCAAAACACAGCACGACAATTCCATATTCACCAGCTTCAGGCTGCTGTTCCACGTCCTGACTGGAGGGACCTATATAGTTGTGATAGAGAGCTATTGTCAGCAGACCCACATGCGGCATTGGTACAAGATGAATGCAGCTTTTCTGCACATTTACGGTACAAGCTCCAATACTACACAATTTGCTGTCCTTCACCATAGATGTGTACATCTGTGCATTACAAAAACCCACCCAGAACTGCATTCGGACCTGAAATATGGATCTAGATACTCTATGGATGTCAATATGACTGCTACACTAGTCTATTTATCTCCACTGGAGCGTTACCTGCACCCTACTTGCCCGTTGTGTGGGTGCCACCCACCACATCACTGTGAGTATCTGGACTCTGATGTTGGGGTGGGGTTGGTGCCCCAAGATTGGCAAGGAGCTCCTTGGTGGGAGTAAGTGGGGGCTGCATGGCAGGACCCCACCTGTGGCTGTGCAGTCCCTGGCCACGGCAGCAGCCCTTCAGTGAGCATGGCGTATCAGGTCAGTCGCACGATGCTGGACCTTCCCATATGTTTGTGCATGCAGGTCGACATCGTTTACCCTATGGACAAGGTTGTCCCACAGTGCGGTCTGTTCCCACAGATGCTGTTGGCTCCGGCTGAACATTACACTGTAGTGCTGGATGATGTGGTCAGTTATTACTGCAGTTTCAACCTCCGTGTAAGCAGGATTTCTGTCATGATGCATTGCACCTGGAAGACATAATATATTTATTTATTTATTTATATTTATGTATTTATTTATTTATTTATTTATTTAACATTTATTAACCCAGAAAGTCCGACTTGGAATGAAGTCAATTTTCAGTGGAGGCCCGGGGAGAAATGCTCCAGATGCATGTCTTTGTAATGTGGGAGGAAACCGGATCACCCAGAGGAAACCCAAATAAATGCAGGGAGGACATGCAGACTCCACACAGAAGACATCCCAGCCAAGAATCGAACCGGAGAACCTTTTGCTGTGAGGTAAAAATGCTACCGCTGCACCACTGCACCAGCCACAGAAACAGGGAAACACATCACAGGACCTCATACATTTGTCAATGGTATTTGCAGAACCTGCACATCAACATTGACTAGCAGTAGCCACCACTCACAACCACATCATACCCTTGTCAGCTAGCAGCACAGTATCAGCTTTCATTGCACTCCTGGTCCTTATGTGCCATGTTCCATCCAATGAGGGCCAGTAAATTGCATAATACACTCTTCATCATTCACTTATGTGTAGAGGGATGACAGTGACCATCTTGTATGCAGATAGGGTGTGGATGGTCCTTAGGCTTTGTTTGACTTCAGTGTGTAATGGAGCTGGGAGCACATGCCTGAGTTCATGTAGGATGCATACATGGATGTTATCAGGTCCCATGGAGACCTAATTTTATTGCCTTTCACTAGGCATTATGGACCTGAGCCCTGATAAGGGGTGGGGTGCAGGTGCTGTGCATATCCACCTATACTGATAGTGGGACAGAGGGGTTGGCAATAGCTATGACATGTGTGTATGTGGTGTGATTGACCACCAGAACAGGGTGGGTTGGTTTCAGCCTCAGAGGCTGAAGACATATGTTAGTATGGCCTTATGATTGGCCTTAGTGGAGTGGATGTGTCCAATTTGTACTCATAGTTAGCCTTACTGTGATTTACCTGTGACCTTATATGCTTGTTCAGACAAATGTGAACATGCTTCCATGTTGGTGCCTGCACTTACTTGTCCCTGTACAGCCAATATAGCAACCTATTACATGGTTTGTTTATTGCTGCTGCCAACAAAGGGGATTGCCAAACCTTGGTGGAGGTGGGTTTTATGAGTCAGGTTTTGCTGAGACCATACAGCTATGTAGATGCTCCTATAGCTGTTTGTAGTATGCATGGACACAAGGTCATATCACAGTTGGACACTTCTCTAATTTCAAACTGATAATCATGCTTATTGTAGTACCCATTTCTGTGTCAGGCCAATGCAACAACCAGTAGCTATAGACATATATGTCTTTTGGATGCACTAACACTCATATTACACACGTGTACAACATGTACAGCTTATTTACCTGACTGCTCACAACTCATGTATGTTGTTTTTTGGCTGCCAGCTAAAACTACTCATACATACATGTGCACAGGTGATACCTGATAGAAATTTCTGTTCTTTGTCAGTATGGCACACTATTGCTGCTCAGCCATACCTCTCAACCTGTTAGAGCTGGACATCTGGATGATGGCACACATAAATAGGGGCAAGGGCCCAAAAATATTGACATTGTAGTACTATTGCTATAACATACTTAAATCACTTGGTATCACAGTAGGCTTCGCATTTTCAGAAATACCCTGGAGAATGTCCAACATTCTTAGGTATGCTATTATGTTGTGATGTCAGTGTTCACAGATTTGCCAATGGTTTGCCAGAGATAACACACCTCTATGTGTAAATAACTACAAATATTAGGCACACATGTGGTTATTGTGCAGCAGGGCACTGTACAGTTGAATGGTTTGAGCTCAATATATCACATGCAGTTCAACACACACTTCTGTGACAGTAGTTTACTATGCACATACCCTGTATAGGTCTCTTAAATTTGCAATACAAACATATGCATCATAGTCATATTCACAAGTAACATATGGATATGTACAACATCCCAGTAGCTGGCCTAGCAGTGTTACACTCAGTATTGTTTGACAGACACTCCAGTAGTACTCATATGTGAGCTGTCCTTTCCTGGGGTGACTCAGGTGCCTGAGCTATGATCTATGTCACTGCAGACAGAGCCGGATGCAATGCCCATAGGTGCTGTTTAGCAATATATCAATGCAGCAAGTCTTGTTGTGACATATTTGTTTAACTTCCATTTTTCCCATTATTACATACCCCTTAATGTATTCCATTACATACTTACTTGTTTCACATGCCTGTTTTTTTTCCAAGTAGTCCTGAATAATCATATTTTGGTTTTGTTCAGTTTGTTTTGTGGTCTTTCTTTCTTTCTTTGTCTCTCTCTGTCTACTTACGTAGAGGTTTACACCTGTTTTACATAGGCAGCAGCTTGCCTTTTGTAGGTAATGGTCACGAGCAGGTGATGGCCTGTGCACCGATTTGTGTTCCCCACTTGCTAATTGTATACAGAACAGCTGTGCTGTTATTCCAATAGTCAATGGCATGGCAACACACTCCTATAATTGAGTACTTCATGTGTGCTTTGTCCCTTTTCCTTGCCTGTGAGGAGACCATCATGGAGGTGTGTGAACTACAGCATCACAGAGGGTAGGTGGGAATCCCTCTTACAAAAAGACTTGTGGAGACAGCCTAATTAATTGGGGGGGGTGATGGTTCCAGACTTAGGCACAGAATGTAAGTATTGCTGTTATACCATGTTATACAGTTGGAATAATGATAGTTTAACACGGTTTGCCCGGACATGCATTTTCAGCATGATTTCAAGTCTGATAGTATTATGTGGATGACATAACTCTCAACTGTAGGACTATCTGCAAAATAGCCAGAGGTTTGCCTGTTATGTTTGGTCTGTTCCCCAGACAGTTTTTGACCTTGGCAAATCAGTAGGCTACTCTGGGGATTGCAGTCAGTAAATGCTAACATCCATTTGTGTTTCTGACTTCATATCCCCCAGAAAAGATATGTTACAACAAACTCCAGCAAATTTCTCAATTAATGACAGCAATAGGTTCAATATGGCCCATATGTCATGCACTAAGATGTTTAGAGGTATGTTAGATCATTATTTAGTGCCTTCATTCCTGCTATCACCCCAGCGATGTAGCAGACTCCTAGAAATGTTATGAAGAAGAGGCCATAGATATGAGGCCAAAGCCTGGACAATCTGTGGGAATCTGTACAGTTGAGATGTCTGTATGTGGCTGGTCATTGTTAACAGACTGTCAGGACTGTGTAGCAATGTAGTGTGTAAATATTAGTTGGGCTATGTAGGGAAGGAGTACATGTGAGTGTCATGGGTCTTTCTATCTGGACTTGTGATATTTCAGGTAATATTCATTAAAAAAGATGGTGTTACTGCAGCAGCTTTCTCAGATTATCTGCATTTTTTATACACACACACACACACACACACATATATATATATATATATATATATATATATATATATATATATATATATATAATTATATTATGTATATAGTTTTTTTCATATATATGTATCACATGTATGCAAAATGGACAGCTATGTATGGGGTGATATTTTTTTTTGGGGAACAGATGCCCCTTTTTTTAAAGGTGAGAGTGGGATATTGGGGAAGGATTGTAGGTATGTCTGAGGAGTTAGGTTAGGTAGGGAGACAGACAGGACAGCAGACAGGGGTGGTATATGACACATGGGGGGTAAACCCCTTTGACAGGGAGGATGGTTGAGAATCTGAAGCCCATGAGACCCCAAATGGATACAGTGGGACTGAGGTCCCCACCCATGGGCAGTCACTACTGCACCTTCAAGGCCCCGAAGGTGGCTGTGAGGGTGGCTGGACAGAAGGGGCAGCCTGTCCCTCGAGGTACACCAGGTGGCCCTCCATCTAGCACAGCTGGTCGTCCAACTCTGTTCAGATGATGCTGTGCACCATACTATGGAACTGACTAAGAGTGACAGGCTCCTGTCTGTGCCCATTCCCAGGGAAGGATGGGCCCAATCCCCTTTGGTAGTTGCACTCAAAGGTGGTGCAGGACCAATGGACCAGGAAGTCCCAAGTTCTGTCCCAGACATGCTGCGGCCCAGTGCCTTGGCCAGATGAGGTGGGACAGGTGGCTCCACTTGGATCTGCCTTGCCAAACGTGCTATGGTGTTGAGGTTTTACAGAATATGTTGGTGAGTCATGACCAACACATTTCAAGATTAGTTATAACAGCACGCATTTGGGTGTTCCAGTTAATCCCATAAAACAGATTTGAAACTGTTGCATAGCAAACAGAACCCATGCATAAATGGAACAACAGTATGCATTGTAACAGCATGCCAGTAATATTGATGGCAACAGGTCACCAACAATGGTATTTGAACAAGGTATGTTCACATGCAACCAATCAAATATATGAACAATAATTGAACACGAGTGCCAACATTATGTTTGGAGAACAACATACCTGTAGTATACGAATTATAGTATTGATCCAGATAAGGGGTGGGTGCAGAGACAGAAAATCCATAGAAGCAACTGTTTATGCTTCTATTTTCCACAACAGTACTGTTCAATACTCTATGGGTCTGCCCTCACTTTACATCTACTTATGGCCCATAGCGTCTGTAGCACAAACATACCTATCAAACTGTCGCCTGGAATGGTATGAGGCAAACTGTGATAACTCTGGGTACATGACTAGAGGGGACTTGTACATGTCAGAGTTACATATCTGGCGCAGAAGGAGTATCCTGAAATGCTGTTATGTGAATGTGCTACTGGCATACTTCATCTGGTTTCCTGTCTGTGTCCAGGATTATTGGCAGCGGTGGCCACTAGCCATGACAACATGACACTTGAGATACATGTATCAGGAAGAGCGCATGTTGTATGTACCTATCCTGCTGTCATTTGCAGGCATGTGGTGGGAACGTTGAACATTTGTACACAGTTTATTGGTTTAACCTTCATAGAGCTGCTACCAAGATTTCCTTAACTGTAAAACCTGTGGAGAAAATATCTGTTAACACTAACTGACTGTTTTACATATATTCCTGATTCTTTGTGTGTTGATATGCATACATCTTAGTACCACTTCTTGGATTCGAACCATGTCAGGGTGTGCAAAATAACAACTAAGCTATTTCTCATCACACTGAGCTACTGGGGAACTGATGTTTCTTGTTGCACTGGTTTCTGCCTATTAGTCTCTTGGTTAGACAGTCTGAACTTTTAATCCTGTGATGCATGCATGACAGATAGTTAGTGTACTGTGCATTAATCCTTTGAATTACTACAATCTGGAAAGCAGGGCATTTAGATCTTGTTTTTATAGCTCCATTCTTAGTCTACAACAACATACCAGAATAAACACAACAGTTTGTGTTATAGATGTTTATTTCAGATCAATATTAGTCAGACAAGCTTTATTTATTCTCCTAACACAGTAGCAGTATACCTCCTAGCAGTAAACAATGTACTCCTTCTTAGTTATTTGCACGATATACTGCAAAATAGATTTTTATTCACCAGCCTGTTGGGACAGCCTCAGCAGACTATCAGCATGGACTTTGATGTTACTAGCCTTCTCTGCTGCAGCTGTAGGGGAGAAAAACAAACATTATGCATACCTGTCTATCACATCCTCAGGCTAGAATTTGGTACACCTATATCTGTGATACTTACAAACTGCTGGAGCACGTTTGTCTTTGGCATCTTAGATCCACTGGTGCAAGAGCACTCCCTTCCTCTGCTTTAGGTAAGCATAGGGGTGCCGGACCTGCTCACCAGTTTGGGGGATGCCAGTACCACTGGTGAGATCATGGGCAAGGTGGTCCCAGACCTCCATTTTATATTGTGAGCCCTGGTATTGGCCCTGCAGCAGTCTGTCATCATGGTTACTTATGAGGATAAGTCCACCCATGACCCTGGAGTCCACAATGCCCCAGCCCTGCACCCTAAAGCCCGAACTCTCACCTATGTCAGCCATGGTTCCTGCACAGGTTGAACTATAACAGGTACTGGCTGTATTCCTACATTCTCGCCTTTTGCCATCATTGGTCAATTTTGAAAATGTTGAGCACAGCTTAGCAGTGCGCAGACCTGGTAAGCCAATTTTAGCAATGCTTAAAGGGGAAATTGTTGAGCACTGCTTAATAGTGTGCAGATCTGCTTAGCATTCATGTCTAAGCATTGCTTAAACTGGCTAAGCATAGCTGAGCACTGCTAACCATTGCTCACTTTTAATTTTTTAAAATGTTAGAATAATGACTTAATTTAGTAAGTGCATATGATTTACATTACATGACGTCCCTCTGTGCATTTTCATTATATTACCAAGGGTTAGACTATACTGTATGGGACACTTGTGTATACATGGTTGGTTACACATGTTATATGCACTCACACTTCCATTTTAAAACAGCTACACTACCCTGGTTGGCAAATATCACTTACTACATCATTAAAAGAAAATAATTTTAACACTGCTTTCCTATGTATAAAGAAAGTGCCTGTCTTGGTACTTGAACTGTTTATACCTACATATAAAGCTGGGACTCTAACCACTGTGCTATCCCAATGTTAGGATTTTAGCTGTATATTTTTATTTATCTCCTCTGGGATGTTTAAGCAATGCTGGGTAGAGGGCCATAACATGCACATCCACTCAGCTACACTGAAACATACGTTAGTATGGAAATCAAACTATTTTTAATTATATATGACCTTGCACAGCTTTGTTAAGCCAGGAGGCTGACAGGTATGTGAGGCAGGCATCTGGGCATTCTGCATACACCTGTACAGTTGAGGGCTTTGCCCATATGACACTTTCAGATGGCAGACATTTGTGTTAAAGTCTTCATACCCTGCAGGAAGTCCATGCTACTGCAAACCTTTTATTCTATCAACTTTTAGGTTTGTCAGTGCAATATTTAAAACATGTCCCTATTTTTGTGACTTTGTCCCCCCATTATTTATGGCTTTGTACTGCTTTATTATACTGGAAGGGTGAGACATATGTGAGGCAGGCATCTGGGCAATCTGCAGACACCTGTACAGTAAACAGCTATGGCCGTACGGCACCTTTACAATGTAGGGGGTGTGTGACAGACACTGAAATACTGTTTGAAAGTGCCGTACCACACTTTCTGAGTGCAGGAGGTGTGTTCAATGTCCATGCATTACTTAAATGGGTCTATATTAAATAAATTAACGCTTAAAATGTCGAGTATGACAAGATCGACACAATTTAAGCGAACGCTTATTTAACTGAAACACAAACTTACCGAAAATCAAAGTATGGAATGATTTTGTTTGGCCAACACCTTCACCCTAGTGACGTAACAGACTACAACGCATTAAACAAAAATAAACGTGTAAAGTGACTACCTACATTATTAATCTATCAACTACCTAAGAAGCTATCCTACCACTATACACACCCTAAACGTGAAATATCCACTGTGCAAAACATTAAACATAAATTATGTAGTAATAAACCATGACATTATCCCAAAGTGTGCTCGATGGTGAACATTAGAGTTAGCGTTACACTTTCAGAAGAATTGCAACAGCCCAAAGAAACTCCTGTGTAGTGTACTGATCTTTATGAAAAATGTAGCGTTATATGTACTTTCATCTGTGAGCACAACCTGTAACTTTAACTTAAACTTACATATCTGCACCCGTATAGTTGTAACATTTATTTTGATTGTGTTACAGACTTACGTCAAGCATACCATGCTTCATGTTGGCCAAACATAATGTTTCGAAACTCTTAATTTAGATCATTTGAAAAGTCGATTAAATAAGCATTTGCTTAAATTGTCGATCTTGTCATACTCGACATTTTAAGCGTTTGTTTATTTAATATAGACCCACTTAAACACCCCCCTGCACTTATTCACTGTCCGTGTCTGTTTAGCCTTAACAGCAGTGAGCTTTCATGACTATGCAAGGCATGCTGGTGTTAAAGCTATAGCTAAATGGACATGAACCACTCCATGCAGGAATAGCACTATTCCTGCATGGAGTTTATTAAATCCTGAGGAGAGCTTAGTCAGCATTCAGTGCCTTTCTCTTTCTTTTTGTTCAAGAGCAAGCAGTTTATTTTCCTGCATGTAAACCTTTCTTAAGCTCTTCTGAAGTCCTAAACTGAATGATTTACATTAGCAGTATATAACAAGGTCTTGTTACTCTTGGAATAATGTTTGTTAATATTTAAATAAACTGACCCTCTCTTACATTGATTGCATTTTATGCCATCTCCTTCTTCTTCTTTATTTCTTTGTTTAATTCACCAAATCTATAAATTGCCTCAGAAAATGGTGTATTCATATCATATCATACCATATCATATCATATCATATGTCATCTCTCTCTCTCTCTCTCTCTCTCTCTCTCTCTCTGTCTCTTCATTGCATACCTTTCTACCTGCAGACATTTAACATAGGAACAAAGGCCCTTGAAAAGTAGGCACATCCAGTCAAAAATGTGGACATCTAATTGGCATAAAATGAGAATACCAGTAGCACAGAACTCCTTTTACTTAGAGTAGGAATGTGGGATACTACTCAGAAACAGATGTTTAAAAACAGAAACTGACAAAACGATGGCAAAATATAAGCAAATCATCAAAGAGGGAGTGAAAAATCTGTAGACTTCAATGAATTATTTTATTTATTTGACAATTGTTGACTGGGCATGTCTGATTGAGCAAGAGCCCATTTTCTGTGGAGCCCTGGGGAGAAAAGCTCCACATAAAATACAGAATAATGCATTTTGGCACAAAAATCTAGAGACAATTTGCAATTACAACGTGATACTTAAGTAAATATGTAACAGTAGATACAAAAAATAAATCAAAAAAGAAAACTATGACATGTTAATAATAAGGTGCTGTAGGCAGTTAGGTACTTAATACTAGGAGAATTAAGATGATAAGGAGGTGAAGAGTTATGTTGGGTTAAGGCGGGTGCAGATCCATGAGTCAAGTAGTAAAACTTATAATGCTTTCTAGAAGTTCTGAGTATTATAAGTAGGTCCGATGGACAGAGGGAGTTTGAGTCTAGAGTGGTAGATAAGAAATTTCTTGTTTCGATAAAGCAGGCCCAGTTTCTAATGAGTCTTTTTTATGGAGTTGAAGATGTATAGATCAAATTTAAGTTGGTCATCATTCCCAGGAGTCTGGTGTGTGTTTCAACATTAGTTCCTGTGTTATGAAGTGATGTTATATTAAACGAGGGTTTTTGATGAGACAGAGAATTTGAGAAGAAGAAGAAGAGAAGGTTGGTTTTCGTGGAATTAAGTATGAGTTGGTTGCCAGTTAGCTAGGTATCGACTGAGATGAAGAAGGTTTGAATAGTGTGTGTAGGTGTGAGAGATTGTCAGAGATGGAGATGATAACTGAATCGTCTGCGTATTGTATTAGTGTGGAGTTAGAGCAGGAAGTGTGTAGTTAGTTAGTAAAGATGTTAAATGTGACTGGTCCAAGAATGGAGTTCCGGGGAACTCCTATATTTACTGGGAAGAAGGGAGTGAGGGAGCAGAGCCATTTCACACACTGCTGTCTGTTAGAAAGGTAGCTGGAGAACCATTTAAGAGTAGGGACAGAGAGACTGAGATCAGACCACTTGGAAAGACGTCTTGGGTAAGAGACAATGTCAAAGGCTTTGGAAAGGTCTAAGAATAAGCAGGACACAAGTTTATTGTTGTCTCTAGCCAGATAGATGGTGAATGTGAAGGAAATTAGAGCCGTAGTTGTGCTGCGACTGGAATGGAATCCATGCTGGGTAGATGTAAGCAGATTTTCTTGTAGAAGGTAGTTAAGAAGCTGCTTATGTATACATTTATTATTTATTTATACGTTTTATTGCAAAATTCACACAAGGTAATTTACTTTTACGTCTGAAAAAAGGAGATTTAAGAAAATTGTTGGTGTCACTAGCCTGTTAGTGATAAATTGCAGTTTTCTGTGTACTATGAAACTTCAATAATCAAATGTGATGAGGGGATTCAGAAAATTGTGAGAAGGATAAATTACGCATGAAAATAGGAACATAATTTCAAAAAGTAGGTACATCATTTGCAGGGATAAATCTGGGCTAAAACTGTGGCATTCATACAAAATACGAGCAGTCTAGAGGTCTGTTCCCTTGTCTGCTCTACAATATGTATACCATGCTTTCTGTAAATACTTTTACACTTCAGTAACCCTCACCATTTGGTAAGTTTTCTGCACACTCTCAGTCAAGTTAATGTCCTCATTCCTTATAATGTATACAAAACCGTGCAGTGTTCTGTATATGTGAGCTCATCAACATACTGCTCAAAGAAAAAGTAGCATCTGCCTCTCTATCTACTCCTCATTCAGTACTCACTTTACACCACATTTCTTGATTAATCCTCATTTTTGTTATTAACCACTATTTTTCACCTGAATTATTTTCACAATCGTCTCCACAGGCTTATGCATTTTATTTGATTTTTAATAACTTAAGAAACCTTTCATTTCTTTGCATTAAATAATAATTGTGCAGTCTGTAAAACTGTTTATGTTCTGTAAAATCTTCTGAAGACTTTACATTGCCATCTTTAAGGCCAGCATTCATTTTTGTGTCAGATATATAAAAAATCTTCCCATTTGTCATCAGTTATTGATTTTATATGGCTAAATTACAAAGTACTATTCACAACACTATTCAGATGAGTAATTCATTATTTCCCTCTGCAGTTTCCAGTGTCATTATCATCATCTGCTGTTTTCTGTTATCTGATTTTGTGATTATTCTACATATTTCTTATCAGTTTCAAACCTTATCAGTTGTCTACCAATCCTTTCTAAGGAGCAGAATAAAAATGCTTACTGAAATACAAATATAACACATTGTTGTTCTAGTTTTACCAATTTCTGCAATGACCAAGTCTTTAAATGAAACAAGTTTAATTGAGGAGACCTAACTCTCAACAATAATTACTGATCTCATAGATTATTTAAAAAAATCTGCCACCTCAAACATTTTACAGGGTATGTAAGTACAACATGACTTTATAAATGTATGTTTATTCCCTGCACCTAAGCAATAACCTGACTGTTGCTGATTCCCCAAAGCACAGTGAAGATAATGCTATGAGCTGTTAATCAACTGCTTTCTGTAGTACAGGGTTTGATTTCTTCAGCCTCATTTTGCTTACTGTGTTGACCTTAACAAGGTCATTTAACCAGACAGTGCAGTGGGGCAGTTGGGATGTTGTGCATGGCTCCTTGATGAATTCCTGGACTGAATATTTACAACAATCTGTGGACCTGTCACACAGAACTGCATAATAGCCTACCAAACAACTCTAAGTTCATGATATGCTTTCCACTTAGTTCTATCTCACTTGCATTTTATTTTGTGCTACTTTTATTTATGCATTTGCTAAGCAGGTAAATAAAATGACTATTCTTGCACTGTTTTCCACCAAGATCCAGGCCACAAAGCGTAGGATAAATGCATAACATATTGGCTGTTTCATGTAAGTCGTCAGCTAGCATATTTTAGGGAAATAACAGAGGTTTCCAGAGAAAATCAACACATCCGTAATGAGAATACAAAGACCCTTTGTAGACACTGATGACTGGTCAAGACTGAACAAAAACTGTGGAGTTATGAGGCACCAACTTTAAGCAGTGCCACGTTATACAAATCAGGAATCATGTACCCTATAAGCCTTGAAGCCTGAGGCTCCCATACTCTGTTTTTAGTTAATCTTTAATCACTGTTTGGTCAATTCAACTTTCAGCTTCTATATCATGTAATATATGAGCATTCTGCCCTTTTTTGTTGAAAAGGACAAGTGAAAACTATACTTAGACTTGATTTTGCTATAATTGCATATCTCAAGTACCTATATCATCCATTACTCACCTATTTTTCTCAGCTCTTGTACAATATTTAAAAACTGCTTTGTAAATCCTCTGCGTTCCTGGCAGAATTTGTGTTTTTTGTCTGTTTACAGACATGTGTTTAGCTATCCCATTTTTTTCACCATGAAGTCATCTTGTCTGTTTGTTGCCTACCTGTAATTCATCTAGTAAGAACCCATTTCTCTAGACACCCAGTGACAAATGCTCCGATATTCATGAGGTTCTCTAGGACAATTAGTTTGCCATTCCACACATTTTGCCACTTTTTATTTTCTCAGAATTCTTACCTTTGTTCTTGTACATGGTCTTATTCCAGTTAACACTCCATCCTTAATACAATACCCAAATTCTCTGTAATTACTAAACTTTTGTCATATATTTTTATTATTTAACTTTCTGCTACACAAGTTATTCATTTATTACAATTCATCATCTTATAATCTCAAACATTTATTTTGCTGTAGACCTCATATTAACCTTAGAAATACTAATCCAGTTCTTGCCAAGTCACTTTTTGCCAGTGGCTGTTATACCCCATCCCCAATTATTCATTCTACCTTAGTAACCACAAAATCTAAAACATTCCTTTTCTTTGTTGGGATGTTATTTCTTGTCTTACTATAATTGGTACTTTGCCTATCTTCCTATTATTTCTAACATTACATGTCCACCTAACTGATCATAATTATTATTATTTGTAGTTCCTTTTAGATTTTCCCATAAATTATGCTTTAAGTCCTTCTCAGCATATTTAGTGCCTGCAGGTTACATGTATATCATAGCTGTCCTCTAGAACTGCCCCTTCAGGCATTAATGCCAACATTAGTATCTTCTTCTATATACCAACCAGAAGTCCAGCTAGGATGCTTGAAATGTCTGACCACACAATGGTGACTCCACTTCCACCGTAAATTACAAATAGTATCAAGTGCCAAAATAAAACTTAATACAAAGTAAAGCACCCTGGCTAGACGTCCGGTTGGTTATTAGTCTTACAGTTGATTGTGCTGTTAGTGATCTTCCTACTGCAATGTTTTCCTGAATGCATTCAGTCCCTTTCCTGATTTATTTTATAATTACATAAGCATCTTCATTCTTCATGTCTTTATTGTATACCTTTATATAAAGAAACACATTAGCACAGTTTCTTATCCATTGTCTCCTATGTTTCTGTTATACAGGGAATGTTTGACCCTTGTTCAACTACAACATACATCTGAATGTTTAAACAGAATGCCTGACTTTGCATAATATGGTCCCGCATTCTCCTGTCACCGTATGTACCACCCCTTTGTCCATGTCTAATATCTGTAATGACTAATCTCGTAAGTCTTTCTTTGTGGTATATATCCTACTTCTCCTTCTGCTCAGTGTGTCCGTAATGTCCATGTATTTTACCTTCTTTCATTACCCCTTTCCTGATTTCAGTGTCAGCTCCTCTCTTCCAGTGCATGCTCTCACCATAACACCATCGATATTTATTTTACCATCCCATTTAAATTTATTTCATTATTATCAAGTATTTCGTCTTCACATTGCTTATTATATTTGCAGTTCAAGTTTCCTTATCCCTTCCGTACTTTCTAAAATAAATCCTGTATCTCTAATGTTGTCCTGACTAACTCAGAAAAGACAAGATATCCACTTATCCCTTTGCATGAATCCATAAAATCCAGAATTGTTTCCCCCCTTCGGCTTCATTCTTTTTGGCAACCCAGTATCCCAAGCCATTGTTGGGGTCTATCAGACTCTCCTGTGGCCCTTGGAATTTCTCTGTTCTAAGCCTGAGGCCAGTGGGTAACTGAAAAGCATCCTTGGTGGCCATGCCATTGACTTCTTCCAATGGGAGATTTTTTTATTTACAATTACCACTTACCCTTGGGTATCCTCCAAACCCTGCATTTACCTGTTACATTCAAGGGCTCTTCCACTGTATGGCTTATGCCTCCCCACAGGGAACACCTAGATAAACACTCAAACCCTGTGTGATGAGCATGACAATACCATCTTGCCATCACCTAAGATGCTAAGCCATTAATAAAACCGGCATTGCCAGCCTGTTGTTAGGGTTTACTGTCAGATTAAAAACATACTATTTATGAGTCTTTTCAGTACCATCAAAGTTATTATAGCCTACAAAATTAGACAAATCAGGTGGCTGCAGGGCACAGAAGGCTGAAGCCCTGCCTGTAACTTCAAAGACCTGGGTTAATCTGTTGAGCTCTGATGCCAATGAAGTTCATATGGGTTACAGAAGTGAGCTGTTTATGCTGGTTGTTGGCTCCAAGTGGGAAGGAAATAGTTAAGTACTTAAGCACACTGAAAGGCTTACCCAACTTTTTTTTCACCTTTTTTTTCTCTTTTCTCCACTGTTCTTGCAGACAATCAGATTCATTTCCTACTCCTGTCAAAATTCATTTCACAACATGCAAAAATATATTAGCACTGGGGAGGCATTGTCCAAGCAGTCATAAAAGATTTCTTTTTATTATTATTATCGCTAACGTTTTTACTATGCAAACCTGTAGTCATGCAAAGAATGTGTGTGTGTGTTGCCCTTTAATTGGCCTCTACCACTGCTTAAAGGGAAATGCCCTCACGTTATCCCCTAACTCCTGCAGGAAAGTTCACTGAGCTCCCAACTAGGTGCGCCAGTGTTCCATGTTTGTACTTTCTGGTTCTGAACAATATTTATTTATTTATTTGTCTATTTATTTATTTATTTATTGATATTTAATTACTTAAATATAATAAAATATAATGCTTCAATATCAGTCTTATTTTGTAGCAAGTAAAACGTGGTTTGAGCTGTCTGTGAAATATATTAGTACTACTAGCTCTTTAAAAAAAGAATAGTATGCAGTGCTGCTCTGCTAATTCTTAGGAGGCATACCTAGATTAAAAGAAGCTCGTTTGTCATTCATTTGTTCCACTGAAAGAGACCTGCTCTTTGAAATTATATGTTTCTAAAATCTTTAAATTTCAAAGCTTTTTGGATGCACCATCTGCTGTCTGATACTTTCCTCTATGCCTTTTGTTGGTGCTTGTTCTCAGTGCTCTGTTGCCGAATACCATCCTTCAGATCCTGTTAGGCGTCTATTTATTCTGAATATACTAATATACTGTTTTATGCTAGTTATTGGCATGCCGTTGAAAAAAATATGAAATTGGGATAATTCTAACTGTTGAATTTCAACGTTTTCTTAAATAAAAACATATTCCATTAAATGCATGCCTATAAATGAGCAATTCCTGCTTCATTTCAAGTACCAGAGAGTCAAATATCAGAATCAAGGACTCTGAAATAATGATGGAAAATTAAATGCTTCCAAAGATATAAAAAGGATCGATACAAAAATCTGTTACGTAAAGTAAAAAAAAAAAAAAAAAAAAAACTTGCACGTGCAGTTTAAGAGTCTGCATGGCTGCATGGCATGTGTCAGTTTGTAAAAGCTTCTGACCTGAGACTTAAAAGACAGCCCCCTCCACTCCACAAATGACATGTAAAGCAGCAGTGATGACAGATAGTTGGAGCATTTTGCATTTCTTGCTCTCTCTTCAGTACTGACTGCAGGAATAAATAAACAATATGATAAATACCCCAATGAAAGCAGAGTAGTCCGATATCATTTCTATAGCAGTCAGAGCCAAACTAAATGTAATATGTTATCATGACAGTGACTGAAACTGTCACTTTCCATAATCCTCACTTGAGAAATCAGAGATTCTACCCCAGTTTACTAGTCCTAGTTCCTAATCTTCTGGCTATTGGAGTTCTACAAACTACCTTTAATCAACATCGGGTAATCAGATTGTAAATGCCTCGACAGTTGTCCTAACAGAAGCTAGTGGTTCTGTAGTCACCAGGTTTTCTGGTATATCATAAAATATTTGCCTTTTTTAAACTTGAAAGGGCATAGATCAGAACCTCTTCCTTTTACCCATGCTGATAGTAAGTGCTGTCTCTCTGCCATACTATTCATTGCCTCAGTTTCTGACTCTGAATCCAGAAGGTTTCAATTTGTCACCTATAACCTTGCCTCCTCAGCAAAAGTCAGTGATATCTATCTACACTCCTTGTAACAAATAGGACAGCAAGTGTTCCAAGAAGTGTACACAGAGGTTCAGCAGTTGACAAACTCCTGCCACTTCTGTGAACATACTGTGTGCCCATGCAGTGTACTCTCTACCCTTGATTTCTTCTTAAAGCAGCTGTAGGGCAGCAGACACAGAAAACTATCCTATCACTGGTCTACACTATTAGACAGGCAGTGATATCTTCCTTAGAGCTCACACCTTGGTATCACCACGTTATTTGTCAGCTCAACAGACCACACTAACAGTGCCCTGGAGGATTGCGTTGCTTACTGGGCAATACTTTGCTCTGGTGTAACTGGCCACTGCTATAGCTGCCAAATCCAGAGTATTGAGGATGGATGGTGAAAAAGACCTGGAAATTATGAAGGTAGTGAGTCTTAGATTTCCCCCATTGAGTAGATTAATACAAGACAGTAAATGACTAAGTCAACTAGTGAAAATCCCCGACCTGTGAAGTCTCCATATCTTGAATATTCGACCCATTTCCTACTCCTGTCAAAATTAATTTCCCAACATGCCAGAAGATATTGGCTTTGGGGAGGCATTGTCCAAGATGAAGTGATCTCACTAAAAGTTGGGAAGTGGTTTGTACACTTTTTGCCTATCAAATAGAAAATGTAGAACTTTGTTAAAATTTCATGTAATAAATAAGCAAATAGCATAAACACTGAGATTTGCTGAATTTTGATTCTTCTCAGGAAGCACATACTTAACGTTTTCTTCTCTGTTTAGCTAGTAATGCAAGTATATCTGTATCTGTACACCAAGTCGCTTAATAAAAAAAATAAGACTTGGCTGGTTTTGCTGAAATCAGAGATGAGTATGATGTAAGATGGCAGATAGAAAACTGTTCATCTATCATCTTAGAGTTGATCAAAATTATCTTCTTTGAATGGTTCATTGGGAATAAACTGTCCATTAAATACTATCGTCGATTTTACCATATTAAGGTGGGGTCACCATGATATACTAAGGTAATAAATGTCTCAGTGAAAAGGATTTCTGAGAACGTATTGCTCACTTCCCTCACACTCTCATATAATATCTTTGCAGTGTCATCAGCTTGGAAGAAAGAAGAAAAAAAAACAGCATTTTCCTTTCTTTCACCTTCATGCGGTTTTAGATGTAGTATATGATATGTAGACCTATTTGGTGTGGTGACAGAATGTACACGTTGAGGTTGCAAAGGATATAACTTGTACTAAAATTATTTTAAACAGTATTTTAGAATACATTTTTATCATTCATCAGGAGGGACAATGGGACAGTGTGGTTGATATGCTGAGCATCAAAAAGCTGTGTCAGTTATGTCAAGTGCATCCAGTAAAATGCTACAGTAGATGGCATTGATCATAGTTATAGTAGACAATATTTAAGAAAAAATACTCAGTTCATTAGTAAGGAGGCACTGTGTCAGTTTTCATGCCAGTGAACTGCATTTGTAAACAAGTCACTGCTATGAGATGGACAATCAGGAACATAGGACTCTAAGTTCATTGGATTGTGCTCCTACATGCGGAGTTTAGGGTAGGACAAAATATTCACAGAACTGAGGGTACTACATGTGTCTTGTGAGCACATGCCAAGATGTGCATGCCACATGCCAATGTAACTCTACATACTTGTTTGAAAAGGCACGCTACCACAGAAAATGCTCTGATGGACTACAGGAGTTATCAGCAGAATCCTAAGATCATGGCTATTTCTCTAATGGGTCCTGAAACATGTCTGCAAGTACTTTAGAGAAAGGTAAGACAATAAGAATAACATTCTAGTGATTCATCTAATGAGCTCAAATAAATGGTCTGGTAAGATATACTAGTCAGTAAAATGTGCATTATTCTTGTTGCTTTGCAATAGCATTAATGGCTTAGTTCTTTTTTTTTTTTTTTTTTAGTGCTTTTTAATGTCTGGGTCATGTAAATTTGCTTAGGAAGAAAATGGGGACGTGCTAACACATTTTAAATGCTGAAGGTCATGAAATATGATCTAAACTTTTTCTGCAACATCAGTACAATGGTTTGGAGAGAGAGGTATATATTGTAGAGGATACATCTGCTTTGGAACAGACTACCCACTCATATAAAACAATGTTCATCTCTGTCCATATTCATGCACAACTTGGACCTCTGGATGGGAAGAAGATAATTTATCCCAGGACTGCCACCTGTATTGCTGATGGGCAGAGGCAGCTCCTAAATGGCCTCCACTGAAAACCTTCTTTATAGATATGCCTTACAGTACAGAAGCTCACTTATACTACTTATTTATTTATATATTTATTCCAGTTTATTTATTCCAGTTTGATTACCAGGGAGGTCCACTGGGCTTGGGAGCCCGTTTTCAGTGGAGGCCCGGGGAGAAAAGCTCCACAGAACAAAGTTTATTTACATGAAATTCAAAGACAGTATGCATTACAAACAACAGGTTGCTACAAAAAAGAATAAACACAAACAATTTCTATTTTGTTCAGGAGGAAAAAAAACAGGCATATAGCATAAAAACTAGATTTTACTATTTAGTTACCTATGCTGTCTACATTTAAGAGTGAGGTTAGGAGGTTAATGAGGTTAGCCCGGAGTGAAGGGTGAAGAGAGCTTTAGATGTATGGGCTGAAGAGTACAGTTGCATTTCCTGTTTAGACAGAAGTAGGAATGAAGTTGGGTTTTAAAGTTATTAAGGTTGTTACAGGTCCTTAGTGTGGAGGGCAGGGCATTCCATTTTTTAGCTAGGGTAAAGGATAAGAGAAGCTGACCAGCTGGGCGCTTGGGTTTTTGAATGGTGATCATGTTTTGGTGAGAAGATCTAAGGGGGGTATAAGGTTGTAGTATATTGGAAAGAGCAGGGCAGTTAGTGGGTTGGAACAATAATTTGTGGGCTGTAGTGATTTGGAGAAAGTCAAGTTGATTGGGGAGTTCAAGCCAGTTTAAAGAGTG
Organism: Protopterus annectens; assembly: GCF_019279795.1. Lineage (NCBI taxonomy): Eukaryota > Metazoa > Chordata > Ceratodontiformes > Protopteridae > Protopterus > Protopterus annectens. Next base: position 549,029,787 of record NC_056735.1, read on the forward strand.
AAGGGAGGTGCAGTGATGAGAGGAGGATTTGGCATTGGTGTCAAATCTGGAGATTTTGTTGTAACATTGTTCCAGTGTGGAGGTAAGTGTGGATGATAAGTTAGTGAGCAGAGGAGCACCATACAGTAGAGAGGGAAGGAGGTAGGTAGAGGCAAGTGTTAGTCTGGTGGGAGGAGAGAGGAAGTGGTTGTTTCTATACAGTAAGCCAAGTTTGATGTGTGTTTTCTTGATGTTTAGCTGGATATGAGTATTAAATTTTAGTTGATCATCAATCGTGACACCAAGAAGTTTGGCGAAGGGTACGATCTCGATAGTGGAGTTGTTAAGGCTGGTAATTTGAAAAGAGTTTTTTTTCAAGAGTGGAGGATTTTTTTGGGGGGGGGCTTAGTTTTGTTTGCATTTAGTGAGAGGTGATTTTGGAGCATCCAGTTTTCAATGTTTGAGAAGGCACTTTGTGTCAGAGCTTGGAGCTCTGTTATTTTAGAGGTGCAGCAGATCAAAGTGGAATCGTCAGCGTATTTTACAATATTGGTGTTAGGAATGGCTTTGTGGAAGTCATTAATAAAGATATTGAGTAGTAACGGGCCAAGCATGGAAACTTGGGGTACTCCAGTGGGGGTAGGAAGGAAAGTAGAGGTGGCTTGGCCCCATTTCACAGCTTGGGACCTGTTTGAAAGATAGCTGGAGAACCAGGAAAGAGTTTTTTGACAAAGGTTGAGATTAGAGAGATGGTTTAGAAGGTGGGAGATGGTATCAAAAGCTTTGGATAAGTCCAGCAGAACAGAGGATACCATATTACCGGAGTCACATGCTGAATTGACAGAGTGTAAGAAGGAGAGAAGGGCGGAGTTAGTACTGTGTCCTGGGCGGAAGCTGTGTTGGGAAGGAGAGAGTATTTGGTGTTTGGTAAGGAATGGCAAGAGCTGCAGGTGGATGCATTTTTCAAGGATTTTGGAGATAGGGGAGAGGATGGCTATGGGGTGGAAATTGGAGACATTACAGGAGTTAGTACTGTGTCCTGGGAGGAAGCCGTGTTGGGTAGGAGAGAGTAGTTGGTGTTTGGTAAGGAATGGCAAGAGCTGCAGGTGGATGCATTTTTCAAGGATTTTGGAGATACAGGAGAGGATGGCTATGGTGTGGAAATTGGAGACATTACAGTTTTTGCCACCCTTGTGGAGTGGAAGAATAAATGCAGTACGCCATAGTTTGGGTATATAAGATTCAAGTAGTGATCTATTAATTAGGATGCTGATAAGCAGAGCAATAGCGTCTGAGGCTATTTTTAGAAAGAAGGACAGAATGCTGTCAGGGGCATTGGAGCAAGGCTTTAGTTTATAGAGAAGTTTCTTTATTAGATTGGTGGATACAGGTTTGAGTTCGAAAGAACGGGGAAGGGGAAGGGAAGATTGAGCAGGGAGGGGAGGAGGCTTATTGTTGGTAAAAGTCTTGGTTAGCTCAGAGATGGAAGAGGTGAAGAAGGAGTTGAATAGAGAGGCAATTTCGGTGTCAGGACAGGGGTTGTTTTTTTGTACCTTGCCTAAGGAGGGAATTAATAGAATTCCAGAATTGTTTGGGATTTCTTGTATGATTTTCTTGTAGTTTGATGTAGTAAAACTTTTTATCTCTAATGACTTGTTTTTTGGCTAGGTTTCTCAACTGTTTATATTTAAGGAAGATTTCTGGCTGTTTGTGTTTGAAGTAGGCTTTCCAGGTTTTATCCCTTTGTAGCATAATCTTTTTTGTATCTTTGGTGAGCCATGGGGTGGTTTTTGTTTTAACTCTTTTTGTTCTTATAGGAGCTTGGGAGTTGAGGACAGTTATGAATGTTGAATTGAAATAATTAACGGCTTCATCTAATGGTAATGTTTTTAGGGGGTTCCAGTTAGTTAGCTTAAGGGAGTCAGAGAAAGAAGTACGGTTAAAGTTAGATAGGTTACGAGTATGAATGTAGTGGTGAGAGTGTGGGGAGGTGGGAGTAGCTCGAATGGAGAAGGCAGGGAGGTGGTCTCCTAATGGGTCAGGAGTAACACTAGATTTTATGACATTGTTAGGATGAGAAACTAGTGTCCAGTCGAGTATGGAGATTGGGGGGGTTGGTTTTGTTAGGTCTAGTAATGGAGTTAGTAAGTTGAGTGAAGTTGAATAGGTTAATTGTTATGGTGGGATTAGGGTTATGATTTTCCCCAGCCAATATTTACATCTCCCATAATGAAGGTTTCTAGCTTAATGTTGGAGGAAGTCCAGGAGAGGATGCCTTCCAGGGTATTGGTATTGTTACCAGGAGGAATATAGTGGGAAGTGATGCATATGCTTTTATGGTTGTTTATTTTTAGTAGGCCAATTACAAGTTCAGCATTATTGAAAGAAGGGATGGGATTAAGGTAAGGAGTAATGAACAAGTGGCTGCAGTAGATTAAAGCTACACCACCGCCTCTTCTATCAGGGCGATCAGATCAGAGAAAAAGAAAGAAATCCTGGGGGTATGAGTTCACAGTCACTAATTTGAGGTTTTAGCCAGGTTTCAGAGATGGCTGCTATGTCAGGAGAGTTGTGATTGAGCCAGGCATGGAAGAGGGCTAATTTATTTTTTAAGCTTTGGGCGATGATGGTGAGGAAATTGAGGTTTCTATTAGAGGATTTGTTGTTGGTGCTGGGGTGATTTGTTGGAGAGAAGTTTGGTCCTGGATTGGGGTGAATGTTGCCGGCTAAGCAAAGATCAGTGGGATGGGGAGTACATTTATTTGTTTTGTATTTTGATAGAAGAGGCTGGTAATGATTTGGTTTAGGTTTGTAGTAATTAGTTGAGATTGGGAAAAGTTTTACTTTTAAGAGAAGAATAGGGTGGGAGGGCACTAAAGATGCTGAGATGTTGTGGAAGTGGGATGTAAGGAGGTGGTTGGGAGGAAAAGGGAGAGGGTGTAAATGGAAATCAGTATAGGAGGTGGCATGGTAAAGAGATAGTAGAGAGAAGAAAAGGATTTTAGGAGGATGAGTGAGCATGGTAGTTGGAGTCAGTCAGAAGTGATATAGAAGAGGGTAATGTGATATTAGCTGGGTGGGGGGAGTGGTAGTGAGGGGTAGGTAGGATGGAGGAAGTGGAGGGGGAAAGGTGTGTCAGGATTGGTTGGTGGAGAGGGTGGGACTTGTAGAAGGAGGATAAATGTAGAACCACTGGAGGTAGGTGGAATTTGGGGGCAGGGTAGGGGAGCGGAGTGAGCCCGCAGGGCGAATGGAGCATGAAGAGCCAAGAAGGCAGGAAGTACCAAAAAACAATCAGTGACCTAAGGCTGGAGAAGGAGAACTACTGCAAGGGTGCAGGTATACGTTTACAAACTTTGTTTTTCAGTTAATAACTTAGGACTTTATGTTTGGTTAGGGAACACTCTCTAAAAGAATGGCATAAGTGTGTGGAGGTAATTTCACTGATACCTTAGTGTAGGGCAGAGACACTTTTAGGCAGAGAAAATTGGTGGGGCAGGGAAAATGATTATCGCTAGTCTTTTTATTAGGAGTATGCTGCCACCTAGTGAAGAAAGGAGGGAGGTACACTCAGAGGAGAAGAGGTTCCACTGAGAGTTAGGTTTAGAGAGATTAAATACAGGTGGTGAGGGGAGTAGATTGTAAACCAAGGTTGGGGGGGCCTATGCAATGGCCTGTGGTAGGCTACTTTCACACGCAGCGAGATAGAATGCTGCTCAAGTTTAGGTAGATGCTAGACATATGAAAGACAGATTACATACACTGAGTCTCCTTAGCAAAGGGGAAATAGGTTCCCAGTATATTTAATGTAGATCAAGCAGATTGTCCACGGACGTCTTATCTTTGAAATGAGGGATATTCTGTCTGGTCGAAAAGAAGGGGGAAAACCCAGGGGAGCAGCTGAAAAGGAGAGAAAGAAAAAAACAAAAAGTTAAAAAATGGGGGTAGGGGGGAAATAGGAAGAAGGAGAGTGCAGGAAGAGGTGAGTACAGAGTATAAGAGGGTATTTATTACTGTGTAGAGTAGGATGAGGAGAAAAGGGAGAAGGGAAAAGAGTGTAGTCTGAGAGAGAGAGAATTATGAAGCAGAGAGGTAGGAAAAAGTTGAGGCATAAACAGTAGTGCAATTGAAGGTCCACAAATTATAATAAACTTCTTACACAAGTCAGCATGCAAACAATAGTTAGGTAACAGGTTAGATTACAGGTACTAAGCAAAATACATGCTTAATATAACCAGTGACCATTTTAGTCACCCAAATAGCAATGAATAAAGTAATATTCTTAGGTAAGAGAATTACCAAAGCGATAACTACAGGTAAATACAGTTATTATATTCAGATTATACACATAATGACAGTCAGTTGTGGCAGGCCTTAGGGAAATGTAGAGAAATGTATAAATACATTTCAGCAAAAACAATGCCTACAAAAATACTGAAACTATGTTGCAAAAAAGCAGACGATAGTATTCTGGCTTAATTGGTACGGCTTCTGTTGGGTGGAAAATGACACTGTTATGCAGTAGCAGGTTAAAAAGGTAATGGTTGATAAGATTCTAAGGCTAAATGTCGTGACTGCAGGTAGAGACACTGTTATGCAGTTGCAGGTAACAAAAATCAATGGTTGCTAAGGTTCTAAAGGTAAAAGCCGTGTCTACAGGTAAAAAAAGACACTGTTATGCAGTTTACTGTTAAAATCAATGGTCGCTAAGATTCTAGTGCTAAATGGTGTGTAGGGTTGCCACATTTTCAAATGGCCAAGTGGGACATTTTCGGGACAAATATCAGATTTTACAGGCCGATACATACCCACGGTCAGTACAAAGGATAGAACTTAACTTTTTTGCCTAAATAATAGCTTATTCTTGTAGCATTTTAGTTGTTTATTCCGTTTCTTATAACATTTAGGTATTTTAGATATAGAATAACTGTTTTATGCAACTATTACATAAAATATAGGACATAATTATGTCCTACAATCTCAGGACATTTGCCATTTTTTATATTTTTTGTCAGGACACAACTGCCCAAAGAGGGACTGTCCCTCGCAAAGTGGTACAGGTGGTAACCCTAATGGCATGTCGGCAGATAAATAGGGCAGTTGCAGGTTAAAAAAATCAATGGTCGCTAAAGTTCTGATACTAGAAGCTGAGTCTGCAGGTAAAAGCCTCTGTTAAGCAGTTAACTAATAAAAATTAATGGTCGCGAAGATTCTAGTGCTGAAAGTCATGTCAGCAGGTAGAAAAGGTCACCTCTACATATAGAGGGAACAATTTCTGTCCTTAGGCAATGGGAAGCACTTGGACCAAGAAATATTGTCAACAACAAATGAATAAAGCTCGCTAAGACACTAGCGTTGTGTGCAGCTTCTAGTGCTGCTTAACAGACACATTAGAGCATACACTAAGCAAAAAAGAGCAGAAGACACTAAATTACTTGCTGTTCTACCAGAGCAATTATTTTGAAATCTGGCTTCCGAAGAAAGCCTGCTTTACAGATAGGCCTTACACTGCAGTAAGTCACTTCCACTAAAAGCAAGCCTTTTGGAATCTGGCCCAATGCTTCCATACTTCATGAAGGCATGTGCAAATACTAAATTTTATTTTCACATCACCTCCTGATCAAACTGGAGCTATTAACTGCTTACTGAACCAGATAAATGTTAATATCAGGTATAACAAAAATAATCACACATATATCATTACCTAAGACTTAGCCTCCTGTATATGTAGCTGTAGTGTCTCTTGATGGATATATTACATTCAAAGTGGAAAAAAACGTAAGTCATAAACTTCCATCTAGTCTCATTGAAATGAAGCCCACGGAAGCACAATGTATGGCTGTTGCATTCTTAATTTGCTTACTGTTCTTAGCAAGATTAAGGGCATTTATGATAGTTGCATATACACAAGCCAGACATTGTGACCACACCATTATGTGGATTCACCAGTTTAGTGAGAATATGCAACATCTACAAAAAATAAAAGACATAAGAAAATAAATACAAATACTGATGGAGAACACCATAGCCTTTAACATTCATTCTTTGGATCAGGAAATGATCAAATAATGCAGATTTAATCAGAGATAGTTCAAGAACATAATATGATTATAGACTGGAAGATTAGAAGTTATTCCAAACATGTTAAGCCATTATGTGTGTGTGTTTGTGTTGGGGCGGGGCATGGGGGCTGATTCAAATTTATTAAATATCCTTCTACCTGACTTTTGCTCATAGAAACACCACTTTAACAATAGTCTCACATAAATGAAAAGCTGCAGCAGGTTTAGGAATTGCCAGTGAATGTTGAGGTGATGGAATGTTGGCTACCCATTTCAGAACTGTATACCATTTGGCCATCTTGACCATTTTTCCTGAGAAGTATCTGTTTAATGTCACGGCAGTTTGTAGCTGGCTTACCCTGTAATATGATACAGATGTGAAGCCACTTCTGCTACATCGCACAGGGATTCCAGAATTGTGCCAGTGACATGATCCTTGCTTTTGAGTCATTTACTAGACTGGATAGAACCAACAAAAAAAGGAGGGGGAGTTGCTGTTGTTTTACAGAAATGTTTTACACCTCTCCACTTAGCATGATAATATAACCATTTTTAGCAGTGCTGAACATCTCATCTCACTCCTCAAATTGAATATTAACAAATCGCTAGACATCATAAGTATACTACCTGGTAATGATATTCCCATCCTGGAAGAGATCCCCTCCTGGATGTTAGCCAACATAAAACTAGAAGCCAGCTTGCCAGGAGACACTAACATAGACTGGCAAAAGTTAGCCCTAGAAAACCCAATAAATTCAGTTCAGCTATATGGCTTATCTTGTTTGAGCGAGACTCCAACTGGAATTACTAAGGCCACATCTAAAGAATCCATCCCAGATTGGATTCTAACATCTGACCCAAACCATGTTGCCAAAAATACATCTTGCTTGATTGTCTACACACACAACCACAACACATACACAACTAGCTATGCTACACAATCAGACATCAAAAACTGCCCCTCACAGCTCATCACTATAACACAGTCAAAAACCTCAGTAACTTCAATAATGAGGCTTTTACTTACAACCTGCGCCAGATTAATTGGGTTCAACCTAAAACTCTTCCCCTTGATGAAGGAGTTAAAGGTTTAAATAAGAAATTCTAAATATCCTGTCAGAGCAAGCACCATTAAGCGCCAAAAGGGTAAAAAATAAACCAGACCACTGATAACTAAAAAAAAGAAACAAAGAGACTCATGCAACATAGTGATAAAGCCTAGACGTCACGGCTACAAACCAAGTGTCAAACCTCCCCGAAACAATATAAGTAGTTAAGGAACTACAGAAAACAATGCATACAATGCATACAACTGGATAAAAAATGTATTACAGTAACACCTACAATTCATCATCAAACATCCAAAAACCTTCTGGAAATCCATAAACCCATTGCTCAGTCTTGGAAAATCAACACAACCCAACCCATCCTCAACTGATAACTCCCAAAACATTGCTTCACAGACTAACTTACATAGGTTCATAGGTAGTTACTGGACCAGAAGGTCTTTATAAGCCTAGCCGTGTGTACCCAGTATAAAATTAGAGAAACCCAATATAGGGGATCTTGCCTAAACTCATGATCTTAGCAATGATTTCCCATATTTGGGAAGGTTATGGGTAAAATCCCCAGCAGGATTTTACAGTTTCCCATCCAGTCATCCAGGCTACACAGGGTCATAGAGGGGCTTTGTTTAATGTGAAATGGTAGCTTATTCCAAAGGAGTGACAACCTCTGAGAGGCATATCTCTCTCTCCAGCAAGTCCTATTTATGTCACAGGCCAGGTTAAGGTCCCTTGAGCAGGTGACCCTTGTCCCATTTGATTTGCGGATATGCAGCATTTCCATTAGATTTGGATCTGAGATTGATCTTTAGGCCAGGCACAAGTCTCCTTTAAGTAGTCCATATACTACTGAGTACAGTGACAGTGACTTCAGTCTGTCAATGTATGACATGTGCTGGAGGCCCTGCATTTTCTTGGATAGATATCTCTGAGATCACTCAAGTTGCTGCAGGTGCCTGGTAAGGTACTTTGTACTCAGTTATAGGCTTGATGAGTGTCAAATACAGGTGCATTATGACCTGTTTCAATGTTGAGACAATACCTTTGCTAATGAGGTGTGCAGTGTAGAATGCCTTCCTTACCACAGTAGACACATGGTGATCAAAGTTTAGGCTCCAGTCAACTTGCATTCCCAAGTCTGTCAGTAATGACTTGTTTCTTAGGGTATTATTATTTATATGAAAGTGATTGCACCTAATTGGCAGTTGTCAGCAAACTTAGTCAGCCACAGCCCCTCTGTTATGGCCTGAATGTCTGTGAAGTATATTCCAAACAATAGGATGCCCAACAGTGACCGCTGTGGAACCCCATTAGTGACAGGTCTGCTGGTTGATGTAAAGTCCCCAACTTTGACCGAGTGTGATCTGTTGGTGAGCCAGTTAGCAACCCACCTGGCAACATAAGAGTTGATATTCAACTAGGAGAGTTTATCAATGATGCTCGAATGTGGGATTTTGTTGAAGGTTTTGGCTAGGTGAAGGTAGGTTTTATGTACAGATTTGCCTTTGTCTATGGCTCTGGTGACATTTTAAAGAAGTTCAGGTTTAACAGGCATGACCTGCCTTTGGCAAAACCAAATTGTGTCAGATCAAGGGTTTGGAGATTATTTATAAAGTCCATGATGATTTGTTCCATGGCCTTACATATAAGCCTGGTTAAGCTTATGGATCTGTAGTCCCAGGGTCTGTTGCTCTACCCCTTTATGAAGGGGGAGGATGGTTGCTGTTTCCTATTCAGCAGGGGCAAAACCAGTACTCAGATTGTGGTTAAAGAGTGTACCTAATGGAGTTGTTAGACCATTTAAAATGCAACCTGGGATGCCATCTGGTCCCACAGTGGCTGTGTTTTTGTCCTTGGAGAAAGCATTAAAGTCTTGCTCTTCGGAGAGACAATAATCTCCCTCCTACAAAGCAAAACTACTATAACTCCAGCCTTCATACTCAGATCATTGAAGCCACAACAGACCTTCTCACTCAGTTCAGTGCCAACATCTTTAATTAAAAAATACGTAAGCAATCATAAGACAACCACTGCCCGTGACCAACTTTATTCTGAATCACCAAAAGTCATTGCAGATAGCCTTGCATACCTTGTCTCAATTCTAATATACTCCTTTATCCAAGAAAAATATGTCCCCACCTTATGGAAAAATCCTATTTAATACCCCTACATAAAGGTGGATCATCAACCAAGTTCACAAACTATAAGCCAATCGTCATTCTCTCACACTTATCTAAAATCTTGGAAAGATGTATTCACTCTTAACATACTGCATGTATTACTTCTCATGACTTCTCCTCTCCAACACAGCATTGTTTCAGATCCAATCTTAGCACAATCACTGCTCTTCTAAGGTTCACAGATATAACAGAAATTTAGGTTTTCTAACCTCAGCCCTATTTCTGTATCTATGCAAGAAATTTGACAGTCAGTCATCAAATTCTCTTAAATGAATTTCCTTCTGTCGGCTATCACCCTATTCATTTAACTGGTTTCTTTGTTACCTCACTTCTAGGTCCCAAGCAGTAAAATGGCAAGATGATCTGTCTTCTTTTTTTCTGATATCCATTGGAATTTCACAAAGCTCCATTCTAGGACCACTACTATTTAATTTATCAATGCCATAATCACAGTAGCAAAAGAGACCACCATAGTATAATACGCTGATGACTCCACACTAATATGTACTGCAAAGACACTGCCCATGCTCCTAACAGTCACCTAGAAATCCTTCTTCTCCATAAAAGCTTGGGGATCAACAACTCACAACTTTTCTTGAATCCAAATCAAACTGGTATCTGTACCAGACTACTAGATGTAATTATAGACAACCGTGTGAAATTGGATCAATACAGAAGTTAAAACAGAAGTACTATTGCTACATATATTTTGTTACAGATGCCACTGTATAAAGTCTCAACCACTACCATCAACTAATGTTTACTGAAATATAGCATTTTAAGTTCATTTGCAGTTTTCTTAGGAAAGCTGATGATTGGGTTTTTTGCATATGACTTTCAAGAAGCAATAATAGACAAAATATGTAGAACTACTTTCTCATTCACAGCAGTCTGTTGTATTGTCCATAATATAAGTAAATAATTATTTTAGATTACATAATTTCATAATGAACACTTTTAAGTCAATTAGGTTGTGTGTATGTGAAATATGTTTGGTCCTGCATGTTGAGAAGCACACTTGGCAAAGGTAGCACATATCCCCAGATTTTCTGACATTTGTTCTTCTAACAATTTAGATGAACATGGCATATTTCTCAAAGTGCATGCTGATGTGCATTTTTAATTAAGGCATTATGAAGAAATAGAAGTCTGTTTGTGACACAAAGTCATTTTTGGCAACTGAAATTTGATGGGAGGGAATAACTCTTTGATTGAGAAATTAATTTGGCATGCACAGATGTAATAAAAATAAAGTGGTCATTTTCAGACCACATTTAGTCCTACATAAAGTGATCAGTTGTCTGAAACTAGTTATTTTTACAGCCCTATCATTCAGTGTTATTTGCAGGCAAATTTCTCCTTGGGGTCTGCGCTGATTCAGTGCTAATTTATCAAGGACAGAAATAAAGGCCGCTTACAGTCTGCACAGCATCCTTTTTCTGCAAGAAAACACTGAACTGAATTACAACTTAACTAAAAACAGACTCAGTAAGCCAGAAAAATCATCAGTTTTGTGTACAGCTATCATTTTTTCTGGCAGTCAGATTCCTGATTACAGGGTAAATATCAAAGTCTCTTCTGTACAATGCACTGCAAATACAATAAGGTCATAAAACTATCCGACATGTATGCACCTACTTTCTTTCACAAATACCACTCTAAAGAAAGGCTCCTGAAAAACTGATTGTCATTCTGGCAAAGAAACAAATGCAACAACCAATAAATAGCTTGAGGACCAATGGACAGAGTGCCTTTGTGCTTTCTTTTGCACTGACCTGCAAATAAAGCCCACGCATGTCTCTCTAACTTCAAAAATGCTTTTTTCAGTTCATTATAGCTTACATAAATGGTGTAATTACAAAGAAAAAGTGTGATCATGCTGACCTGATACCCACCATTTCTATGCATTTAATGGCACAAAAGGCTGTTTTTGCAATGATCAGAGTGATTACACAAAGCAGCTTGGATTTTCAAATCATCTGTGACTGCTAAACTCATCACCAAAAAATTACTTTTTCTGTGTAATAAAGCCAAATGTCCGTCTGTCCTCCTGCATCTGTTAATCTGATGGGTCATATTCTCTTTGTTCTCTGTTCTCTGTTTTTGTCCCCTTATCCAAACATCTATAGGGCAGAATCATTTTTCAATGCCTTTTCTGCAGCAAATGAAGAATGAACTCTTCTGACAGCAGAGACACATGACCTGTGATTTCTCAGCCGGTCTGTTATTATGCTTTATTATTCCCAGCGTTCCTTTTTGCCCTCAATATGCAATGATCAAGTGTCTGAACTTAACAGTGATTTGTCTTTTGGTTTCTGCTTTTTTATTTTTTGAAAGATGCAGTTTACCTATTCTTATTCTGCAGTATTTTCAGTTAAGCAGATGACATAAAAATGCATATAATCTCCCAGTTTCTGTATAGTTATGTTTTATTGTCAGCAGTATACAATCCTACCATATGAGCCCCTTTATAACAATCTAAACAAATCCCTTGTCATTTGATTAGCTTTCTAAATACACCACTTTATTGCCTTTCAGAACTGGAATGCTGACAAATTCAGTGTTCAAATTTATTTTAGTTTTAGCCCCCCCACCCCCAATTATTGCCCTAAAAATATTCTCAAATATAACCCCTCCAACTATAACTAGGGAGCATGTACTGGCTGCCCTCACTAAAACCAAGAATAGAACCTTAGTTGGCCCCGACAACATCTCTGGATGCCTCCTGAATAGTTTAAGATGCAACTTATCAGGACCTGTGGAGGAATTATTTAACTATAGTCTTAAAACAGTCTTTGTGCCACATGAATTGAGGAAAGTGACAGTCATTATCCTTCATAAAGAGGACTTTCAACAAATCCTAAGAACTACAGCCCCCTTAGTCTGACTAATCTTATTTGCAATCCATGGAAAAAGCTGTCATGGAAATTATCAACAAAGAAATAGGAGACCTCCAGACATTGGATCCATTCCAGTCTGGCTGTATCAAAGGAAGGTCATGCTTACTGAATCTGATGGACTTCTTTGATTGGTCACTAAGGCAATGGATGAGGGGAAATGCTGCAAATTGCCTGCCTAGACCAGGCTAAGGCATTTGATACAATACCCCACTCAGGCATTGTCAACAAACTTACAGAACAAGGTATAAAACCCTTTCTACTGTGCTAGATAGTGTGCTGGCTCACTGATAGAATCCAAGAAGTCAGAATCAGGGAGGCCACCTCTGTAAAGAGGCCAAGTACACTAGGGTCCTCTAGGGCTCTGTGCTAGGCCTGCTTTTCTTTGACTTCTACTTCTCAGATGTCAAAGCCAATGTCAAAGGCCACTGGCTATCCATGCTTGCAAATGATTGAAACTGGGAGTAGTCATTGAATCCCCGAAAGACAAGATCACCCTTCAGGTAGGTTTAACACAGACAAATGCTTGGTGCCAAAGCTATGGCTTAAAACTCAATAATAAGAAATGCATTACAGTACATTTTGGAAGTCTGCCACCCTAAGTAACTACATCATCAATAAAACATTCCTAAAAGTTAATTCATTAGTCAGAGATTTGAAAACTCATGTAGATAGTTACATAGCCTTTGACCAACATGTGTCCAAGATATTAAGATTATCCTTCTGTGTTGCTCAACTTACAAGCAAGGTCATGGCATCTAGGTCTAGAGAGGTCAACCTATCATACATTATAATGCCCCTTCAGTGTATACCTGACCAGACATATGCAGCAACTGTAACATTCACAAAGGTTCCTTACAAAAAGAATACAGAGACTAAACACAATGTCCTACACTGATCACCTCAAAGTTCTGTCTTTTTATGTGTTATCATAGAGACCTCTGAGAAGTAATCTTTGCCTGGCATATAAGACATCCCTGGACCCTGTTTTATTGAACCTTTTGTATATGTACAAAACAAACAGCATCAGGAGTACTAGATTAAAAGACCTAAATTTTGCTTGCAATGTAAATAGGACATGCTGGAGGAACAGATATGTTTCTTAGAGAATCCTCATTCTGTGGAACAGACTCCCCCATCCACGTGAAGCAGAGTTCCACCCTATCCCTATTTGGGCATGACTTGGAACAATGGATTGGGAATCAGAAATTCACACCTGGTCTGGCACCTACATATGGCTCTGATGGACAGAGATAGTCAGTAAATTACCCCAATATAAATTATGTTTTTGGGTTACATTTGGGTTGCCTGGCTAGGCTTATAAGGGCTCTAGTGTATACACCCATAAACCTTTTTTACAACCTTAAATCATGGGTAACTTTAATAATTTATATCTTCATAGGTAAGCACTAGGTTAGCTGCCCTTGCAGGCCATTTTAAGCCTATCCAGTTTCCCTTTTTGTGCTCAAAATAACCTATCCTGCCCTTACCCAACCCATGGTCAATAATTATATATTAGCCCAAATGAGAATAACTGGGATCATATCATAGATAATTTGAGGGGACCTGTGCATGGGATAAAGCATTTAGGAGCTGGCTCTGTCCATTAGTAGTATTGGGGGGGGGGGGTAAGTCTTTCCAAATCAGGTCCAAAATTGTTTACAACAGTTTGTGGAAAAAGAAGTAAGCCATGTGAGGTTAGACAGACAGATCTTTTGCCATTTTTCTAAACAGTTGTAGCTCATAAAGAATAATGTAAGAAATGGTGATGGCTCACCTATTATTATTATTATATTCTTGTAGTAAAAAAGTGCATTAAAATACTTGAAATATTTAAATAAAAATATATATGCATAACCATATGTAACTACTCTTAATTACTAAGAATTATTAAATATTATTAGATACATAAATACTCATATAAATATAAACTTACAAAGATAACTATATACAAATGTACTTAATTACAAAGAATAAGTAAATATTATTACATAAATAAAATGCTCATATAAACAGTAAAATGCATTATAAAATATTTCATTTTTTATTCATTGCTCAGATTAAGTATGCCTGGGGGTATTTATTTACAGTTTGTTGACTGGGGCGGAGCACTTACCTGTTAGAACTATTTCTAACTTAGCCCAGGGTTACATTCAGAAAGTGATATATTGTATCTTATTAAGATTTATTTAGTTACCTATTTATTTGTTTGAGTATTTATGTATTTTCATTTTGATAACTGGTTTGGCCCTATCTTACAATGCAGATTTTTAGAGGGAATGTGGTAAGAATAGCAAATAAAAATCCATATGCACAATCAATTAATTATTAGTTGATTAGCAAATGTATGTGTTTATGTATTACTCTTTTGCTTACCAGGTTAGAGCACTGAACATAGTATGTGTCAAAGGAAAAAACAACTTCAAAAAGATCAGTACACGGCAGGTTCAGGTTAAGGCACTTTAATCTTGCAGCAAGGAGACAAAAATGTGCTAATACAGAGTTTGTCTAACTAAAATCAGGAAGTGAAGCCATTCTTATACATTTATTACAAGACATTGCCTACCAAGCTGACGTAACAAATCATAAGTTCTTACAATATTATTTCATAGCAGCTGTTTGTTCATGATTTTCTGCTGACACTGAAAAAACTTCCTAAGAAAAACAACGTGGCCTTGATGACCACCAGTCAGATACAACTTCTTACTATGGAATGTTACCATTCAAGGTACTATGGCTAATTCAAGCACAAAGCAAGTACAGATTATAGTTTACTTCTTCAAGCAGTCTTTGTTCAACTGTATCTATCTTTTCTGCAGCTGTGCGTGTTCTCATAACACGAACAGAGCTGATTGTTCAAGTTCAATAACATTATAGAAAACAGTATTGTTCTATTCATTATTTTCCTGGCCTAGCAGATAATCATCTGCTTCAGTATATTTCCAAAAGGCATAAACATGAATTTTGCTGTGCTAGCAAATACTAGGTCAGAGAGCATCTTGCAGTTTCAGAAAGCATATTGCAGTTTGAAAAGCATCTTGTAGTTTCATACAAAACTAAGCTGTACATAAAATAGAATGAAATGTGTTAACCCTTTTAGCTTCTAATAAGCACTAAACAAATACATTAATGTATATTTTTCTGACAGTATGAACAACTGCAATCTTAGCCTGGGTTACATGCCAAAAAACTCATATACTTTTAAGCAAGCTTAGGTGAAACAAAGCAATAAAGAACTACAATTTTGCCTTTATACAAACATAAGCAATATGTACATGTGCAGTACAGTTCAATAACGTGTTACATTTTCAAAATGTATGGTATGAAAACTCAGTAATAACAGAAATTGCAAATATATACCAGCATAATATAATAAAAATAAACAACAAATTAAAATAAAACTTAAGCAAAAATTGTAGTAAATGCAAGTAAGAAACTGTAAAGCTGAATGAGTTGACAAGATGCAAACAGAGACAAAATTGGTTAAAAGATTAAATGGTACTTTGGAGTACAGAGAAAGTACAATAAACACCCAAAGAAGCTCAGTTAAGAGAGAAAAGTATTAGTAGCAGCTAGCAGCAAGGTAGTCAAAACATAGTTAATCTAAGTTGAAGTATAAGGATGCATATTAAGAAATTAAAAGAAAGCAGTTGGTGTTGGTGATGGTGCTGGTTCTAATTTGGACTGAAAATTCAAACGTAATATATTTTGAAGAGTAAAATCATTGCAAAGATTAAAGAATCAAAATATGTAATCGGCTGTACTTGTAAGTCTATTATATCACTTTAATAATAAGAACTATTTAGATAATTGATAGGAATAGAAAGCCAATCGCATCCTTCTTCTGACAGTAGTTATAGTGGTACTAGTGAAAAAACTAGTGGTTTTACTCGGCAGAACAAAAGGCATCTTTCTCTTCAAATTGCTCCTGCAGAGCTGCACTTGCTCTAGTGTCACCTGCTGACTGTAAAGAGAGAACCCCTGATCGGTCCTGATCCCAATCTTTTTTTTAACTTACCAGCAAATCAACCTTAAAATGATAGAAAGGCTGCTTCTGAGCAGGTCTGTCAATGCATATGTCCTCCTGTTTAAACTTATTACTGAAAGACAGTTCCATGTCTTAAGATAAGGCTGTAAAGGCCGAAAGCTTTTTTAATCCTTGCTTTTACCTATCTACATAACCTAGCTAAGCAAACCATGCACAGGCACAAAACCAACTATTTTAAAAACAAACAACTCGCTTTGCTAGGCTAACCTAAACTTTCATGGCAGGAAGTAAATCTTCTCAAAGGCAGAAAATCCACAGATCCCACCACCATTCCTACCACCATTCAGACCTCTCAAGGCCAACTTTTAACATTTGGCTTTCTCAAGGAATTCAGCTACGTACCTAGTAGTGCAACATCTACCTCTCCTTCCAACTCACCACACCTGCCTCCATTTATCCCACTACTCTATTTTACAAAAATTACACTCAGAAAACCTGACCCCCTACTACAAAATGTACCCCTGGATGCACTCCCTTGGTTTATAACTCTCTGTGAAAACTTCGTAACCACACCTCTTTTCAATATTTATAACCTCTGCTTAACTTAAAAGACAATGCTAGAGATATGGAAAACTGTCCTTGTTACACTCCTTCCCAAGCAGTATCAACTAGAAAATGCTTCCCACTTCTGCCCTGTCTCCATCATCAATACACTTGTGAAAATACTTGAAAAACGAATCTGCAGCCAACTGTCCACTTACATCCAACAATACAACCTCCTCACTCTTTAACATCTTGGATTCAGGACCAGCAGGAGCACAATAACAGCACTATGGTCCCTTACAGATGAGATTTTTCTCAACATGGATCAAGGAAACCTTTCCAGAAGCTCTCTTCACTGACCTTACCAAAGCTTTTGATCTTACTGACCACTTCCTTCTCCTAATTAACTTGACGACTATCACCAGGTTCCAACATTTCTTAACAAATAGGTATTTCAGCATCAACATTGACTAGTCCTTATCTCCCCCAGCACCCCTTAGCAGGGAAGTGCCACAGGGATCCATACTCACCCCAATGTTGTTTTCAATCTTTATTGACAAACAACTCTCCAGTCTCCCTAACCTTTCTAACAATCTTTATGCAGATGACATGGTTATACATTGATCCAGTCCCTCATATTCAGTTATTCAAACCCAGCTTCAATCTGATTTCCACTCCCTTAATTATTGGCTATACAACCATAAGCTTTGCCTAAACCTCTACAAAACAAAACATATGATAGTTGGAACCTCACAAAAGCTGAAAACACTCATAAATATCTCAGTGTCACAGATCTCAATGGCTCCCCAACAGAAACAAGCACATTTTGTAAATACTAAAGTTTATAGCTGACCAGGCCCTTGACTTCCAAAACCATACTAAAAATACCAGGAAGAAGAGCAGTTTTCTTTTATTCTCGTCATGGAAACTATCTCCCTTTCCATCCATAGCAGAAAGAGTTGCAATATGGAAAGAAGTCCTCCTTGCTCATATTGAATAAAGGCTCCCCACCATAGCCACAGCTTCTAAAAATACTCATCCACTCTACAGTCCATTGAAAATAAAATTTGTTGATTCACTTCCATTTCCTCCCCTCAGGAACACCACTGCATCACCCTCTTCAGAGCCAAATGGCTACTTTTTCTAGCGTCTCTTCTTTACAAACTACTTCATCCATATGCCTTCCCACTTCTTGTAGCCAAACTCCATAAGAAAACCATCACCTATAACCTCTAAAACTCTCCCAATTAATTATTTCACTCCAGATACTCCAAACCAAATTGTACTGTACCCACGATCCCTTCTCCATCCTTGCCCTCAAACTCTGACAATCTCTCCACCTCAACTTAAATCACGAGAGAACAAAATATATCTGGGTCATGAAAAAGAAAGACACAGATTGAAAATCTTTATTTTACAGGGGCAAGCCATATACATATCCACATAAGAAGTAACCCCCTAACATTATATATGTCAACTCCACATTGCACAACATTGAAGAAAGGATAAATTCTCTAAAGCAGGTCACCAGGGTCTTAAACAGTACTTATTTTTTTTACTCTAATAGCAATGAGCTATTGATTTCCAGGGAATTTCTGCTTCAATAAGACAATTAGGCAATTGAATACCACATGAGAATGTGGTATTCCGGTTTACCACTTCTACAATATTCTTCTGTAAATGTTGAATATACAATAACTTGTGATGGAGAATTTATATTTTCTCCTCTTCTGCCAGCTAAATATTAATTTTCTTGGAAATTTGTTGTCACAGAACATGGAGAGATTGTGTATCAGATAGACTGTATAAAGATAGCAACGGTATATTACTGACACATCCTAATGGATTAGTGAGGAGGCATCTAATAAGAAGTGGTCCAAACTTATGTTTTCCCTGAAATTAAGTAACGGTGATCAGCTGTCAGATAAAATTAAGTTTACAGTCATATATTGGCCATGTACTTTATAAGCCATATCACACAAAGGCACCTTAACAGCTTAATAGGGCTTTCTAAAGGAAGGACTATTAGAGCTATGGCTGTTCTTATTGTTAGAATTTGAATAAGGTCAAAGTTAATGGCCTGTAAAAGCTGTCCTTGATTCAGAAGCATTATGTAGAATGAAAGTCCATTCAGAGCACAAACTATAGTACAGATTTCATAATGTTAAGAGCAGATATAATGAACTATAACATTTAAAAGTGCAAAAATGGCAGCACTAAATCCAGCAGATGAAATGGATACTATGCAATAAATGCAGGTGTAATTTCTGTTGGAGCTATACCCCTTTAGTACAGAACTTTAGTTAGCGAAACAGACTCTGAATTACTTACCATTATTAAGTCAAGCCTCTAATACCCTGTAGCCTTAGTTTACTCTTTGTATATTCATTTATTTGATATGTGTTTTGGAGAATGATCTTTGGTTTCTCTACTGAAATGGCAAGATCATATGGCACTATTATGTATCTGTTGTCCAATGTACTTCCTTACCTGTGGTTTGCTCTATGAACATGCTTGATGACAAAAACAGTAATACTTAACAAGAAAGTCTAGTTCATGATTGCTCTACTGCTATCACCCTCTTCTGGTAGTGCCTTTGAATGAAACTTTAACTTACTTAGAACCCAATCTGCCATTTCATACTTGTAGAAGTCATAGCTTAGTCAGATTAGGAGAACTCATGCTGAAAGAATTAGCAGAATTCTAGTTCTGCTTGTATGGCTTCCCATTTATCTCTTTCATGTAGACAGATATTTTGCTGTAGTTAGGCTGTTGAGTAATTCACTGAACAGTTTTTGAACTGAAGACTATTTCATTAAGACCAGTCATCTGAAATGGTGTTTCAAAGAAAATCTTAAAAAAAAAAAAAAATATATATATATATATATATATATATATATATATATATATATATATATATATATATATATATATATATATATATATATATATATATATATATATATATATATATATATATATATATATATATATATATATATATATATATAGTATTGCATATGCACACACAGGGGCACATCTCTCTCCTTGTATATATATATATATATATATATATATATATATATATATATATATATATATATATATATATATACTTCTTCAGGTGTAGCATAAAGACTTCATTTCACTCCACTTATATATGCACATTGAATTAATCACATAATCACAATAATTAAAATTTAAAGCGACAAAAATCAAACAATCCAAATATATGCTGTATCAATTCTATGAATATGTTTACCTATGAACCTATAAAATAGGTGCATAAACCTTATACAAAATACATTCATAAAAAATATATATTGCTTTAAATTTTAATTATTGTGCATTTAAACATTTTTGCATTCACTATGCATTTTTATGAATGCATTTTGTATAATATTTATGCATCTATTTTAGAATGTAGGCAGCATATATTCTGATTGTTTGATTTTTGCTGCTTTAAGTTTTAATTATTGTGATCATGTGATTAATTCAATGTGCATATATAAGGAGAGTGAGATGAAGTCTTTATGTTACACCTGAAGAAGCAGCTTGTCTGCGAAAGCACTAGTGTTTTTAATAAATAGAAGATTTTATACTGGATTTTTTTATCTCTTCAGCCTTATCTGGGCCCACTTTGTTACTTGGATTGGTTTTCATAGACGTTTATGGACTTGGTTACCATCTGAGGTTGGTGTTGGTTTTTGTGACATTCTGTTAAGTGTTTTATCACATTCCCTGTAAGTCTGTGACTAGGCATTCACCTCTTTTAAACTTCATGGTCTGTAACAATTTCAAGCATTAGCTTGAACAGCTGCATCAAGTCACAAAAGCTAGTACTAATGTGTTAAGAATGCTCATAAAGGGATGGTAACTCCTTCTTGCCTGCACATATCTTGTTATGCTTTTGATTGACTTGTCTCAAGCATGTTAGTTTCTAGATGCATTTTTCCATGGCCTCACTACTTAATACTTTACCTTAGAAAAAGTGGATATGTTATGCATTTGCATTTGGGAATGAAAATATTGGAAAAGGAGGCAATCATTCCAGCCAAAGAAGCCTTGTAAAAAAAAGGATGTCAGCATTTATATTTTCACCAGATAATAATTTCTACTTCCGTAGTTCAGAACCATAGTGAAGGTGAAATTGTCATACTATGGAAATATAGCTGTTCCCCTTACACAGTAAGAGTCCCTCAAAAAAAAATCAAACTGGAAATAATACTCTTTGTACACTCACAATAAACTACAATCATCAGGCTTATGACATGAAGTTCTAAGTCTCAATTTTTCATTTGATTCTTGGTTATGTCTTGTTAACTATCCGTGCGGTTAAAGAAATTAATCCATTATTCCTGAAAATGGCCTTTGTTCTCTGAATGTCAACAAAACTAAGATGTAATTCTGATACCCAGCAGAATTTTGATTGCTTACATTCCATTGGCTTTCATACTGTGATAGATAGTCTAGAGCCTGAAGGGCAGGTAAGCAGACTGATCTTCTAAAAATAAATAAATAAATAAATAATGCAATATTCAGTATTCCAGTGCTGTGTCAAAAAAATAGATAAACTCAAATAAATATTGGCAAATATGATCTGTAGTGCTCAAATGCACACTGTCCAAGGCCAAGAATACAGCTTCTATGGGACCTGACAATATCCCTGGCTGTGTTCTACATGAACTACAGAGTGAACTGGCACCTCATCTGTGTTCCCTGTTCAATCACAGCCTCACCTCAGGCTTTGTCCCTACCGAATGGTGTACTGCTACAGTCATTCCTCTCCACAAAGGAGGAGTGACTACAGACCCTGGAAACTATTGCCCCATTAGCCTGACGAGTCTGGTATGCAAAGCTATGGACCTAATAAACAAGGATATAGGGAATCTCCAAACTCTGGATCCCACACAGTTTGGTTTTGTGAAGGGTAGATCATGCCTGCTCAACCTGATCAACTTTTTTGAGTCAGTCACCAGAGCTGTGTATGAAGGCAAGGCGGTTCATACAGCCTACATTGATCTGGCCAAGGCCTTTGATACCATTCCCCACTCAGGAATTATATAAAAACTCACTAAGCTAGGCATCAACTCCTATATCACTAGGTGGGTTGCAAATTGGCTCACAGATAGAACCCACAGTGTGAAAGTAGCTGACTCCAAGTCAGACTGCCAACCAGTCATGAGTGGAGTCCTAAAGGGCTCGGTCCTGGCTCCTCCCCTGTTTGGTATCTACTTCTCTGAAATCCAGGCCAACACAAAGGGACTCTAGCTGACAAACTTCACAGACAATTGCAAGATGGGAGCTACTATCAACTCCCCAAATGATGTTGAAATCCCACAGAAAGGCCTCACTGAGACCAACGACTGGTGTCAGAACCATGTCCTTAAGCTCATTGCCAAAGAGATGTGTCATCATCCCCTTTGGGAAAAACCCAGTTCCCATTAATTACCACATCAATGGTAGTCCACTGAACACAGAAGGCATTATAAGAGATATGGGAACAAAGGTTGACAGCAACCTCTCTTTTGATCACCACGTTGCCACTGTGGTCAGAAAGTCCTTCTATGTGGCACATATCATTGCTAAGGGTTTTGCATCCAGGAAGAAAGAGGTCATTGTCTCCCTGTACACTTTCCTCATTAGGCCAGTCATCGAGTACGATGCCCCATTTGGCATGTACCTCACTAAACACCTGCAACAACTGTAGAGGCCACAAAAGTACCTCACAAAGAGGATCCTAGACCTTAAATATGTGTCCTATATGGACAGATTCAAAAAACTCCACCTATTCTCTGTCTCATATCGCCTACTTAGAGGCGATCTCTGCTTGACTTAAAAAGCCATGTCTGACCCGGTTCTGTTAGAAATGTTACATCTAAAGAAATCCCAATCCCTCTGCACCACACGCTCCTTAGACCTCAACCTCATTACCATAATCAACAGAACATGATGGAGGGACAGGTTCATAACCCAGAGATTGCCCATGCTATGGAATGGATTTCACATACATGTCAAGCAGAGCACCTCACTGACCTTCTTCAAGAGAAATCTTGATGAGTGGGTAGGAAATAGAAAATTCACCCTGGGAATACTCCAGTGTCTCTACTCAACAGAGGCACTGGAAACTAAAGTCGGGTGGCACGATGCCAGGGTAATCCTATGGGCTAGGCTTGTAAAGGCCCAAGGGCCATTAGCCTAGTACACACCTATGAACCTATGTATGACATAAAATGTATCAATTTATCTCATTGTTAATTTATTTACTAGCTAAGTAATCTAGTCCAAAGCATTGTTTTCAGCCATGACCTGAGCAGTGATAATCAGCTGTACATAATGCAAGAAATATGCAAAGAGCATGAATAGTATCACAACAGCTGTATGGTCATAGCTCATGAAGAATTTACAACACACACACGGTATCTAAGAATTACGCTTACCTCTAGCATTTGGTCAAAACCCTTCCATAAAATCATACAATACAATGCCTGACTGATACTAAATGATTAAATATTAAACTGGCCATGTTTGTTGACTGAGCAGTTTTAGAATCACATTTTCATATAGGTTAAGTTGAATGATATATGGGTATCCATGTTCATGCATGTCTACATGCACAGACTCACACAGATACACTGGTGCCTTTGTTCTGGTTTAATTATACCATCAGTAGGTGTACCATTAAGAATATATGAGTATTTGCATTGTGTACACTCTACATGGAGAAACGTTTAAAACTAAAGAAAGTGTATTTAAAAACAGATTTTTATTATCAGTTTGAAAATATAAAAATGTGCAGTTTTTGTTTCTTTGCACAGCAATCCCCATTACGGTGGTCAGATTAGGGCAGCAATGGCGGCTCTGAACCTAAGATGCTGTTCTCCTCCTTTTGTGCATGGATTACATCAGATCTATGGAAAGTTCAGTATTCCTTGAGGTGGCCTTGCAATTGAGGGTATTTATCCTTGCATGTGCTTATTTCCCTTTATATATTTTTCACGTACTATGGCTGTAGTTGTTTGCCTACAAAAAGCAAAACTAGTAGCACTATTATTGCAAGCTGTTTATAAGTATTGTGATTGTACTTTTGTGCTTTATGTAGTTTGTACGGAAAGGGTAACAGCAGGCAACTTTTTTATCACAATACATTTGGCTTTCCAGTTCATTTCCAAGATGGAGCACAGAGTTTGCCAAGTCTATTTGTGCTTAGTCTGTCTATGTCTGTCTATGTCAGTTTGCTGTGGGTGCTTCACTTTCTTTTCAAATCCCATAGGTATGCAGTGGGTAAATTGGTGCTGCCCATAATTTCTCATGGATGCATGCATGTGTGTGTGCGTTTATATGTGCGTGCGTGTGTGTGTGCGTTTATATGTGCGTGCGTGTGTGTGTGTGTGTGTGTGTGTGTGTGTGTGTGTGTGTGTCTGTGTCTGTGTCTGTCTGTGTCCTATGAAGGACTGTCATTGTTTACAGAAATGTCCTGAAAGGTCAAGGGATGTGAGTCTCATGGCTCAACAACACTGAAGAGGGTTTTTAAACTGACCTAGAATCACTATCTTCTAACTTTGTGGCCAGAGGGTATAGTAATAGAGAAATAAGTGGAATAGTAGAAGTAGTAAGTAAATTAAGGATTAATACAGCTTTGTCCTATTTATCTAGAAAAATTGTAACAAGGTTTTCGTCAGTAGAAAAGAAAAGGAACAATTATATACCATTAGTATTGCCTTATGCTAGTGAGTTTAGACAGGTTAGACACGTAATAGATTCTAACTGGAACATCCTCCCTACAGATGACAGGAATAAGGGTATAGTGGAAGTTTCTCCTTTTTATACATATAAGAACAAGAAGTCTTTAAAAAGACGCCTCTGCCATTGGGAGTCCAAATTGTGTCAGGAAGACACTTCAGATAGGCATTTACCTTTTGGTACCTTTCCATGTGGTGGATGTAAATATTGTTCTTTTATAGAAACACCAAATCTGTTCATACATCCTGCTTCTAAATAAAGATTTGTTTTTAAGGTACATGCACATTGTAAAACTAGAAACATTGTCTATTTAGCAATATGCATAGCATGTGAAAGTTTTTATCTAGGAAAAACTAATAGAATGTTTTATGAAAGAATACGTGAACATAAGTATGATATTAGGAGAAGTGATTTAACCAATGTCTAGCTAAACTTGTGCATGAGTCAGGACCTTCACATAGTTTTATGTTTAAGGTTGAAGAAACTGCATTTAAAGGACAATGTGGAGGTGATTTAAAAAAACTATACTGAAGAAAGGGAATTGTATTGGATTTTTAAGTTCTGTGCTGACAGAAAAGCGGTTATTAATGACAAGGTCTCTTTAAGACCGGTTTTAAAATCAAGGGATTTTCATAAGTAATTGCTATAAGCAAAATGAGTGGTTTGTTTTTAATTGCTGTGTGTTTAAAAGTTGGTTTTGCTGCATTTTTAACTTTTCTGAAGAAGAACACTTTTCAAAAGCGCTTACATATTTTATTAAATATCAGTGTTTGCTAAGCCTTGGCTCTGGGATTCTCTGTTTTTTGGATGACTTTTTCTATATTTTGAGGAGTTCCCAGCCTTCAGCCTGTTGGAGGTATTTATCTACTTTGAGTTGCTTTTGTTGTTTTCCTCCTCTGGGCCCATGGCAGAAGGTTTAAATGACTTTGCTGTTTCTAACAATGATTGCGTTTTGAAGTTGTTATGTGTAAAGGTTAATCCTTTGCTTAACTACAGTCCAAATACTCAGGACTAGTCTACATTTCAACAACCAGTAGAGAAGGTGCCACCAGTACAAGTGATAAAAGGTTTGGAGAATGATTTATATAAATGAAAGCACCTAAAATGGCAGTGACTGCACACGTAGGCTTGTTTATTTCATTGTGTTATTCCCAGAGATCTGAGGGTAACCTTAATGTCTACTTATAGTGATAGTTATACTGACTTACTTTCACAATGGTAGCGGCTGAACTTGGAGCATAGTTTTAACTACATTTGTCTACTTATTGACTTCTTCAAACCCATGGAGAATGAGTTACTGAGTGCAATTGAAACAAGGAAGCAGAACTTGCTAAATGACTATGATACTGAACTATGCTTGTCAGCATTTGATCAGATAGTAGATATTGTTTCAGCCTATGAAAACAGACTTAAATTACAGAAAATGAAAAAGTTGGCCCGAGATTTGAATGATTTTTTTTTCAGGAAATGTGTTCACATGGCCATGCTTCAGTGAGTGTCCTGTTAATAAGTCTACTTCAGAGAAAACGATGGTTGCTGATTTAACTGTAACAACTGAGAATAATGAAAATCCCAGGTCTAATGCCTCTACCAATGATTCAGCATCTACGTCAAAGTAAAGACCTATCGTGATTGATGACACAGTACAGCAAGATGTTAGGAGAAAAATTCCCTCTTCTCAACAGGTTTTTGGATATTTAAAACTGCCACTACCAACGAAATGCATCAAGATGGGGGAAGGACAAAGGGAAAGGAGCCAGAGCAGAGGCAGAAAGAGGGGTCGTCAGTATGTCGACGAAACATTGGGTACAATGCTCAAATGCATGTGGAAGATGGTGCAGAGTCCCTGATTATCAGTCTTTTCAGAAAGGTACTGTCTCAAGCTGAAATATCATTGCTAGAAAGAGGTTTGACATTTGTACAAGCAGAGAAGTCAGACTTCTCTAAAGTGTGGACTCTTTATCAGAAATGTTGCTTTGGATAAAGGGAGGCTTCTTTGTTCACCAGTGGGAGTGGGGAGCTTAGAGCAGCCTATCTATCCCTGGAGGAGTGTTCCCAGCACAAGAATCTGGTAGTCTATTGGCCGTTTTGGGCCAATTTCTAGCTCTTTCAAGTCCCCCTGTATAAAACCCGCTTTGGCGCAGGTTTTGCGCTTGTTACTACTCATCCAAGCTCCTCGTGGTCCTGCAGAATGGTGCTAGCAGCAGAGAGTCTAAAAGAGCGACTGCTTACCTGATAAAAGTGTTTTTTTCCTGTTACTACCTGGGCGACTGTCCGATCTAGCTAAATAGCAAGTATTTCTGCTTCTTTAACTGTTTTAAACTGTTTAAAGTTGTTTTTGCACCTGCACTTTTAAAGTTTGTCCTGTTTGTTGCATTTACCTGTTGAGGCTACACACTCAAGTGCGCTAGCCTGTGTTACATATTTATTGCATTTTCCTGCTGTTTATTTGCAAAAAAAAATAAAAAAAATAAAAAAATTATCCTTGTTTCCTGCCCTTCCTGACCTAGAGTAGTCCAAATACAGGCTTTGCCCTATTCTGGACTTTTGGAAAGTTCCTGTGTTGCCCATTTCCTTTCATGGATAAAGGGAGGCTTCTTTGTTCACCAGTGGGAGTGGGGAGCTTAGAGCAGCCTATCTATCCCTGGAGGAGTGTTCCCAGCATAAGAATCTGGTAGTCTATTGGCCGTTTTGGGCCAATTTCTAGCTCTTTCAAGTCCCCCTGTATAAAACCCGCTTTAGCGCGACTTTGCGCGATTTTGTGCATAGCGCAGCATCGGGCAGCTCCACTTAATTGGGTTTAAACCATTCTTGGCTCCACAAAGTCTGCTCTTCACTTTTTCCCTTAGAACTGCTCTAGCTCTCAAAAGAAACACCCTATTCCTAATCTAAAGCCTAGCACTTGCTCACTAAAGCAATTATATAAGTCAGCACTAAAAAATTAAAAGCACTACGCCCTTACAAACTCCCCTTGAGTACCTTGTTCCCCATTGGCCCTTTTTTAAAATTATAAAGGAATCCCCAATACTATTCTAGCATGTCCAAAGGTCAGTTGGCAGTCTCCTCCCCGATCCAGCTGATGAATCTGGGAATCTTGAGACAATGTTACAAATGCCTCATGTACACAGACAACCCTCTCCTCCTCCCAACAAGTCCCAACATATGTGAGAGATGCAACCATATAGCCAAACTGGAGGCTAAGCTCTCTCAACGCAGTACTGGCGTAACCAATTCTAGTCTCACATAGACCTACCACGACAGCAAACCAAACACATAAACACACAAAAACATACTCGGAGGCTCTAAATAAAAATCTGCCTAAGCAGCAGAGACCTCCAAAGCAGACACCCAAGCAACCGCTACCCCAAAACAAAACACATGCAACACATAGTTCACAAAGCCAGTGTGCCAAGGAATCACAGCCCTTAAGGCTAAACGACACACCTGATACACTTGTAATAGGTGATTCTATCGTCAGGCACACTGACATCCTGCTCACCAGGCTGAACAAGGAGAAGGTCGTGGTGAGCTGCCTGTCGGGCGCTAGGATCCGCCACATAACACAAGCACTCAGGTCACTCCAAGGCAAGTACAAATATGACTCAGTCATTGTCCATGCTGGTGTGAATGACCTGAGATGTATCTTCCTGGATTACATGAAGAGAGACATAGAGGAGCTCTCTGAGCATGTAGCCCAAGCAGGTATGACCATGACCTTGAGTAGCATCTTACCCTCACCAAGAATGATGCCACAATATGAAGACAAGATGATCAATTTCAACAATTGGCTTAAGTATTGGTGTCATTCAAAGGGGATCCAGTGCCTGTCAGCCTGGGATGACATGCTCGACAAGCCACGCTGCTTCGCTAGGGACAGCTTGCACCTGTCACCCCTAGGCTTTCGGATATTGGCAAAGGCTCTTGTCACCCCCATAGTGCCTTTTTTAGGCAAGGCTCAAAAGACAAACCCACCTCCATAGGTATCACAAGGGATAAGAAACTAAGAGTAATGCTACTCAACGCCAGAAGTCTAAACCTCAAGATGCATGCACTCAAAACCCTCCTTAACATGGAGAACATCGATATCTGTGCAGTAACAGAAACCTGGTTCAAGGCTCCCGAGAGCACCCCAGCACTACCAGGTTATACCTCATACCATGCTTTTCGGCCCCAAAACTTGGATTGAACCACAAAAGCAGGGGGAGTATTAATATTCATCAAAGATACCCACACCTTCAGGTTGGTGGCACAGCACAAAGCATCGGAGACTATCCATGTGCAACTAACAGTGGGTAAAACTGCCTTCCAGTTTATAGCCTGCTACAGACCACCCTCCTAAACCCAGGAACCCCACTCGGCCTTCCTGAGAACACTGGAAAATATGAAGGACTCACCAAACACTATTATATTGGGCGACTTCAACTACCCAAACATAGACTGGGAGCATTACTCTAGCTCCAACACCCTAGCCCAAAGGTTCCTAGAATGTATAAACTCAAATGCTATGGAACAACTTGTGACCACTCCCACAAGAGGGGAAAACATACTGGACCTGATCATTACCAACATGGGGACTCTATGCTCCAGACCAGAAGTGTATCCCTCACTGGTAAGATCAGACCATAAGTTAATCTCACTGGATATCCACATCCCGACCCCACCTCCTGCCCAGAAAAACACAGTGAAAAACTTCTCTAAAGCAAACTTCACACTACTCAAAACTGAGGTGGAATCCTTCAAAGCCCCCGGGCCTGTGGAAAATACGGCCCAGACCGCAGAATCCTTTATAAGCGCATTCTATGAACATCTTCAGGAATGCATGGATCATGCAATCCCAAATAAAACTAAGACCCAATCCCCCAAAGGCAGGCGTCCTGTCTGGTGGACCCCAGCCATAAACAAACTATACAATAGAAGAAGGAAGTTACTACATGATAGAGCAAAATCCCAAAAAGGGAAGGCATCTCTGATCAGTATTTGCAAAAACCTACGGGCACTCATAAAATCATCTAAGGCCAGCTTCAAGAGAGAAATTGCACAGGACACTAAAGATAATCACAAAGCTTCCTTTAGTTATGTTAGGAACCCTAGTGGGAATTCCCAGATATGCTCAGATTTAGTCCAAAATGACAAAAAATACACTGAACCCACAGAAATTGCCAACATCCTTGCCGACAGGTTCAGTGCAAACTCCCCCCCCCTTCCCACCAAAAGAGCAAATATCTATCCCAGCAGAGTGCTGCCCCCCTGACATCTCAGATGCTCAGGTAAGAACCGCCCTCTCCAAAGCAAAAAACACAGCATCAATGGGACCAGATGGTGTCCTGGGCTGCGTCCTACATGAACTCCAAGATGAGCTGAACCCAAACATAAAGCTACTGTTCAATCTCAGCCTTACTACAGGATATGTACCCAAAGAGTGGCATACAGCAACAGTGGTCCTTCTCCACAAAGGTGGGGCCTCAACGGATCCTGGAAACTATCGCCCCATAAGCCTGACTAGCTTTGTCTACAAAGCTATGGAAAGGATCATCATGGAACTCATAAATAAAGATATTGGGGACATACAGACACTGGATCCTACCCAGTTCGGCTTTGTTAAGGGCAGATCCTGCCTCTTATACCTGGTCGATTTCTTTGAAACAGTCACCAAGGCCATTGACGAGGGGAAGGTGGTCCACACAGCATACCTGGACCTCGCAAAAGCCTTCGATACAATACCCCACTCGGGCATCATAGATAAGCTATCCAGCTTAAATATAACCCCCTATGTCACTAGATGGGTTGCAAACTGGCTCAAGGACAGAATCCACATGGTTAGAATTGCTGGAGCCATGTCAGACTCCAGACCAGTTAAAAGTGGCGTCCCACAAGGCTCAGTCCTGGGACCTCTCTTGTTCTGTATATATTTCTCGGAGGTACAGGCCAACACGGAAGGACTGTGGCTGACCAAGTTCGCAGATGACTGCAAACTCGGTGCCATAATCAACTCTCCAGCTGACTCAAGCATCCTCCAAAAGGGTCTCATAGAAACAGACAACTGGTGCCAGAGCCATGGCCTCAAGCTAAACACCAAAAAGTGTATAGTCATCCCCTTTGGCAAAAACAAAGTGCCCACAAATTACCACATAGGTGGTAATCCATTAAGTATGGAATAAGTAGTTAGGGACCTGGGGACCCAAGTTGATAGCAATCTCTCATTTGACAACCACGTGGCCAAAGTGGTCAGAAAAACATTCTATACAGCCCACCTAATCATGAAGGGATTCACATCTAGATCAGGGGAGGTCATTGTGCCTCTTTACCCATCCCTCATCAGGCCCATAATTGAGTACAATGCCCCTTTTGGGATGTACCTTACCAGACACCTGCAGCATCTAGAAAGACCCCAAAAGTACCTCACCAAGAGGATCAAAGGGCTCAAACAGATGCCATATGCTGCCCAGTTAAAGAAACTCCAGCTCTACTCGGTTGCATACTGCCTGCTTAGAGGCGATCTGTGCCTGACATATAAAGCCATGTCCAAACAGGAATTAATGGACATGCTGCACCTCAGAAAATCAAAATCCCATCGAGCTAAGCGCTTGAGGGACTTGAACCTCAGCACAGAAATAAATAGGACATGCTGGAGGGACCGATTCATAACCCAGAGGCTCCCTTCACTCTGGAATAGAATCCCAGTCCAGGTTAGGCAGAGTCCCTCACTGACTCTCTTCAAGAGGAATCTTGGTGAGTGGATGGGAGATCGTAGGTTTACCCCAGGTATCACTTCTGTGTCACTGTTAGACAGAGGCACAGTAAACTAAACCTCGAAAAAGGGCATAGTAAAATTCATTTAAATGGGTGGTGAAAGCCAAATACACTCTGGCTAGGCTTACAAATGCCCTAGGGCAGATAGCCTAGTATGAACCTATGAACCTAAAGTAGCATTTTAACAACACTGACTATTCTTTAAGTGGAAATGTTTTTAAAAAAATGAGCTTGTTTCAACCACCTACAGACTCCACTTCAGAGGTGTTCTGTAGGAAATGTGAACAGGATATATTTCAATTATTTTTGGGAACATCTACACCTTGCTCTGAAAAGCCTATTTGATGTAAGTTCTATAATTTAAATAAGGAAGAGAAATCAGCCCTAATGGCTTTAGAGAAAGATGATAGTATTGTTAAAAAGAGAGCAGATAAAGGTGGAGCTATAAATAAAAAGAATAGTGAGAAAATATTGGTATTTAATTAAAGAAGATGAGAATATTGCTCATCTGTTCCCTGAGCATATCACTTTCTCCTATAAAATGGGAAAAAATTTAAAGGAATTATTAAACTGTAATTTCTTGAAAGGGAATGAAATTGATAGCATGACTCCAGGAACATTTCCATGTGGAAATTGTAGTTTATGTGATAGGGTAAAAAATGTGGATACTATTAATGGCGTTTCCTTTAATCCCAAGTTCTATTTTAACTGCAGATCTATAGGGGTAGTGTATGCACTATGCTGTTCATGTTTAGACACTTGGTATATTGGGCAAACAAAAAGAATTGTAAGAATTCATATTCTAGAGCATTTAAAAGACATCAGAAATCATTGTGAGGGTAGCCCTGTGGCCCAACATTTTGCTGAAATACATGGTGGTTCCCCTAATTGTTTGAAATTTTGTGTTTTGGGCAAGCCTTTTTCCATGGGAGGGAATGAATATCTTTATAAGTTACTTGAACTAGAGACTAAAATGATTTTAAAATTTGGAACTTTAAAGCCCTTTGGACTTAATCTAGAACTGGCTATTTAGTAAGTAATTAAATGAATTAATAGTTAAATAATTATTTATGGTTTTGTAAAATATATAAAAAAATAAAATATGTCTGTGATAAGAAAATTTTATAAGATTTATAAAACTTTTTCAGTGAAATGTGATGAATTTGATGTAATATTGAAAAACTGATGAAATTGAATAATTAATTAATTGGATAAATTGTTTGCGCTAATTGCTTTTCAATGTGTATGCATATGTATAAAAAGATGTTTGAAGCATACACACTTTGTGATCCATGAAGGCGAAAGGCTGAGGTACCAGATCTTGTGTAATAAAAGGAAAAAGAATACTGGTAAAGTGCCTGGAGTTGTGTTTACTTGTTTTTCTTGTGACTGATTAAGGTATTTGGAACCGAAAAGGTGGAGCTATTGTTTTGCTTGATAGTGATTGTTATGTAAACCGTATTTATGAGATGTTAAATGATGTTTCTGTCTATGAGAAAATTGAGTTTGATTATATATGGGGTATACAATGCACAATTTTCTTCACTATTTGTAATTGTTTAAAATTTTTTTTGATTACTGATCAATTTTCACAATATTTGAATGTTGAAAATCCTGTGATACCAGTCTTTCTATTTATAGATAAGCAATTATGTCCAGTACTTAACAATGTAGTCACTGTACTTAATGATACACAGCAATTTTTAAATGACCTATATGCATTTTTTCAAGACAATGATGCTGACCTGAATGACTGTTTGCTGGTTACCCTAGATATGGAGTCATTGTTCACCTGCATTCCCAATGTGGAAGGCTTTAGTATGGTTAAGTCCTTTCTAACTTTACATAGTGATTTAGCTATCAGATAGAATTGATATACCTTTTGCTTGAGGTTGTACTAGAAAATAATTCTTTAATGTTTCAGGGAAATTACTACTTTCAAAAAGTTGGCGTAGCTATGGGCACTGCCTGTGCAAATAGCTACGCCAACATGGTACTAGCTAGACGGGAAGAAGAGTGTGTGTTTAATAGCCCATACAAAGGTTCTCTCCTATTCTGTAGGAGGTTTGTTGATGAGGTGGCTCTGGTTTGTCTAGGTAACGAGTCACAGCTAGCTGACTTCATTGATTATTTAGATAATACAACTTCTTTCCTGCGTTTTACTTCCCATGCATCCAGGAAAGAGGTTATATTTTTAGATGTTCCTGTTCAAAAAAACAGTATGGGGAATTTTGTTACTAGACTCTATCGAAAATCATGCAGGAAAAACACTTTGCTTCAGTGTAGTAGTATGCATCCCCCCCCCATGTTTACAGGAATATCCTGAAAGGTCAAGGGATGAGAGTCTTACGGCTCAACAACACTGAAGAGGGTTTTCGAACTGAACTTGAATCACTATCTTGGGACTTTATGGCCAGAGGGCATAGTAATCGAGAAATAAGTGGAATGGTAAAAGAGGTAAGTAAATTAAGGCTTAATACAGCTTCACCCTATTTCTCTGGAAAAATTGTAACGAGGTTTTCATCAGTAGAAAAGAAAAGGAACAATTATATACCATTAGTATTGCCTTATGCTAGTGAGTCTAGACAGGTTAGACACGTAATAGATTCTAACTGGAACATCCTCAGTATGGATGACTGATATAAGGGTATAGTTGGGGTCTCCCCTTTTTATACATATAAGAACAAGAAGTCTTTAAAAAGATGCCTCTGCCATAGGGAGTCCAAATTTTGTCAGGAAGACACTTCAGATAGGCATTTACCTTTTGGTACCTTTTCGTGTTGTGGTTGTAAATATTGTTCTTTTATAGAAATGTCAAATCTGTTTATACATCCTGCTTCTAAACAAAGATTTGTTTTTAAGGTACATACACATTGTGTAAAACTAGAAACATTGTCTATTTAGCAACATGCATAGCATGTGAAAGTTTTTATCTAGGAAAAACTAATAGAATGTTTTATGAAAGAATATGTGAACATAAATATGCAATTAGCAGAAGTGATTTAAGCAATGCTCTAGCTGAACATGTGCATAAGTCAGGATCTTCACATAGTTTTATGTTTAAGGTTGTAGAAACTGTGTTTAAAGGACAATGTGGAGGTGATTTAAAAAACTATACTAAAGAAAGGGAATTGTATTGGATGTTTTAAGTTCTATGCCAATAGAAAACCAGGTATTAATGACAAGGTCTCTTTAAGACCGGTTTTAAAGTCAAGGGATTTTCATAATTAATTGCTATAAGCTAAATGATTGGTTTGTTTTTAATTGCTGTGTGTTTAAAAGTTGGTTTTGCTACATTTATAACTTGTCTGAAGGAGACCTCTGTTCAAAAGCACTTACATATATTATTAAATATCAGTGTTTGCTAAGCCTTGGCTCTGGGATTCCTTTGATTTTTGGATTACTTTTAAGCTCACTCGAAAGTGACTGTTGTGGCAAATTACTGAGGTCATTCTCTGCCATTGCTTTGATATAAATGGCAATAGTTTTTTTTTTCTTATTTGTCCTAAGTAAGCCATCACATGACACATGTTCTATAGTCCTGTAGACAAAGTGTATTTTCCGGAAAAATGATAGCGAGGAAAAATGAATTAATTTCTAGAAGCCGAAAATATGAAGTGTCATTTATACCTGGTAAGCTTACCCAGATAACAAATGCATAAAAAGCCTAGAATATAATACAAGCGGTGGCTAAAGAATTATCATATGTGTGAATAGAAAGTTCTGGCAAAGCTGCCTTATCCATGCCTGCTGCATATACTTCCAGTGTAATTAAACTGTTTTTAGTATTCCAAGTTTTAGGAATGATACAGTGTAAATTTCAACAAGACAGTAATTCAAAACGTTTTTGTGATCTGCATGTTTGTCGGCAGTGGTCCATACTTCACATGTTAATACAAATAATGAGAAGAGATCAGGTTATGAGTTGTTTAAAATCTCATTCTTAAAGGTACCAGTTATACAAAACAAATAAAAAAAACAGAAATGCCTGATGTCTGTAAAGATGTTCTCAGTTTAAATATAACAGCAATTTGTATTTGTTGAACATTACCTATCATATATATGAATTAACCGTCCTATTGTCTAAAACCATGGCACATAATATGTTATTGAATTATTATTTAATGAATGAATAGCCACAGCTGTAATAACTTATCACTGCATACTCTTAATGTGCAAGATATCTCTGTAACCATGGTGACACTAAATGGCAGCTATAGTTGCAAACAGCTGTGATGCCTACTTTTATTGGTAACAGATTTAGTAAGTATTGCAGTATATGAACAGTTGATCAGCCTTGATATGAACATTACTTACAATATCAGTGC
This sequence comes from Protopterus annectens, assembly GCF_019279795.1. Classification (NCBI taxonomy): domain Eukaryota; kingdom Metazoa; phylum Chordata; order Ceratodontiformes; family Protopteridae; genus Protopterus; species Protopterus annectens. The sequence continues at coordinate 549,065,321 of NC_056735.1, forward strand.
ATGTTTGCCGCACCTCTCTTCTTCTGACTGTGTTACCACATTATTTACTGTGTTGCGTTGTGTTATACTGACTACTTGTTTGTAGCTGCTACTGCAGTTTTCATGTCTAGCACAACCATATTTTAGTTAGATCCTAAAGCAAAATGTCAATAAAGAGGTAGGCAGGAGTTTGCTTGAAGATTCTGGACCTATGCTGGGCTCTTAAGAAGGCAGTGATATGTATACTATATCTGATTTAGAGTTTTACTTGGTGGAAGTGTTTGATTTACAGAGCTATTAACTCTGCCTGAGAGAGGCCCTGAAGCCTTGGATTTATTTTTTCCAGACCTGCCAACTTGCCAGAAAGGCGCATTAATGCTGTGTGTTAAGTTAAAAAAAACAAAAAACTTTAGGTAGTTATTTTGTTTGTATTAAAAGCTAAGTAGGCTTTCATCCTTTGTTCATTTTAGGGAATTAAAAAATTGCTTGTGGTATAAAGCTGAATGAGCTATCACCATTTAAGTTATAGTACTGAATTACTGAATAAATTTTATGTATTGATGGATGTATACACATGGCACAGCTCCAGTTTCCTCTCTTATCACAAAGGTATGCCATGGCTGAGCTGGGCGTCCTGTAAGTTATCCCGGTGTGCATCCAGAGGTAGTGTGTGTGTGTGTGTGTGTGTGTGTGTGTGTGTGTGTGTGTGTGTGTGTGTGTGTGTGTGTGTGTGTGTGTGTGTGCACACGTGTGTGTGCATGTGTGTGTTTGACTGTGTGTCTTTGGGCGTGTGACTGTGCACACATGCATCCCAAAATGGGTTGGTATTCCCATTCATAATGAGCTGCTGTGCTTTGCTCCCTATAAATGCAAGGATTTGTTCTTGCTGTCCTCATGAACTTGCTCTAAAGTAAGTGGATAATCATAAAATAAATTAGTACATAGAAAAATGGATGAATAATTGAATGGAAGCATTTATGAATTAATTAATTAGTATGGCTGAACTGCTGTACTTAAGAGTAATTTGATTTATTCAGTGTCTGTTTTTACCTTTCAGTTAGTCTAACTTTAAAAACACTATAATATCCTGGTTTTCAATTATCTTCAGACAGGTTAAACTGTAAACCTGTGACTCTTTGTTATAGCTTTGTAGGTCCATAAGTCCCAAGCAATCACTTGTGAGTTAGTGTAAGATGGAATAGCATCTTCCATTGTACAGTGATCTGGGTTATCCTTTGCTGGGTAGGTGCTATATTGAAGACTCCTCTGGAACAAGTTATTATTTTGAAAGGGATATGTTTTATCATCATCCCTTTTCAGTTCCCTGTTGTTCCTGTGGCTGTCTCATATGCTTATGCTTTAATATACTGCCTTATCAAATATATGAAATAGACTGTAGAGTCTATGCTTCCAATGCCTTTTCTGCCTTCTTACCTAGTAGCAACATATGAAACTGTAAACTGTTCAGGTAGTGATGGGATACCCTTACTGCATCAGCTGTCTCAGCACTGGATGGTGCAGTCCAAAACCCTGACCGTAGAATGCTAAAGACATTGCAAATACTAAAGCTCAACATCATGTTGATGTGGACAAGGAATAGATAAGTTATAGCAATTTATGCATAAGGAAACTGTAGCACAACACAGTTTAGTGGAGTCTTCTGAGAGAAACAAGCATTTAAATTTGGCTACTGATGCAAAAAGAATCAGATTTTATTACTACTACCATCTGGTCATATAGTGACAGGAGCGATGTCTGTGCTATGCCAAGTCCTAAACGTCATGGGATTCCAAGGATAACACAGACTGAGTTTCAACCACCTTGCTAGTAACCATGCTGATAAATGATAGCATACATGCAGGGTCATAATTCCACAGATTTTTGGGATTGAAAGAAGAATTATATAGAGCCGATGTTTTGAAAGAAGTTTTAAGTATGTTTGTGATTTTTGTTTTCTTTTTTGTTAAGAATCATATTCAACATTGCTATAGTAACATAATGAGCCTTATATGGTTTGGGATATGGGACGTATTTATTTATTTATTTTTATTTATTTACATTTGCTTACCAGGTAGTGTATTGGGCCAAAAGCCTATTTTTAGCAGAGAACTGGAGAGATAAGCTCCATACAAGCAGTTAGCAGAAAAACATCAGTGGAAAAAATACAATATAGTATGACATACAGTGTATTAATATAATAACTATTAGATTAAGTCCAAGGTGGCTATTACACAATAAACATTGAGTATGCAATTTTGAATAAACAAGGTGGCTGTTACATAATAAACATATGAGTACACAATTATTAAAAACAAGAATATATAACAATATAACAATAAAAAACGAACTTTTTTTGAATATGGAGGGGCTCACTTGAGAATAAATATTGTGGTGTATGCTAAGTTTATCTAATGAGAGTAAGACAGAGATGGTTAGTATATATACTTATATATACTGAAGATAATTTTTTAGCATTGTTTTTTGTGCATTAACTACTTAGCTGCTCACCTTGATTGGTGGTTGCTTGGCTTGCTAGCAGTACTCAGCTGCACCATGCGACATCTATAATCAGTTTCATCAGACCCTTGTCCTATGAAATTCACTCATTAATCAGATTTAGTTGTCATTATGCTGTGCGGTTTTTGAAGCTCCTGAAAAAAATGACCCTATTCTAAAGGATACATTACCATGTAATCTTTTTGGAATTTTTAGTGTGTTTTCTTTGATTCCACAGGCAGTTATTTATGTGTATATAAAACATAGTACTATTTATCTGGTTTTAAAATGCATAATATTTAGTCTTTTTGAATTTTAATTTTTTTTTATAATACCAGCAAACAAAACATTCTGAAAAATGAAAAGAAGGTTTTCCTTCTTTATGTTTTTTTTATTTTAATCTACGCAGAATATTCTCCTCTATTTCAATTCCTGGAACACGAGCTCTAGCAACTCAGCTTTTTTAAAATCCAGTAGAAGCAGTTTTCTATAGAGGGCAGCCACGGTGGTGCAGTGGTTACCATTGCCACCTCACAGCAAGAGGTTCTCCAGTTCGATCCTTGGCTGGGGTGTTTTCTGTGCGGAGTCTACATGTCCTGCCTGTGGTCGAGTGGGTTTTCTCCGGGTTCTCCGGTTTCCTCCCACATCCCAAAGACATGCTGTAGGTGGATTGGACACTCTAAATTGGCCCCAGGTGTGAGTGTGTGCATGTGTGTGCCTTCTGTGGAAGGTTGGGCGCCAGGCTAGCAACTCGACACTGTAAAACTCCACTGCCAAACATGAGCGGACAAGGTGATCCGCTGTGGCGACCCCTAACCGGAAAAAGCCGAAAGAAGAAGAAGCAGTTTTCTATAGTCAAAATACACATCACTGAGCATTCTTTTTGTTCAATTTGAAGTGCCTTCTTCTCTGACAAGGCAACAACCTGAATAGTTTTTATATTGTATTGAAACAACAAATATGTTAGCACACCTGAATGATAGACTGCTAGTCTCATTATTTAAATACAATGAATTATATAAGGTCATCTACAACCATAGAGGGGTCACATGTCTGCTTGGAACACAGAACTATCCGCGAAAGCTTTATAAATGGATTTGCTTTATTAGATTGTAGATTAAAAATTATAGCAGGCAGGTGAGAAACTGAAAGGCTCATGCTGAGAAAATGAAATCCTCTTGTAGCAAGTTCGTTTAATACTTTAAAATACCAAGATAAATCTAGAGATTATGCTTTTCCTTTCTGGGAACCTTTCTTCCTTTTATTATCCAGTATGCATTAATTTTTCACAAAAAATGCATTATTTTTCATTGCTTTTCATAGTCAAATTTGAAAACTATTCCAGAATTACCTGAGTTCTCAAGATTTGTACTAGTTATACTCTCTGACAACAATATGTTGCCTTATGAATGTACCTGGCATAAATTTAATCCATAAAATGTTATTAGCAGCATTTTTAAACTAGAGTACATTACACGTCTACTTTTTTTTTTCTTATGGAAATACTGCCCTTTTACATTTTCTTTACCTGTAGATGCAAGGCAGTTGCACTGGGAAAATGCAAAGTAACACAATAATTTCTTCCACTGGAGGCCAAATCAATATGCTGTCCATGCAGATATGTGAAAGGTTACTCTTTTCCCTTGTATTTAGTTGCTATAGTCCCACTGGTCTAATTATTTGGACATTAAGAGTAACATTATGTCTTACATGGACGTGCAATACACTATATTAGATCTGGCTCTTGGTCTTGATGAAATTGCTGTGCTGGTATGTAATACAGAACAAACTTCATTTATGGGATTTAGGAAATCATTTGTTTTGAATGATATATAGAAACATAAAGTAAAAGAAGGGAGGCCTGCCAGCTTAAGTTACAGTGATGCAGGGGACAAGTCATTTACTGAGGAGGCATATTTTTGTTATGGGATGTTGTTATAGGTTATTTAGCTTCACAATATTGTGCACCAAAAATACTGACTTTAATTTGCCCCACCCCCGAAACACACACACATAACATATTTCAGGAGGCAGTCAAACATTACTGTACCTCTAATCTGAATTTCTCCTTGTTTTACATATTTGTTTTTTTTAACATCATGATCTTATTTATGGATTATGGTGTGGCATGGACTCATCAGCATGCTTGTTACATAGCTTGTTATTTGTTATGATTATGAGAATAGTTTTACTGGGAGAAACAGACAGTGTTATCCATTTTAAAATAAAGACCCAGGATCAGAAAGTTAGTACAATGACTTTATAACTAAGCATAGCTAACAAATGAAAATGATAAATGCCTTGATACAGTACACTGTAGAAACTACAACACATTCACAAGTTAACAGAACTGTCACAGTCTTACAAAGCTTATATTATGTATAGCACAGAGAATATTTACACAAGAAATGAAATTACCATGAAATTAAGTGTAAGTATGTCCTGTCTTACTGAAAGACTTTATTGCCAAAAGCAATCTTGCTCATTAACAATGTTAAGCACTGTTTAAATAGGTAGGGACACAAAGGTGAATAGTTTAAAGAAATTAACATGAAATTAAGTGTAAGTATGTCCTGTCTTACTGAAACACTTTATTGCCAACAGCAATCTTGCTCATTAACAATGTTAAGTACTGTTTAAATAGGTAAGGAAACAAAGGTGAGCACAGTTTAAATGAAAGAAAAATAATACATTACCATTGGTCTACTACAAGTACGTGAGTCCCAGCTACTCAAAACCCACTGCCTCAATAATCAGGGACTTCACTGTCTTGCAGCTTAAGGAGGCTGCCACTCATGCTCAATCTTTAATATGAGTTTGGGCATGCAGCTGTTCTATCTTACCTGAAAGCATTATTGGAGATCAAATGAGGTAACTGCCACAGCCATGAGGAAAGGGGTGGATGGGCGATGTTAGTTTAAGGGAATGGAATGTGGATTTTAGGGTTAGCGGGTGACTGGGGAATTTAGATTTAGGGAGCAGTTTGGAGTGTTAGATTTAGGTAGGGAGGACATGAGTTGGTAATGATAACTATTTGAAATGCTGGGACCAGCTAGAGTGAGTCCTGAAATACATTGATTGAAAGGCCGAAAGAACAGACTTATATATACTATGTCCAAGATGCCATTTCAGGACTATTCCCTTTTCTCTCAGGTATGGTGATCTCAGAGGTGGTATATATAAGTTTGGGAGTTGTGGCAAACTTTCCCCCAACATGAGGGATGCAGACATTTTAAAGAGAAGAGCAATCTTCAATATTTGCTCTACTCCTGTGATTTCAGTCTTTTTTTTTTTTTGGCATGTCACCACTTGGCATTTTGAGTGCCAACATTTCAATAAGGAGCCATAGGAAACTAGGTGGGAGCTTTAGGGTTAGAATTAGGGTCCTGATAGGGCTATACAGTGTATAAGTGGTCAACCCCTCGCTGGTTAGATCTGACCATAAACAAATCACTTTGGATATCCACATTTCGCCCCCACCCCCGGACAAGAAATCCACCGTGAAAAACTTTTCAAAAGCAAACTTCACGTTACTTAAGACCGAGGTGGAAAGTTTCAAAGCCCCCATGCTGAAGGATAACGCTGTCCAAGCTGCAAAAATCTTTACTAATGCATTCTGCGGGCACCTACAAGAATGCATGGATCATGCCATCCCAAGCAAAACCAAGACTCACTCCTCCAAGAAAAGGAAACCAGGCTGGTGGACTCCTGCCATAAACAAGCTATACAATAGAAGGAGGAATCTAGTACAGAAAAGAATAAAATCCCAAGAAGGGAAGACATCCCTGATCAGTATCAGCACAAAACTACAATCCCTCATAAAATCATCCAAGGCGAGCTTTGAAAGAAAAATTGCCAAGGACTTCAAAGATAACCACAAGGCATTCTTTAGCTATGTCAAGAATCTAAGTAGCAATGCTCAGATCTGCTCGGAGTTCATGCAGAATGGCACAAAATACACTGAACCGACCGATATTGCCAACATCCTGGCAGACAGGTTCAGCGCAAACTTCACCCCCCTCTCACCCCCAAGAGGGCCCATAACCATACCAGAAGAATGTAGAGTCCCTGAAATCACAGACACTCAGGTTAAAACAGCCCTCTCTAAAGCCAGAAACACAGCATCAATGGGACCGGACGGTGTCCCAGGCTACGTCCTACATGAGCTCAAAGACGAACTAATCCCTCACCTAAACACACTGTTCAAACTCACCACAGGCTACGTACCCAAAGAGTGGCGCACAGCAGTGGTTATTACACTCCACAAAGGTGGAGCCACAACAGACTCCGGGAACTATTGCCCTATAAGCCTGATTAGCTAGGTCTTAAAGGCTATGGAGTGCATCATCATGGAACTCATTAACAGAGACATTGGGAACATCCAAACACTGTACCCTACCCACTTCAGCTTTGTTAAGGGCAGATCATGCCTCCTGAACCTGGTGGACTTCTTTGAGACAGTTACCAAGGCTATAGATGAGGGAAAGGTGGTACACACAGCCTACCTAGACCTTGCAAAGGCCTTCGACACCATTCCCCATTCTGGTATTATAGACAAGCTCACCAGCCTGAACATAAACCCCTACGTCACAAGATGGGTTGCCAACTGGCTCACAGACAGATCCCACATGGTGAGAGTTGAAGGAGCTAGGTGCGAATCTAAATTGGTTACAGGTGGAGTTCCCCAGGGCTCAGTCCTAGGACCCCCTCCTGTTCAGCATATACTTCTCAGAGGTACAGGCAAGCACAGGAGGACTATGGCTAACCAAGTTCACAGACGACTGCAAACTAGTGGCTATAATTGACTGTACGGCTGACACAGAAATCCTCCAAAAGGGTCTCACTGAGATGGATACCTGGTGTCAAAATCATGGCCTCAAGCTAAATGCCAAAAAGTGCATAGTCATCCCCTTTGGAAAAAAGAAAGTACCCACAAACTACCAAATAGGTGGTAGTCCCCTACATACGGAAGAAGTAATAAGGGATCTGGGGACCCAAGTAGATAGTAATTTCAACTTTGATAATCACATTGCCAAAGTGGTTAGAAAATCCTTCTACGTGGCCCACCTAATCACAAAAGGGTTCACATCCAGATCAAAAGCGGTCATTGTACCCCTCTACTCATCACTCTTCAGACCCATCATAGAATACAATGCCCCATTTGGGATGTACCTTACAAGACACCTGCAACAGCTGGAAAGACCACCTAAGTACCTCACCAAGAGGATCACTCACCTCAAACAGATGCCCTATGCAGCTCGACTGAAGAAATTACAGCTGTACTCGGTTGCATACCACCTACTCAGAGGTGATCTCTGCCTGACATACAAGGCCATGTCCAACCCAGAATTGATGGACATGCTCCACCTAAAGAAAACCTTATCCCCGCGAGCCACACGCTCTAGGGATCTAAATCTCACCACAACAATAAATAGGACGTGCTGGAGGGATAGATTCCTGTCCCAGAGACATCCCATGCTTTGGAGCAAGATCCCAATCTACATCAGGCAGAGCTCCTCACTAACACTCTTCAAAAGAAATCTTGACGAGTGGATGGGAAACAGAAAGTTTACCTCAGGGATCACTTCAGTGGCTCTGCTGGACAGAGGCACAGGGAACTAATCTAAGGGGGCGGCAAAAGCCAATACATTCTGGCTAGGCTTATAAATGCCTTCGGGCAGATAGCCTAGTACTTACCTATGAACCTATGAACCTATAATGCCAGGTCCTCGGAGAGCTACATAGACATGGGAGATGAGACTAGTGGAAGTTGAGTCGTTGCTTTTTCAAGCAAGGGCCAGCAAGTATGTCATGAGCTAATAGCATGCAGGCACCTGTAGTAGACTCTATGTATATGTTTATGTCAGAGGTATTTGGGAAATTATCTACTTCAATAGTATGTCAGACCTTCAGCATCCATTGCTGCATTTACTAATGCTATATAATTGTTCAGCAGCACTTATAAATGACACATGAAACATAAAAACAAACAGCAGCAGCTGTGTGTGAATGGCATTTAGTTAAACACCATACCAAGACACTGTAATTTTTTTAAAGGTTTCAGAAATTCTTAATATAATACAAGGAGGAATACAAAGTCAGGTCTTTAATGTTTTCATGATGTTTGCCTGCCCCATAATAGATGTGCTGTGCACTTAAAATCATATAGGACATAGTTGGTGATATTTCTCTTCTTCAGCTTCTACTTCTTGTGAGCTAAATTAATATTTCTGTGCAGTATGAAGTAGCCTTAAATTAAACAAACCCTCCATTGAACTGTTTATAGTACTGGTACTATTTATCTGTGTAGTGTTGTGGGCCTGGAGTGTGGAAGAAGTAAGATAGCTTGTCTGAAGTCGTCTGATATTGCTTGGCATTCTGTGCCATAGTTTAAACATGCATTATATTTCTACTACTGATCTAGTGGTCTAGTGGTATTCCTAGATATCTAAAAGACCATAGATGCCAAAGACAGTATTCAAAATGCCCAGCCCATAGCCATAAGGATTGGTTATTAAGAGAAGGCATATATGACTAACTGCAGTTTCAGAAAATGTATCAGTCAGCATTATGAACGGGTGACTACATGATAACACTAAGCAGTCTAAATGCTGTCTAGATAAGAGCAGCAGAACAGCAGCTTCAAGGATGCTTCAGGCTTGCAAGTCTACATTGCAAGACAACAGAATAAGCAGATTGCCTCACTATGCTTCACTTTGTGTAAGATACTTAAATGCAGCTATATGTGCCCTGTGGACACTTTTACTGTCAGCAATAAGATCAGAGTAGTTCATAATGATTTAGAAAGTGTTAAAGTCACTGATGAAGTACAGAGCTGTAAAACCCAATTATTTTGCTCCTCCTTCGATGATTACAGTTGCAACATCATGTTTTCAGGGTCAGGAGTTAGCAGTGTGAAAGAAGACAGGGTGAAGTTAATGAGGATATTAACATGCATTTTTGAACAGCCATATAAATTATTCATGAGGTTTCTCTTTGGCACCATCTTCATGAATCACACTTAAGTCAGCATTGAAGAGACAACTTAGTGCATGTTTCAATGAGTTTACAGGGTCACTTTTTGGTAAATTCAGCCTCATGTCTTATAATTAATGTTCTTTAGTGGTGATACAACTGTGTGTATGGGTTGCCATAACGAAGGACGTGAATTGGCTTCTTGTTGTGTGCAATGCCCAGAGAGAAACTCTGTAGACCACAACAAATTCCATGTCACACAAAAGCAGTTAAGTTGTATATATTTTATTAAAAAAAAGGCAACATGCCATCTCTGCTGCTGAAGTGACATAATGTTCTGACGATGGCATAGATGAATAAGATTCAGTAAGAAACTTTGGCATCAGCTGAATCTGGCATGTGGATGATGAGCTTACCTGTCCTTGGATTTATGGGCAGGTAGGAATCGTCAGCTCACAAAGTCCCTATAAGGATGGGGGGGGGGGGGCAGTTCAAAGGACAGCAGGGTGCTAACTTTTGGCCATGAATCCATGAAAGATGTACCCCTTACTGTAGGTGAACAGAAGAGTACATTCACATGAGGAGGGCATAGTGGCTCCTGCAGTGAAGTAGCTGCTTGCCCCCAACCACAGGAAGGGCTAGGGCCATATTAATTATGTCCCCATTTGCCATGACACCAGAGAGGGAGCAGAGCACCTCTGAGGCTGCCATTATCACAATCACTACACCCACCCCCAACTCTCACCTACATTGGGGATTAACCAGAATAAAGAAAGTGTTGGATCTGGCAAATAAGGAGAGGTGTTATAGAAAAAATTATATAGAAGCAAAGAACGGTGGCATCATGGCTGTAAAGTGCATTGCCATACATATAATCAAAGAGGGGGTAAAGGATCTGCTTACTCTTCTATGAGCCATGGCAGGCTGAAAACAACTGTTGGTGGACAAAGTAACTTAGCATACAAATTAGGTAAACAGACTAAGCAAACAGTTGATGTGGGCTGACTATGACTGAAATTAATTCCTCCCATTTGGGTATGAGGTTTAGATGGGCACCCTGTACTTATGTCATCAGCATGTGGGATAAGGATTTCTTCTACCATAGTGGAAAGCAGAGGAAAAGCTCTAACAGCAACAGTGTGTGTGTGTGGGGGGTGATGTCTGTGTGTATGTGTGTTTGTGTGCAGTTGTGGCTATACATTCACATATAAATGTACAGAATGGTGAAAAATAAAAAAAAATGTATATCAAGATTAAAGTAGCAATTTTTTTCACTATAAAGACATTTTCAACCAGCTACACGCTTTGTAGACAAGCATATTATCTACACTATGGGAGTAATTGCAAAAGAGTTGCTCTCAGTGTAAGTGACCACTTACACCGAGAGCAGTCTGAGATCAAGTCTTTTATAACATGGCCCTAGGAATAAGCCAATTTATAGACAGGCCTTACACTGAAGTAAGTCACTTATACTGACAGCAATTTTTTTCAGAATCAGCAGAGACTTGCACTGAGAGCAGCTCTTTGGGAATCTCCATAAGCTCATCTTGCCCTATAGCTGTATCATAAAATAGGCAGAGCTAATCAACTACCAAATCAGGATAAGACAACTATTTTAACAAAAGACATGTGCTTTACTCATGTAGCACACAAAATTGCAAAACAGTAAATAAATTATTACTTCAAATACACTTATCAAGAGACACAGATAAAGGAATTATGATTGTTGGCGAAGGAAAGTCACAACAATTCAATTAATAAACACAGTCCGTCATAAATGTCTGACAGATTCAATGTGGGATGTCATATATATGGTCTGCAGATGGCACATATGACATTATCTGCTGTAGTATGCGTATTCTATATCTTTAGGGTTATGAAAGTTAGCTGTTTTATTTCTCTCATCAGTGCATTTATATGGGGGGGGTGCTTGTGGTAAGCAGGAAATGTCACTTCTTTCCAGCCCATGTGGATTAGCATAGCATATGTAAAAGTGTAAAGGGTTTAGATACTTCTACACTGGGGAATGTGGGAGCTTGACCCCCACAGGAAAAAAGTATGCTTTTATGTTTTTTTTACAACTTAATATTATTATGTACTGTCAATTGGTGGTGGTGGTAGGTGTTGACAATACGCTGTCAATTAACTGCCAAAGAGTGGAGTTTCACTGATTCACCATATGCTAAATATAAAACTAAAACTTCAAATATAAAATGTAGAGGAAAAAGAAAAGTTATAAAGCCTAACAGTCTTACAAATGACGTGTCAGTATGCTAGCACTCCTCTAAGAAATTGAAGCCTAACTAAGGAAAAAAATCCATCTTTTAGATCAAATTAGGGTTTATTCAGATGTGGTAATTTTGAAATATAGTGTTTTAGTTCACAAAGTATGCTTAAATGAGTGCTAATATAAAATTGCATTATCATATAAATTGCAATGCAATTAAATTATTAGACCATATGTGAATTTGCAAGTATCCACCCTGATGATGTACCACCTCCAGAAAGGCATGGCATTTCAGGCCTGGAACAATTTTATTTATGCACAACTAATAAACACGGTTCATTTTCAAAGTTATAAAGGTGTCATTCTATTTATAGGAAGTTTATTACAAAGATAAGGGTAAACACTGGGTAATATATCTGTCCCTCCATCCCGCTTTATTTACATGAAGTTGAGATTTAAATCTTTAGTTCTAATATTTTTTTAGCCATTTGTTCTGGGATGATACAAAAGATCAAGGAGACTGAAGTCCTTCAAGGCAGAGAATGCAATATGTCGTGAACAAGTCCATAAGAGACTAAGTATAGAGACAGATGGTACATGTGTGGGCAATGCTTTTGAGGACAAGCTCTAGGATGTTGTCCCCCAAGGGGGCTGTTATACTATCTATTCTAGGGAATAATCATATGTTTCATCCACAAATCTTTGGGCATAACCAATTTTTGAGTTATAGCTACACCTGTCTATGAAAGTGTAGCTTAAGTTGCCCATTATGAAAGTATTTGTATTATGGGTAAGTCAGCATGTACATTTAGGAATCTCTTACAGATGCCAAGGGACGTGGTTGGTGTTCTTTACTAGGCTATAAATTGATCATTTGTTTTGTATACAATACGATGAATATCAATGTGTTCAGTTTGGGATGCTCCGGGAATCTAACAGTGGTGCTATGAATTTCTAGACATATAAAGTGCAAGGCCACACTCATTTTCTTTTCAGGACTCAGTGGGCTTTATTCAATGAAAAAAACAGGTTCAATATTTCTGATACCAGGTTTGTTTCCCTCAAAATTCAGGTAGTATAAGCAATAGTCTTTATAACAGGTACCATTTTGTCTATATTGTATGAGCAGGATCACTCACCTTCTGTCTCTCCTTAACACACACAAAGGTAAACCCAAGCAGTTCCTATTCCTTTCATGCTCAACATTTCAAAGAAACCCTCCAGAATCCATGTGTAGCTCCATCACAACTTATCTCCATAATTCTTTATAAGCCCAGAGGTCAGCAGTCTACTTCCTCAAGAGTCAGTGGGCCTGATTTATCTCTATAGGTAGCTCCTGCTTATTAATTGCTATGAAGATGATTTACCTAACTCCTTCAAGCTGGTTGCCTGTTTCAGAATCCCTACTACAACATCTTCTGCAGTCAGTAGTATGTTTGCCTGGCTCAGGCATCACAGTGACACATGACCCTCAGCAGAGCATTTCCAGGCCATGTTCTTTATTCTGTAAGTCCAAGACTACCCATCTCCATTTATGTATCAAAATCCATCTAGACAGCTTTGAGTTGCACTCTTTCTACCTGTAATGTGATTGTAAAGGTGAATGGTCACTGATTAAAGCAAAGTTACTCTTCAACAAGTAGTATTTTAGGGTAGTGAGGCCCCATGGTAAGGCATTCTCTCAAAATATTCAGTAAAATCCAAGAACCACTGACACACGACAAGATAAAATATGTGAACATTTTAATAAACCCTCAATAAGTAAACAGGCAAGTTAACAAATAGGTAATTGGTTTTATGATTAAAAATTCACTTCATCAGACCATAAAAATAAACCAGAAAAAATATCACATTAAATTAAAACCTAAGCAGTCACATTTAAAGTTGATCAGTCAAAAATATTGTAAAATAAGAACCAATCATAGCTTAAGATTTTAGTGTGAGTATTTTAGTTTTATGTGGGTGTGCTGTAATATAATTTGATTGGTTGGTCCAATGGATTATATTCTTATTTCATGTAGGCAGGACCTTTAGTGTAAGTTTCTTGTTTGAATTGGGGTGTGTACCATCTTTTCACTATCCCATTGATTGGGTGTTCATTTTAGCTATGATTGATTCCCATTTTGCAATGTATTTTTTGATTGGTTAATTTTAAATTTGACTGCTTAGGTTTTAATTTAAATGTGATGTTTTTCTGGTTTACCTTTATGGTCTGATGAAATGATTTTTTTTAATCGTGAAAGTGTTTACCTATTTATTTATTTCCCTGGTAACTTAGTGTTTATTAAAACGTTACCATGATTTTTTCTTGCTATGTGTCAGTGGTTCTTGGATCTTACTGAATAATTTGTTGCCTTTTAATTAGAACACCATTAATTCTTGTGGGGAAATTCTGTTTATTTTACTCAACACATTTATAGACAAATAGAATTTCTCACAACTGATGAGTTTTGTCTTTATGCATCAGATTCAATGCAGATCCCCATCTTCAACGTGTGATATAACTGCATCTCTGCCTCCCACAGAGGCATTATTGTGCATAAGCATTACATGAAAAAATCTGAAGTTATTATTCTTACTTCCAATGACAGCATATATTTCAGCTGTGTATATGATTGTTCCACTTAACTTTCAAGGCAGCCTTACTCTTTGTTGCGTTTGTCAAGCGACAAACAATTTTAGCAAAATTAGGAATTACATATAGTAATAGATAATCATGCCTTCAAAACCTTAACTTGTTTCTTAGTGGGTGGTATGGGCCACTTCTGTAATGTTTCCACTTTTTCATCAAATTTGGCTTGTTATATAGCCCAAAAAATGGACTTCTGTCATGCCTAACTTGCAATTAGCAGGGATAGTGGTTAGCAGTAACCTGAGAGGAGGTAATCTAACAAGACTTGAACTTCAGAAAAATGGTTCCCAATTCTTACAAAATAAAAGCATACCATTTAGGTAGGTTGTTGTATATTTAGTACAGAGTCTCAGAATTTTGATTATCAGCCTATGAAATGATACAGGCACTACATGAAAACCAGGATTCTGTAGTAAATGAGTCTATCCTGTTTTTTCTTAGATTTGTATGCTATAGGATTTACCAGTCGCATATCATTTGATATAACATGAACAGCAGCTCACTTTTTGAATCAGTCTCTCTACTCACTGCTTGTCATGTGAATCAAATATATATATATATATATATATATATATATATATATATATATATATATATATATATATATATATGCTATTTAATTTCCTAAAGTCATTATAAAACATTATAGGTCCATTCCATTCACTTTGGGATTCTTGAATTACCCTGAGATTAAGCATTTTCTAAACCACTTCCTCAGTGGCTTACCTATTGGATTCTGTCATTCTGTATAGTTTCAAATTTTCTCTCATACCAGGCATGGTTTCATGCTGCAGTAGATCACTTTGGTTCTACCATTCATCTCTGTGATTATGGCTTTATTCCTGAGTACAGTTTTCCTCACTTCCTATTTCTGAGACAATGATGATGTATCACCTATTTTGACTTAAAAACATGCTGAGGGATCCTTAACTCCTATGAACACACTAACTACAAAAAAGTCAGTTTCCTCTCAATTGTCAGTTTATTTGTAGTGGATACATCTTCCGTATTCTTTTCCACCATTATCTCACCCTATAATTTGCTTCAACTATTGACACATTGCAAAGAAGTTTTTTTCAGCAGTGAATAGAAACAGAAATACTTTATCTCAAGGTTTTAGTTCTTTGATATGAATATTTTTATGGTCTGTGTTGTATTCCAGGTGTTACCACTCATTAAATTATTTATTAGAAGCATTATAATTATTTACATTTCCAGCAAATCTGAAAAACACTCTTCTTACATTTTAAAAACATACATTTTCCTTCCCATCTACCAAGCCTTGAAGATATCTGCCATAGAGCAGTTCACATTGTGCAAATTCATTTGAGGCTTGGCATACATCTCTTATAGCAAAAACAAGATATGAAAGCAGTTGGTCTGTAGCCTTTCATAACTCAAATTTTTAAACTTTGATTAAAGAGCTCAACTAGCCCATCTGCTTCAGGTGGTATGCATATCCTTAAGCTGTTTCTCTTAAAAAAAATGAGACAAAGTTCATGCATTACTCGAGACATAAATCAGACAACTTAGTGAATAAGAATTTATAAAGGGATTCATACACTAAAAAAATACTATTTCTTTTACTGTGGGATTTGCACTAGCTTTCTGAAAGAGTACTGCCTGCGTTATATGTGCAGTAATAATCAAAATTTGCTCAGAGTCCTTATAGGCAATTTTGCCAGTGTACCAAGAATATCTATTGTTATCATTTTAATTGGGGCATCCATGATGAATTAATGTACCCAAGTGTTCCAGAACCCTAGGTTTGGTACTGTGCTTTGCCATTTAGGGGAAGATAGACAGAATTTTACTATGTCCTCCATAATACCAAAGAATAAAACTGAGATAAAATAATAGATATTGTTTTATCAAGTTATAAATGTCTAACCAAAGTTTGTCCATGTACTAACTTTGCTAAAGTGCTGTAAAAGTAGTAGAACTAATGGCAGGTGCAATATCCATGTATTTCATTGGTTACACTGCACAGCAGTTTTATACAGCAAAATCTGGATATGAAGTGAGGCTGTTTTGTTGCATCTCCATCTGTCCTCACTATATTCCCTCTGGCTTTAGTTAATGTAACATCTTTCCACTAATTCTTGTTAAACATGACATGGTTTATACAGAGATCAGCTAAGATGGCATTATTTTCATAAGTATTTTAACCTGGAGGCCTTGGGTTCTTCTTTAAATGGTGCTACTGGCTTTGCCCTCTTCATTTCATTGTTCCACAAAATAAAAAAATAAAAAAATATCTATTCCCCAAGGTATTTGTAGATTCCCTCTCTCTTTTTTATCACTTATATTGTTATATTATTTGCTTCTCTGTTGCTGTCCTGCTTCTGCCTCTGACTAGGTCACTGCTTTGGTGTAGTATGGAGAATCTTAAGTCCCTTCATGCCACCCTTTCTGTTTTTCTACAGTATGAGTTTCACTTGTCTCTACTCACTCACCTACTTTCCTTAGTGTAGTTTTAATAATGGCTAGTTCCTCATCAGCTTCTCAATTGTCCTCTTTTATTATTTTAACTATTGCTGTCTTTTAATATGACTCAACATCAAATTCAGCTGAACCCCCCCAAATGCCAGATCTTAGTTTCTTATGTGTCTTCTGGAGCAGTGAATTTCTGATAGTTTATCTGGATAAACCATTCCTCACAATGCCTTCCATAGCTTTTTGAAACCTAAAGTACCTTTCTCTCATTGTATTCTTACATTCATGTGCCAATTACTTATTGATCACTTGCATTAGTCACAGTTATGGAGAAGCACAGCAGATAATAAATACCTAGCCTCCTTAGACTGCCTATGTCTGTTTCTTTTGTTTAAGCCAATGATAACCATCAATGTCATTTTCATATCTGTCACTAGTGTTATAACAATGTATGCCTGTACTATGAACAAGAATACTAATCCATCTTACCTACTACTTGAAACTTCAACTATTTATCTTTATTCCACCCACAGGGAGGGCATGA
>NC_056735.1:549087609-549352609 GCF_019279795.1 Protopterus annectens
TATATATATATATATATATATATATATATATATATATATATATATATATATATATATATATGTATTTATATATATATATATATATATATATATATATATATATATATATATATATATATATATTTATATATAGATTCAATTTATAATTTCAAAAATACTGAATTTTAGTATCTCGAGACTATAAAGCCGAAAACCCAAAAAACCGACACCCACAACCGCAAAATTCAAAATCAAGATCATTCAAAGACACACACCAAAGACGCACTCTCCAAAGCTAAGAATACAGCATCCATGGGACCAGATGACATCCTGGGCTGTGTACTACATGAACTACAAAATGAACTGGCACCTCACCTAAGTGTTATGTTTAATCATACCCTCACCTCAGGCTTCGTGCCCACTGAGTGGTGCACAGCTACAGTTATCCCACTCCACAAGGAGGGATTCACCTTGGATCCCAGGAACTACTGCCCCATCAGTCTGACGAGCCTGATCTGCAGGCCATGGAATGTATTATCATGGACCTTATAAACAAAGATATTGGCAACCTTCAAACAGTGGACCCCACCCAGTTTGGGTTTGTGAAGGGCCGATCTTGTCTCCTGAACCTGATTGACTTCTTCGAATCAGTCTCCAGAGCTGTGGATGAGGGTAAGGCAGTCCACACAGCCTATCTGGACCTCGCCAAGGCCTTTGACACCATCCCCCTCTCTGGAATCATAGATAAACTTACTGAACTGGGCATTAATCCCTACGTCACTCGATGGGTTACCAACTGGCTTACTGACAGAACCCACACTGTAAAAGTAGCTGACTCCAAATCCAGCTCCAGACAATTGACAAGTGGAGTACCTTGGGGTTCAGTCCTGGGACCGCTCTTGTTTGGCATGTACTTCTCTGAAGTACAGGCCAGCACTAAGGGATTCTGGCTAACAAAGATTGCAGATGACTGCAAACTGGGAGCCATTATTGAATCCCCAAATGATGTGGATACTCTACAAAAGGGCCTTACAGAAACAGATGCTTGGTGCCTGACCATGGGCTCAAGCTCAATGCCAAGAAATGTATAATTATCCCCTTTGGGAAAAACATGTACCCGTGAATTACCCCATAGGTGGCAGTACACTAAACGCCAAAAAGTGTGATAAGAGACTTAGGGACACAGGTGGACAGTGGTCTCACCTTCAATAACCACATCGCCACAACAGTCAGGAAATCCTTCTATGTGGCACACCTCATCACAAAGAGCTTTTCATCCAGAAAAAAGGAGGTCATTGTCCCACTGTACTCATCCCTCATTAGACCCATTATAGAATACAACGCCCCCTTTGGTATGTACCTCTCAAGACATCTGCAACAACTGGAAAGGCTGCAGAAATACCTCACTAAAAGAATCACAGGCCTAAATCAGATGCCCTATGCTGACCGCCTTAAAAAACTCCAGCTATACTCTGTCGCATATCGTCTTCTCAGAGGCGATCTCTGCTTAACATACAAGGCCATGTCATACCCAGAGCTGTTGGACATGCTACACTTAAAGAAATCCCAATCCCTCAGAGCCACATGCTCCAGGGATCTAAACCTTGTCATCACAATAAACAAAACATGCTGGAGGGATAGGTTCCTGACCCAGAGACTCCCCAGACTCTGGAATAAACTGCCCATACATGTCAAGCAGAGCACCTCCTTGGCTCTCTTCAAAAGGAACCTTGACGATTGTATGGGAGAAAGGAAATTCACCCTGGGGATCACATCAGTCGCCCTGCTAGACAGGGGTCCAGGGAAGTAAATAGGGTGGGAAGAAATAGCCAGGGAATTGTTATGGCTAGGCGTGTATAGGCCCTAGGTCCGATAGCCTAATACCAACCTATAAACCACCACACAAGCAAGCACACATACATCTACCTAATGACACTACAACACACAAGACAACACACTCAAATGCAACATAAACAAATGCACCTACCCTACCTCCCACCTGCACTCCCCATGTGGGGACTGTGCCTCCCACACCCCCTCTACTTATATATACTAACTCTGAGATTGCAATAAACACACAAACACATAAAACCTACCACTACTCACACTCAACACATTAAAATCCCTACCCAATACCCTTGCAAGAACACCACTTTCCTGAATCCCCAGCTAAATCTACAAACCACACTGCATGTCACGAAAATGACAATTCGACAGTTCCACATTCGACGTTATGCAGTTTCACGTAACTGCACTTTCGACTTTATAGTCTCACAATACTAAAATTCAGTAGTTTAGTATTTTGAGATTATCAAGTGAAACTACATATATATATATATATATATATATATATATATATATATATATATATTTATATAGGTTTACATTTATATGTGCTTTCTGCACATGGGAGAACACCAAAAGGTCAAAAGGACTTTTTCAAGATTCCGAAAAGTAAAAAAAAAATGCTTCAAATGTGCAATGAGCGAATGCACAGTGACATTCGCTCATTGCAGATTCAGCATTTTGGGTGCAGATTGCACTATAGTGGGGATCGGGAAATGGACCCCTTCCCCACTGTAGTGCGATCTCGTAGTTAGTATATTAAAGTAGGGGGGGTGCCCACATGGGGGGTGCAGTGGGGATTGCCCCCCTGCATTACATTGTGTGTTCAACATTATAGTTAAAAAATCAGCGAATCTGCTGTTCGATTTGCTGATTTTCGAACTTCGGTGATGTTCGACATTCATAATTCATCCTTTCGGTTCACACAACAGGACAATCGATGTTTTGATTTTCAACAATGTAAAGGTAAACATATATATATATATATATATATATATATATATATATATATATATATATATATATATATATATATATATAAAAAACAATCATCTAGACCATGAACAAAAGGCAGTGAAAAGATTTACACCTTGCTGAGACTGCATTTTATAAACTAAAAGTACATTCAAGATAATTTTTTGCAGTCATTTTGCATATAATTCACTTCTTTTTTTAACCAACAGCCTTATTTGTCCCACTTGCATTTATGTATATGCCACATTTTTCATGTAGAATTTCACTGTTTCAGTTTACCTTTATTTAGGGGGTGTAGAGTTGTGATGAAGGCATCACAGATCTTACAGTACTAACAGCGCTACACCATTCTGGGCCGGCCTAGACACAAGCTTTACTGTAAAATGCATACTGCAAATTCCTGTGCTACAACAGAAGGTTAATGGGCACCCCATCAAGTCATTGATGATTTATAAACACAGAAAACCTGTAGAACTGTAGTGCAATACTTATATAACAACACATGATATATGTTGTGCTTGTGTAGCCATTTTTTTCTCAGTTTCTCTACCTAAAAGGGGACAGTACATAATTATTTACTTTATTTATGTACTATTTCTATTGAGGAATGGGTCATGAGCAAAAGAATAATTATTTTATCTGCTGTCTGGCTGTGTGCAGCTATTTGATTGTCCCACTTCTGTTAAGGGTGTTTATATATATATGCATTACAGGCTTTACACATATACTTTACTGCATGACAAATTAACACAGTGTTCATTGTATCTAAGTTAGCTATGTTATAAACCCTTTTGTACTGCTACCAGGTATATCACATGGGTTGTACCTATGTGATAACTCATTAGGTGAAATAAGAAGATGGAAGGAGGAGACCTTGTAAGAAGAGCAAAGTGATGTAGCGTGTTATTATTATTTTATTTATTTTTTTTGTGATTACCTGTATAAACATCCAGTAAGTTGATATATATGCAGTTGCCAAGCTCAGTGACCTAATAGCCTTGAACCATCTTGAGTTCTATCACCTGGATATTGAACAGTTCATCAAGAGCCACCCTAGTGCCAGAACATTGATTATGCAGAGCAGGTTTTCCACATTTATGTCTGAGAAGGCTAGTCAAGAAACAAGTGAACCTATTGAGATCATGATGGATAGGTAACCCCTATCCCTGACTTTTTGTATCCATTAGCATAATCAGTGTTTTATGTACAATGTGCACAAGAACTGCCTCACCAGTGGCATACAGGGATAAAAGCTTGTCTACAGCCAAGGCTACCTCAGTTCAGTTGCTGGGTCAGGTGCGTGATAATACTGACTAGAAGGATAGGTATGCCTATCTGGGAGGGTGGGTAGTGATGCTAATCCACTGGAGAAGAACAGTCCCAATATTGCAAATGAAAGGTGTTGGAAAAAAACATACTGAAGGACTGACATTTGTGTATAGATGAGCTTGGAGGTACCTCTGACCTATGGCCCAGAGTGGAGATGTCTCATCACCCACACCCTGAGAGAGGCATAGCTTCAAAATGGCATTACCATGTAGGTTAAGACAAAGCTACCTGATAAAATACAGTACCACTTGAGTGGCAATGGTAATTCTCTCATCTTATTCCATTAACTGATGGAATAACTGCTGACCATAGAGGTAGCATGGGTCAGTGGTTAGTGTGTGATCTAGGATCCAGAAGGACTGAGGCATGGAGCAGTGTCTCAGGAGATGACCATGGGCTGGATAGGTGACTCAAGAGTGGTGCTAATCTGCTGGAGAATATCAGTCCCAACAATGCAATTGGAAGAAACTGAAAAAAAAAGAACTGTTCAAGGACTGATATTTAAAAAATTGAATTGGTCAGTTATTCTTTTATGCATTGTAATGTCAGAGTTTTGAAAAAAGATCAGGGAAATCAAAAAGGTCTGTAACTTTTCTGATTAATTTATTTATTTTGGAATATTTTAGATCTTAATTTTGAAAAAAAAATATTCCTGGCATATTTGTCAAGACTTTATGTATTTATTTTTTTTATTTATTTATGCATGCATGAATGTATGCATGTATTTATTCATTCATTCATTCAGTCATTCATTGCTTAAAACTATAATTTCAGGAGGTATTTCATTAATGAAAACAAATGTTCAGAAATAGTCACTCTCTATGTATTGGTGGCTACACTTTGAGCACTAGTGACCACACTGTAGAATGTACAGTTCTGTAAAATTTGGTTTTGCTCCTATCTGCACTGCTACACTGTTTGTACTTACAGCTTGAACTTGTCTTTTCCAAAATTTAACTTGGAGTGATTAGCAAGAGCTTCAGGTGTTTGGATGAGGTATACCGCCGTGAACAACAACAGTCAAGGAAGAATAAGTTGCAAAGGAAAATAAAGCAGCTATCTTTATAATTATGGGCATCTCTAAGAAGAGTTGTAAAATGTATTTCTGTATATTGTATTACTACATGAGTGCACACCATAGCTGAATTCAAAGGACAAAAGCTATCATAAGCTTGCATAATTTACAAATTTTTAATGGTGTGAATAAGTGCAAATGAGATATTCAAGCAAAATTCAAAGGTCAGTGTGAACAATATTAAAATTCTAAGGCTGCCAGTGTAGCAGACAATCCTATTTTCTAGTATTCCTTGCTGCCAGATTTGCAGTTTTATTCTGATGTTAATTTTTTATTGTTGTTTCTTGGATGTTCCTTTCTAGGTTCTTCTGTTTTCTATTAGAATAACATATTTGCATAGAACTCTAATGGTGTGGACTCTTGAAAGCAGAGTTTAGTTAAGAGGTGGTGATTGTTGAGGTATGATGATTGTTAGGAAATTACACTCAGCTGCTTAGAAGAACATGTGTCATGTTGTCCCGGTCCCATTCAATAAACACATCACACCGAATGACATTTGACGACCTTTATTAAACTTCCATAACTTTGATTACCAATTTTATTTACAACTGGACATAGTATATTTGATTCTAAACACAGCATAAACATCCTTGAAATGTTAATCAGAACAGCGTACCTGCTCATCCTGTCCGGTAAGCAATGTCCTTACCTCCGCTTGCTTACCTATTCAGCAAACTTCCTCCAGTTTCTCATTTCATTTCCACAAATCCTTGAAATAAACCTCCACACACTGTAGGGGGAACAGAAGAGGGCAAGCCAGTCCCTCTTCTCCACCAACCAGCCTGACCAGGTTGTTCCCCCTCCCTTCTACCCAAAATTGTTCAACGCCTACCTCCCATAATGGGAAGGGATAAGCCAAACATCATTCGTTGTACCCATCATCTGTAACTCCTTAGAATTCCACATACCATCCCTGAAACACACCTTAATAAAACTAAATAAATTAGGATTATCCATGACTCCACTGTACCAACAGCACATCCACTCCATTAGAATACCTTCTTTATAGACCACTTCCTTTCAGCTGAACAATAATTAACCCTGAGAGCACCAACTCAAATGCCTATTCTTCTCTGGCTAGCAGTGTAAATCCTCTACCAAAACTCAACTTTGAAATCCACTTATTTCAGCCAGTAACTGTTGCCACCTTGCATTCCCATGTGTAACCTCCTTGCTCACCACTGCTTCCATCAGCTGCAAATTCCCGGTGTATTAGCTGGTACTCGGCAAACCACCGTCTACAAAGAAATGGACAAAAATAAATCCTCTAATATGTAAAAAGAAGGCTCTACCTAATACCCACCTATTCCAAATTATAGCAACAGCATTACAAACCCCCCTCTGCAAGAAAGAAAAGACACATAAAACATCCAAAATACATAACACACATTCCAAGACATCTTCAAGGACAACCAATCCTGCCAACCCGGGAAGGAATGCACCACCGCCACTCACATATATGACGAAGCAGCCATAACTGAAACTATGCTTCCAATGACCCTACCAAATACCCAAGATAAATGTAACTACCCCTCGAGTATGTTAAAACTAAACCCCACACATGAAGGGACCCATCAATATCCATAACCAGGGTAGCCTTGCGATAGCAGACCACCTCAATTAGTGCCCTGTATAAGCCAAGCTAACTTATATTGTAAAATTATAAACCTAGCTCTTAACCTCCATCTCGAAATGAGGTACACTAACCAACACAATATGGAACAAATGAACACAATGCAGAAAACCTAATCATAGCTGACTAACAGCTTACTAAGTACAGTCAGGTAGTATTTTAAATATTCCGCTTACAAACTTAAAAGGTTGATAGAACCGGTTGCGGCAGCAGGATCACCTCCAAACATCAGATAAAGATGAAGCCCAGCCAGCATCATAAAAGCACCTGTTGCATTCCCCACTGGTCAGCAAGCTCACAGAAAACTATTTCTCACCTCAGATGTAACCCAAACCATACCCAGTAGTATATGTAACTTAAGTAGCCAAACATACAGCAGTGGAGTGGAACAGAGAGCAACCCAGGGACTCACAGCGGCTAGAAACAAACCTTGAGAAACCAATGCCCCCTTATAACACAACCATAACTCTCAAACTCTGAAAGCCCGCAGTCTGGACAAAGCCATTAGTAAAAGTGAGACAAGGGCCCAAAATATAGGGGCAAGGCTTAAGTTGATAGACTAACAGACTTTCTATTAGCATGAATTTTGAAGGGTATGAAGTACTAAGCTCAAATGTCTCTCATTAATTCCTAAATAAACAGCTTCTGCTAGGCTCGAACCCAGGACCCTACACACCATAGGCAATGTGATTTACCCCAAATCCATTACAGATATATATGTTGCACCTGAATGTTAAATTGAATCAACATTTCCCCATTTACAAATAACAAATGAAGTATTAATATAACTATACGGCAGTCAGCATACCCCCTACCTGTTATGCCTTGCCACTTCCCCCCAGTCTTAAATTCAAACCCAATCCTTCATACCCGATAAACTATGTGCTCGGCAACATGAGGTGTAATAGTTCCAGTAACAGCCGAGAGGTATGCCCAAACGGTACACCCATGTGCGAAAGCCATTGTTATTCCTAGGTACCGTTTAGCCCCCGAAAATAACCCAGCCAACCACCCCAACACTGAATAACCAAACCACCAACACAGAGTCCCCCACTAAATTAAAGCACTAACTGCTGCCCACTGATACTCATTTACCACACCCTGCACCCTACTAGCAACAGATCTAGTATAGCAAAACATATAAAATAAAACAGCAAACTTACATGCAGAAATATCCATTAAATAAAGGTCTCAGAACTGCAAACTGGCAGCTTACTCCCAAGCCATTTCTTTGTTGGCAATACCTCATAGAAGGACCCCCAGTAGACTTGGCTCTGTCCACAACCCTTGCACCAGGAGTCCAAGGACTATACTCAGCACTCAGCGAGTAATCACACTTTGCCAGTAAAAGAATCCTGTTACCCTGCAGCAAGCACTTGCAGCAGATTATGTCACCATAAATGACCCTAAAATGAGACTTACCACTTGACTGAAAGCAACTGTAATCAGTGAAAGTGGGAGAGAGGAATTTCCTCAAAGTCTGATAGTACCCATTCAAGGCCACTGCTGCCGCACTATCCACATACAGTATATGAACAGTCCAACGGGGAACAAAAAACCCAAAGATCGGGATAGTTTTTAAATAGTGGTCTTATAAATGTAGAAAGTTGCTAGGCTACTGGTGTTTGTCTCAACATGCAGTTCCCTGATATATGACCTAAAACCAAATGAACATCATTATTTAGTGCCTCTGATCCTGCAATCATTCCAGTGATTTAACCGAAAATCACACTACATCCCCCTCCACACATGCCTCGCTCTGATGAAGAATATGCGGCGAGAATCTGGACATTCTGTAAAACTCTTAATATTTGAGAGGCATGAGTAAAGGTGCCATCCTCCACAAACTGCTAGCAACAAGGACCCACCACATATGGTCCACGTCAATGGCTGGGCATGCATCCACAGCAACCCACGGCAGAATAGCAGGATGAGCCATCCACCCACTCGGCACCACATAGTTCAGGGGACTAACAGACTTTAGTCAAAGATGCGGTGAAGCAGCCAAACAAATGCACAGGTACATCTATTCATCATTATCAGTACTTCCTTTTTTTTTTTTCCAACAACAGGAAGGAATCCTGACACCCAAATGGCACAACATACCACAAGTCAGCAGGCAAAGCCATCTTCAGAGTCCCACCTAACCCGTGAAAATTACTCCCGCTCGTCAAACCGCTGAACCATTGTCCAGCCTGAACCAGCAAACTACCAGACTACCTGCACATGCAACAATCCTTACTAATGAGTGCTTTGCTACCCATGAAAGTACCTAAACTTTTTTTTTTTAAACTAGCAAGCAACACTGCTTCCCCTAATAAGAAGGCACAGTTCTGCAACCCACCCAAATAGGCTTCTACCAAAATGGACTAAGTGAAGAGCGAGTTACTAATCCATGAGATTACAAATAAACTAGTCAACCCACCCCACATTGAAAACAGCCCAATACAGTAGTAATGTACATTACTAACGGATGCATTACTATGATAACCGCCACTCTAACCAAAAACCACAGCAGTAAGCCCTACAAAATGTAGCCATGTTCCCATGTGTGTAGCCAGCAAAATACCTCATCACTCTCCCACACCCAAAATCAAAACAAAAAAAAAACTGTAATGCAACTCACCATAACTTATCACAACCCAAGGCCTACTTGTACCCTCAAGCACCACCAGGTCGTCATGGACGTATTACTTGCAGTAGCTAGCAAGTTCACACCAAAATGTGATTACTTACCCAGCTACACTTGCCTAAACCCCTTAATCCCCTCCCCACCCTTATCTCATTTCCTCCCAGTCATCCCTCCCTCCATTTAAACCTTTCGCCTCCCACGCCCACTTAACTCCCATTAATATATCAGCCTAACTCCTTCTGAATATGTCCCAGGACAACTTGGTTTGTTACCAAACCTCATTTAGCTGCAGTAAATTTTACTCATTGCAAGTAAGTTAAGATATTTAACCTATAACATAACAAGACATATTTCTGACGCCCTGTTGACCATTTACAAAGTTATCCATGATTAAATATTATCTTTCCAATTATGCCTTAACATGTATCAGTTAGAAAGATGATGCAGGCTTCTCAGAATAAGATAATTGTTGGAAAATGCAAGGTCTGCCTCGTGTATTTTGTTATATCAACCAGAATTAAATATATATATATATATATATATATATATATATATATATATATATATATAAGCTTCTTCAGAAAAAGAGGAGTATTATTTTCACTTATTGGCAGAATTGGCAGAAGACCATGCATATATCTGGTTTATGAGGTGGGGTGTGGTGTGAGGATGAGAAATGAATTTTCCGCTATGCATTTTCCAACTTATTTATTCATGGATAATGGATATTTGTCTGCCTTTGTCAAAGACTATCCTCTTTGTGATATGTTACTAGCAGACTGAACAAATGGAATATGCACTGCCCATTTATTCTGTGGGTGAGTCAAAAGTTATTCTACAGGTGTATCACGGCAATTGTTCATGACATTAGAATCTATATTCTTCCATGTTGTAAACTATGCTATTGTGTTTGAACAATAGTTGTAGTGAAATGTCAAGTCATTTGGTGGCTTTGTCATGCCTCTCTGAAATCAGACAAATGAAAAGATTATTGTGACACCCCAGCAGGAACTAGAGAGAAACAGTCTGGATGTGTGTGTGTGTGTGTGTGTGTGTGTGTGTGTGTGTGTGTGTGTGTGTGTGTGTGTGTGTGTGTGTGTGTGTGTGTGTGAATCTGTGGCTGAGTGTCTGTATGAGAGGACGGTAAGGGCTTTGGCCACTTATGTATCCCTCATCCCATTGGTCAGTTTAATTGCAATGTGTCACTTGATAAATACTACATGGGACAAGATGTACACTACTGCAATGAAAGGGGGAAGCAAGGCAGTGACAAAATTAATACTGTTGTAAGGAGGTGGTGAGGCTGGAACACAGGCACCAAACATTTGAAAATATAAAAAAAAAATTCTGTCAAAAGCCAAATGGCTGTCTATATTTCAAATAATTATTCTCCTGCTAGGCATTTTTGAAAAAAAATGTCCATTTCCTCACAAAGGCTTCCAGAAAGGTCCCTGCCATGTTTTAACTTTAGATCCCTATTCAGTTCTACCCTACACTTACAAATACCAGTTGGCAATCTACATTTAGCAGTCTGGCATTCTTCCAGCATACTTGAAAAATATGAGAATCCTTTCTTGATTAGATATAATCCAGCCAAGTCATCAGTAATCTTAAAAGAATTAAGAGTCTATCTTTAAAATTGTATACTGGAATTGCTTCCCAGATGGCTCTGTCCCTTATGTTTCCACTACTCAAATTTAATTACTACTTAATTCTACCATTGACTACTTTTGCTCTTCTAGAACCTTCTCTACTCTTACTAATTTTCCTCTCTTCTCTTCACTCATCTTCATTTTCTGTTACACAATTCCTCTCTTTATACCTCCTACATATCTGAAACACTCATTTTCAACACAGACTAAATACCCAAATGGACAATTGCATTCTTACACTGCATTTACCAAATATTATTTTTTGATTATAAATATGTTATAACTATTGCAAATTAAAATGCCTATCTGCTTTTGCCGGAAATAATAATTTTGTTCTGTTTATTAGTCTTTGTTAGTTGCAAAACTTTATTTATTTTTTTTCTTTTTTGTATAACTTGGGTTAAACTTGAAAATAGTTCATAAAATAGTGATCTAGCTTAGCGAACAAATGTAAAAAACAAATAGAAAACTAATAACACAAATGTTAAAAAATATATATATTTAATCACTAGTAACAAAATAACTGGGACTACATCATATGTACAACTTGCCTGCACAGACTGAAAAACATTTTTGTAGAGGGACAACCCATCCATACTACCTAACTCGTACATATTTGCTCTGTGAATGCATGGCAGTGGGGAGACAAGCAACTCCTCTAAACAATGCTCATTATAGGTTTCACACAAATTATATATCTATTTATTTATTTTATTTTACATTTGTTGACCGGAATTGTCCAACTGAGCTGGAGTCCTTTTTCACTGGATGCCCGGGGAGAAAAGCTCCAACATATTATACAATTTTCATTATAAATTAGCATTAAACAGCAATGTTACAGGATTATTACAAGGCATTAAGTAGCAATACAATGTTATACAGTGTCAATAATCAGGAGTATAGCAAAACTATTTCAAGATGTATAAAAAGAAATATGTCATTAAGATGTGTATAGTTTTTGGGGTAAGTGGTTAAAAAATAGTTTTATCATGATGTAGTTCCATGAAGGCAAGACAATTACAATAGAATGTTTCTCTGAGACAATTTACTTAATAGATTTTAGAAGATAATAGAAAGAGTAGTCAAGGAAGATTAGAGAGAGCTAGTGAGAAGAGTGAGTTAAGGGCAGAAAGTAGATTAAGGTATGAGAAGTAGGGGATGTTAAGGAGGGAGAGTGCAGTGGCAGGACCACTGACTTTTAAAGTGTTCCTTAGTGGCTGTCGTAAATTGTTTAGGATGTGTAAGGGTCCTGATTTCTAGTGGGAAGCTATTCCAGACAATAGTGGGGTGTTAGCTGTACATGTTGCGTCCAATTTAGACTTGGGTTTGTAGATTTGTAGTAGGTCTTGGTTAAAGCTTCAGAGAGGTCTGGAGGGTGAATAATGGGAGATGAGAAATAGAAGGTACAGGTGGGATCTTTTAGTCTCACAGGTGGGATCTGGATATTGGATTTGATTTCCACAAGAGAAACTATAATGAACAAAGGATAATATATTGAATATACTAGGGTATATACAACTATTATACCTTTATTATTACCCTTACCTTTAGTTTTACCCTTTTATTTGAGTTTTTGATTATATAGTATATATTTTATTTTATTCAGAGGATGAGGCATACTTTTATTAGTGATTTTTTTAGATAGGATAATTACTGACAATTTGAGGGATTTTAATGCCTTATAATTTTCACTTTATAGTAATTATATATTATTTATATGATTTATATATATTTTATATATGTTTTTAGTATCTGGTGCTGTTTTATGGTTTTTTGTTTTTATTTTTTGTTTTTACTAGTGCTTGTGATGCTTGTTTTTTTCGATGTCGCATCCAAGTTGGTTGGTGTATGGACCCTGAATGATTGAGCCATCTATGGATCAGTAGGTTTGGTTTGGGTGTATCATTTGGTGATTTTTGTTTACCAGTTTTTTGCAGAAGGTTTTTACTTTATAGATGGAATCTTTTTTTTAGAGTGTTTAAGATTAAATTAGGAATTTTGCTGTTAACGGATGGGCATTGCTCGATGGTTTTTATGGTAGTTTTTTTTGTATATATATATGCATTTTTCAGCCAGTGCAGTTTTCAGCAGCATTTTTTTGTGTTGGTGCCATTTGAATTTGTTAGAGTTGGAGTGAATGTTATGATAGTTATTATATGATTTATGCATTATGCTTGATATGGATATGATGTATAGTATGATGATGTATATGGTATGTAGATGGCTTCAACATTTAACTGTACTTTTCTTTTGGATGGAACTCCTAATGTCATGAGTGATAGTCATGTGAACTGCTTGTGGTGATAGTGTGATGAACTCAGTGATAGGGTTTCATATATTATATTAGTGATTATTTAGTGATTGTTGCTATTGTTCTGCTATTGTGCTATTTGGGCATGGATTGGATTGTTGGATAAGATTGCTTTTTCATTTTTGGATTTTTTGGATGTTTGTACATGTATGGGTGCTGCCTACATGCTGTGTGGTTTTGCTATCTGTGTTTTTTTTTCTCTTTTTTTTTTCTCTCCTTTTTTTATTCTCGTTTTTTTGCTCTTAAGCTTATTATTATTATGATTTTATTATTATTTATGTTTATTATGATGCATTCCGTTTTTTTATATGACTGCATTTTATTTTGTTTTATTTTTGTATGTTTTATTTTCATGAGAATATAATCTCTATAATATCTAATAGTTGTATTTTAGTTTGTTTGTTTTTGTTATTTTTATATTTTGATATTTTATTATATGTTTTAGCTTTTGTGTTTAGTTTTGAGGAAATGTGTGTGAAGTTTTCAGTTACTGCAGAACAGACTAACAGACTTTGATTTTGATTTCAATTAATATATCATTTAATTAGCTGCTGCAGCACATATTTAGAGTGTGTGTCTGTTCAGAAAGTACAAAGTACTGCATTTAGAACTTAGTTTTGTTTAAGGATCTGAAAGACTTGTTTTTTCCATTTGTGGTGGTGGTCTGTCTGTTGTTGTTTTCACGTTTTTTGGTTTTGGTGTTTGAAGCAGACCTTTGGGCAACAGCGTCTCCTTGTTGATACATACAGAAATCTTACTGTGCCTACAAACCAACAGTAGGAACTACAGTAAAACCAAATTAAATTTTGATCAGACAGATAGAAGATGTTTGTCATTATAGGGTACGCACTCCATGTATGCATCTATACTGCAGACTAAAACTCCTTTCATTGAGCAAAACATATGTAAAATTAAAAAGGAATTCTCACACTTATGAGCTATCACATAAGTAACTTCTGCAGAAACATGTGGTTATGCCATTTGCATAGAGTTTTCTTTCTCCTGCAGTCCTTCTTTGTCTATAGCAAGATTAAAAAATCATCACT
Organism: Protopterus annectens; assembly: GCF_019279795.1. Classification (NCBI taxonomy): domain Eukaryota; kingdom Metazoa; phylum Chordata; order Ceratodontiformes; family Protopteridae; genus Protopterus; species Protopterus annectens. The sequence goes on from NC_056735.1 coordinate 549,102,087, forward strand.
GAAATGCTTTACTGTTTGCTATTCACAGAGGTAATTTATTACAGCAGCATACTCATGGGTAAAAAATTACTTCGAATGACATCAGTGGAATAAGTTATATAGCTGCCCATCTTCCTTTTGAAATACTGTATATAAATGAATAAAAATAATTTTCTGTTGAAAGATGACATTCCTAATTTACAGCACTTGACGTACGTCTAAAATCAACTAAGTAGCAAATTAAGTAGCAAAAGCACAACCCACAATACAATATAAAACATATTAACTAAGTAAGATTTCTCCAGTTTTAAAACTCAATCAGTAATGGTTTTAAAATGTCCTCATAGAATAGACTGCAGGCTGGCCGCATCATGTTTTGCAGGATCAAAATGAAAATGACCTTTGAAGGATGTCCACAGTATTCAGTGTAACACAACATAATTTGCTTTACATTTTTTGGTAGAATAATTATTTATATTCTGGAAAGCGACTCAGTAGATGGCACAAAGAAATAATAGCAGGTTGCAAGGCAAAGAAAGAAAGATAAAGAAGACAGTCAGACACCCTTCATAAAGGATGCCAGCAACAACCTTCTCAGCAGTCCAGAGGACATCAAAGACAGATGGAAGTAGTATTTCCAGCAGCTTCACAGAAGCTGTACTGCCCCAGAAACAGTCTACAATGAGAGAAGAAGAGGAGCCCACCCTAGAAGAAGTAAGGACAGCACTAAGGAAGATGAAGTCAGGGAAAGCAGCATGCTCAGATGAGGTCACAGCATATATGGTAAAGATGCTGGGTGAGATAGGGGAGAAATGGCTCCTGAGGGTATTCATAGCAGTACAGAGAGAAAGGCATGCCCCGCATGACTGGAGAATAAGCATACTTTTGCCAGTGTACAAGAACAAAGGGGACAACCACAACTAATGGCAGTACAGAGGCATCAAACCCCTGTCATACTGCATGAAAGTTCTGAAGAGGGTGATTGATATATGGATATGCAGAGTAGTAGAATGTAAGATGGGAGATGAGCGGTTTGAATTCAGACTGGGATGCAGCACAACTGACCCGATGTTTACAGTGAGACAGATAGTTGAGAAGAAGCTACATATGAGGAAAGAGTTCAAGTGGGCATATCTAGATTTGGAGAATTCATATGACAAGGTACCAAAAAAGCTGATGTGGGCAGTACTGCAGTGGTTCAAAGTCCTAGAAACAGTGGTAGAATTAGTGCAGGCCATGAATAACGACTTAATGACTCATGTAAAAACAGTGTTTGGTCTCACAGGGTGATTCCCAATGGAAGTGGGTGTGCAACATGGTTCAACTTTGAGCTCAAAGCTGTTCATACTGGTGATAGACTACATTAGCAAACAGTTCAGAGGGGATGGATCACCAAAGTTACTGTATGCAAATAATGTGACATTACAGGCAGACTATGAGCAAATACTTCATCAAAGGATAGGGGGATGGAGTGCAAAGCTGAAGGCACATGGGATGAATCTAAGCACAGATATGACAATGGTAATGTCAGCAAATGTGCAAATCAGAAAAAGTTGAGAGGTGAGATAGAAGGGAAGATAATGGAACAGGTAAATAGCTGCAAATATCTGGGAGGGATGGTTGAGGAGAAGAGAAGTCTGAATAAAGAGGGCAAAGCTAGAATCAGACGAGATGCAGCCAACTGGCATAGGGTCTCAGGTGAAGTCTATGACAGAAGGATGCCAAAGAAGCCGAAAAGTAAGGCGTACAAGACAGATGTACAAACAGTAATACTGTATGGTACAGAAACCTGGGCAGTAAAGGCAGAGCAGATGTGGAAGCTAGAGGTGATGGAAATTAAGTGCCTGAGATGGGCGGTAGGATGCACTCTGTGGGACAGATGAAAAAAATGAGGACAAAAGACCAGAAGCCAAAGTAGCTCCAATTGCAAATAAAGATAAAGGAGAACAGATTTTGATGGTTCGGACACGTGCAGAAAAGCAGAAGACAATGTGGTGAAGAAAATCAAAGAAAGGAGGACATAGTGCTCAAAATAACACTAATAAAACAAAAGGAGCACTAGGATAGCTGTTTCCACTGATATAAAGTTTTAATGTAACACAACCACGTTGCCAGCACCAACACCACATAAACGCTGAAACACAGTATGTTTTCGTCAGTAGTATCACAAACTTCATCTGATATGCAGACGCATATTGGATAGACAGCAATCATTTTGGCATTTAGTAGTTTCAGACTGAAGCTGAGATTGCTGAAGACAAAGATCAGTCCTCACAAGTGAACACTATTGCATACAGCTAATATGTGATACTGTTGTATACTAGAGTCCTATATAATTCATAAAAGCTCCCTTAGTGCATTGCATATATGCATTCATGACTATTTACCTGGAAGAGCCAGATTTGCTGTAGTTCAATAAATCAGAGTTCTTTTCCATTTCCATGATTCACAAACAAGTGCATCACAAATAACAAATTGTACAAGGGCCAGAATGCAGTGAAGCTGCAACCTTGAACATACTGCACAACCACAGAAACCTCTCAGTGGTAGTCACTGTAAGAATGATGTTCTGGTCAGCATAACATAACTTGAGCAACAGCACTGCCTTGTGATAAATAAAACACTAATAAAAAGATGCAAAGCTATATCCCAGTAGTAGCCCATGATGCACACATGTACAAAGACACAACCAAATTTATCCCAGCTCCTACACAGTGGCAACACCCTCAATGGAAATGCACTCCTCACTATATTCCTCCATTAGCATAGCATTCACATGCACAAGAAGCATGGCTGTGGAGACATATACTCACTGTCACCCATTTTCTTGTTACAATATCACGCTGCCCTCATGGCATATAATGCAGCCAGTGGCAGGGTACTGGCAGTTCATGTATTCATTGAAGATATACAAACTACACACGTCTATGTGTAGCACTTAGTGTGTTCCATGATGCTATGATGTCTGGCAGACTGATTGTAGTTAAGAGATATAAATGAACAAAAGAACATAGCTGACTTCTTCACCAGGAATCACATGCTTCCCAGTTCAAAAATGTGTCTTTCATTACACAAGGAAATTTATACATTCTCAAGCATGTATAATTTGTAAAGAATAGCTATCATGGTTTTTGATCATTTCTTTGCATTTTCTGATTTTTTAAGGTTATAATTTTTTTATGAAAAATTATTTCAACTCTTTATGCTGGTTAAATCAGATTGATTTCCTAATATAATTTGTATTCTATTTATTCTTTGTTATCCAGATTAGTCCTACTTGGCTAGTAGCCTCTTTTCAGGGCCGACTCAAAATTGTATTTCTGCTGTGAGGAGAAATTGGTCCAGTGCATCTGGGAACTTCTCATATTCTTTTCAGCTGGTGTTGTGGGATATATTACATCCACCTGAGCTGTCATGACCTCAGGCAGATAGGAACTCAGTTTAACACCCCATCCTAAGGATGACATATTCAGGAGTGCAGCACCCCACTCCCAACATATTGTACTACTTTGTCAGCTATCCATGTACCTCATGTGTAAAGAGAACTCACAGCCTCCAGCATCAAATGAGAGTGCGCTACCTGTTACACTGCTAAAGCTGTTATACATGCTGTTTGCAGCTGTAATATATAATACTGTGCTACATGAATTTAGAATGTATTGCATCTTCTTAACTTCATATACAGCTATTGTATGACAATACTGCAAAATTATTTACAGCAATATACAGAATATGTTTTAGGTTTTTGAACAAAAAATCTTTAGCATCTTTTTTTTATGATGTAGCACACTCATTCATAAAGCAAGTATGGTAAAAGTAGAATTTCAGATTTTTGGGAAAACCCAGAAAACAATTGGAATCATTTTGAATTATTTTCTATTTACAGATTACAGTGTAGAAAGTTAGAATGATACAGACTTTTTTAAAAGAATATCAGTGGGAAGCCATACCTCTGTATCATAAAGAACTGAAATGCTAAAGGGGGACAGACCAATGGTCATGTTAAAGGATATTTTTGTGTTTGTGAGGCACCATAGCTTTTGTTCTCTTCATTAGTTTAATTGCATTCTGTCCAGTCTCCATGCAATGAGTTTTGCTTCATCAATTTTTTCAGTATAGAGAAGTGCAATCTGAAAATGCTTAAGAAAATAGTACCATTACCCTTACAAAATATCAATTCAGCTGTCACAAAACACTGGGAAAAATAAACCCACCCAGTGTACTGCATTGTAAAAATCGGGATGTGAAGATACTGTGACAGAATGAAATTGCAATAACCTTCATATTAAATATCTTCAGTGTGTATCCCTGAAATCCTGCAGATCGACATATCCTTGAAATCCTGCAGATCGACATATCAAAACTGCATCATTCTTGGCTTGGCTGTGACCTAGCTGTTTGACGTAGCTTCATCCCTGTCTTTTGTCAATAACTTGTGATAGTCCATTGGGCTGTCTTTGATAAGACTTTAGTAAAGACATTTCAGCAGAATATTAGTGCAAAATGATATGGCAGAATGTATTTAATTTTTAATTTAAATGCAACTTGGGAATTGATTCTTTATCTAAACTCAGGACTGGTTGTGTCTGAAAGATGGCAAGGCTGTCGGTAGTATATTAGTTTTATTCTTCATAGCTAGAGGAATTCCTTAGGAAAGTATATTATTTCTCAACAAATAGGCAGCTGGCATTATCTTGTATTTAAGCTCCATAATCATAACTGACATTATAAATCCTAATACTGTCGGTGTGTTTCATTTGGACATCATGGCTGTAATTGTTTATGACTATTATAACTAAATCATCTGTAGCATCTTCATTGATGGACTATAATTATACTACACTGTGACTTTTCAATGAAATACGTTAGTTCTGCTAAGATTTGTTATGTGTCACTGGAAGATACTGCCAGCATAAAATTGTGTATCACTTGAGAATACATGGGGCACATTACAGCTTTATTTCTTTAATGCATATAAACTACTGATTTATCTTTATGTGCAGATTTAAGCTATACCTTTAAATATGTGTAATCATTGTCATTTGAACATTGATTTTAATAGTCTACACATATCAAAGCATTTCTTTTTTCTTAGGGAATTCCAAATTAAAGTGAGTTTGGACTTACAGGAACTTCCATTGAACACCCACGCTTAAGATTAATGCTATAATATTTGGGTTCCTGTTAAATGATTGAAGATGCATTATTTCGAATGTGTCTTGATCGAAACTGAGAGCACGAAAAGGCAAAATAGTGAAACGGCATATAAGCAAATTGTTTCCCTGGGAAAGAAATCACTTGTCCACTTACGTTACTTTGCTGTTTTTGTCACTGTAGTGTGATCTCGGAGTTGATATATTTAAGTAGAGGGGTTGTGGGGGGCAAAGCCCCCTGCTTTATGTAGTGTTTTATAATTTTTTTTTTTTTTGTGGAACAGCGATTTTTTTCCAAGGAAAAAAAAAACACTGTTCTAAGCATTCAAGATTGTAAGCTTTCACTTACATGGGTTCGATAAATCATCGTTCTCTTTTTTAAGTGTTAGATGATTTAACATAGACCCATAATATTTTACTAAAAATTTATATCCATAAAGATCTGTGCTTGGACTTCAAAGAGAAAATCATTTTCTATTCAGGGGAGAACAGAGTGTTTAACGTATACCACAAAATATACAATATTCAAATTTTAATTCTTGTAAGTAGCAATTCCTCTAGTTCTTATAAAATCATAAAGCATTTTATGCTATTGGATACATCTAAACATTGTTTTTTATATTTGAATGTTGCAGTATTCAACTTTGTTTTAAAAAAGAACATGTAATTCAAGATGTGAATGTTTTCTGACAAGTCTAAATTGTGGCCCTTCCTATACAATTGCGGAATATATTCCTTAAGATGAACTTCAGTAGCACAGTATTATTAAGGACTTCAGTATATACAGCTGTTGAGGGAAACAGCATTGCTTGACTTGCTCAAGTTTCTGATTAATTAAAGGACCATGAGAATACATAACTTTATGTACAGATACAGTCTCAGAAATGGATTCACCCATTCTCTCTTCAGTTCACGAGATGTAAAGTATGTTTCGCTGCTTTAAAATGTTAACAGTAGTGCCTGTATACTAACTAGTCCAGTTCTTTCTCACCACCAGATAGCATCTAGTTCGTCATTCCTTGAGTTCAGTGACTCTGTTATACATTTTAACTAAAGTGACAGATGTTCCTGCGTTAGCATGTCAGTCCTAAGCAAAGACGAAGCTGTTGTTAAATCACAATATAAAGCTGACTCTAACAACGGCAGAACTGGTAACGATAGTAGAATGAGCAAGAGTACTAACAATACTGAGCTACTATTAAATGGAAAAGGAACGACAAATAGAAATGTTTCCAGACAGACGCAGTATAGTATTCATTCATTTATTTTCTAATACTTGATTATTTTAATCAAGGTCCTATTAATTGATATTGAAAGCACGAAAAGGCAAAATAGTGAAAGAAATCGCTTGTCCACTTACGTTACTTTGCTGTTTTTGTCACTGCAGTCTGATCTCGGAGTTGATATATTTAAGTAGGGGGGTTGTGGGGGGCAAAGCCCCCTGCTTTATGTACTGTTTTATAATTTTTTTTTTTTTTGTGGAACAGCGATTTTTTTCCAAGAAAAAAAAATCGCTGTTCTAAGCATTCGAGATTGTAAGTTTTCACTTACATGGGTTCGATAGCCTATCCGTGCAAGTAACAGGTGTAAGGAGGAGGGACATTCCTGTAGAAGATGTTAGTGTATCATAGGATCCGTGCACACACACACACACACACACACACACACACACACACACACACACACACACACACACACACAGAAACACATGCACACCCACACACACACACACACACACACACACACACACACACACACACACACACACACACACACACACACACACACACACACACACACACACACACACACACACACACACACACACACACACACACTCAGATACGCATGCACACATAAGCAGTTTATTTGACAATCTACTTTTGGAATATCGGAGGAAATGGTGACTCCAGCACAAAGCCACACAGATGCAGGGATGACATACAGATTCTAAACAGAAGGCATCCCAGCTGGAAAATATGCCAAAAACAGTGATACCCAAATTACGCCAATGGCCTAAAGGTATGCTAACCAATACCTTCTAGTCTTAGTAAAATGGATCACTGGGTAAAGGCAACACAAGCCATGCATTTTTTTTTCAAATTTTTTCCTCTTACAAATGAATTAATGCATAGTTTTGTTGCAATATCCATAATTTATTTATTTACTTATGAGCCAGAAAAATTGTTGGTATCTTTTGATCTGTGTTGTACTTCCAGATAAGCCAAGAAATGATACTGTGGACTTTGGAAACTAAAATGACAAACGTAAATCCACTTTAAAACATTCTAGCTGCAGATTACTCCATTAAGAATGATTCACTGTTCAAATAGAGTTAATAGCCTAAAAAGTATGCATAGTTCATAATTTTGTAATTAAATCAGAAAATACCATTTTTGTAGGCTCCCAAAAATAATTTATTTGTAATACTGTATAGGAAGCATTCAGAAAGCATTTTTAACTGGCCAGTTTCTTCTTGACTATTGGATATCAGTTCTGGATAAATGCAAGTTGTGGCTATGAGCAGATGTTAGCTAACCTGCTTGATTATAAAATAAATCACGTCACTGCTTTACCACTGGTTGCACTTGCCATCTGTCAAGTGTGGTGCAACTCTTTGCATCTACCTAATATTTAAATTATATACTATTAGAAACCTTTTCCTTTTTTCAGTTGAATCATTACATTTTACTGATGTAGCTTCTGGAAACAAGGAACTAGAAAGACCTTACTCTTTGCTCTTTACCTAGAATGAATAAATGTGCTACGCTTTTAAAATGGGCAACCATTTAAAAACTCATTTCCTATGAAGTTACAAACTTCTACATGTTCATGTCTAGCTTCAACTTTAACTTGTGCATGCCTTTCAAAAGGTTTTATATGTGTGTGTATATATCTATATATATATATATATATATATATATATATATATATATTTTTTTTTTATTATTATTATTATTTATTTATTTATTTTTGGTTGTTTTTCTGATAAATATCATATTTTCTAAGTATCAATTTATATGTCTATATTTATTTGAAGCTAGACATGAACATGTAGAAGTTTGTAACTTCATAGGAAATGAGTATTCCATTATGAAACTGTACTTTTAAAATACTATTTTATGCTCTATATATTTATTTTAAATATATATATAATCTAGATTTTATATATGTTACAAGGCATGTTTATGAGGTCTTGAGCTTACAGGTTTTACATAGATATATAATTTTTAGTTTATTATGTGTTATTTTATCACTTTAAGAACTTAATTAAGTGATTTCTGTGATTGGTTTTTGTAATAATTGACTTTAGTATATAATTAAGAATATATGGTCTTATTTATTGTTTGATCTGAAGAAGCTTGGATGCGAAAGCGCTTATCTTTGTACAATAAAAGACTTTTTATGCATTGACATCAGTATCGAGGCTTGGTTTGTTCCTTTTCATACATATTTTTTCTACATTTATGACTTTTTGTTCTGTTTGTGGAACGGAACATTTACTAAGTGGTTCAACAGCGTGCTTTGTACTTTTTATTATATTTCTTCTGGCATTTATTGCTGTTTTAACCTCCTTGGCCAAGCCGATGGATCCACCTGTATCTATAGAGTTGTATTATAACCCAGAAAATCCAATGGGCAATTTACAAAAAAGATTTCTTCAACATTTGACTTGCACGAGAAGTGCTTTATGGCAATTTGATCTTGGCGCCTCGACGGATGACGCAGTAGAAGCGACCGAAGACTTAGAACAACTGCAACAGTCAATGGATGACATCGAAAGAGACCTTTTAAAACTTAAGAGACTGCAAGCTCAACGCTACCATTTTCAGTATTGTTTAGAGAAAAAGATTGTTCCACGTGGACTAAGAGTATTTAATATGCCAACACAAGGAACTTACTATCCAGAGTTGTTAACTCGTTGGCAACAGCTTAACCTCGAGGTAAGCGGCAAATATCTGGCATTACTTGTCGAATTTTTTGAACCCCAGGAATGTAAATTGATTGATACTATAAAACAAAAACAGGAACATTGATTTAAAAAGTTTCCATCTAATGTAATGCATTCATTATTTGAAAGTTTATTGGATAGTGTTACAGCATATGAATGAAAACATTTATAACAAAAAAGAAATAAAATAATACGAGACACTAATGATTTTCGACTGGGTCACGTCTTTAAGTGGCCCAGACGAAATCAAACATTAGATACAGTCAATGAGCAAGAATCTATATTAAATGTCTCACAAAATGTAAAAAAGGTATTTCCACAACGTATGCATTATAATACTGAACACATAAATTTAACAACTGTGAGTAATGTGAATGCTAGCTCTGTACACGTAAGAGATAATGATGTACAGCAAATTGTGGGAAATATCCCAACAATGGTTGATAATGATATTGAAGTTATTGAAACCAGTCAGACCAACAAGTCGGACCTGCAACAAACTAACTTATATCCGATTGTTGAAGTGTTAAAACCTACAGTAACTTTAGGCGCACAGCCAGTAGTTAGACAAAAAACTAAACAGCATACTTTGCTTTCAGCAGTTAGTGGAGAAATTTCTTTTCCCCTATCTGTGAGAACAGAGAGGGGAGGGAGAAGAACGCGTTCCATGAGTCGGGGACGCCAGAAACAGAAACTTTCTGGGGAATATACCCCGACTCAAACTATCAAGAAAATGTGGGTAAAGGGGAAGAATCATTAGTGCTGAATATTTCTTCTTACATTTTGTCAAATGAGGAAACGAAGATACTTCAAAAGTGACTGAATTTTATTCCAACCACTAAAAGTAAGATGACAGACACTATATTAGATCTTAAAGTCTTTTGTAGAAACATTATGCTTAAATATTTATTTGAAAGTGACCAAGAAGAGCGGCCATTAGAAGCAGTGAAAACATATTTAAAGCATCTAAGTAATTATATTCCAGTCAATCATCCATTGATTGAAGCATATTTAAAAATCACAGAGGAAGAACTCTTTAAATACTATGATCAATAGAATTATAACACAAATAAAAGTTCTAGAAATAATTTAACATATAAAGAAAGATTAGCATTAACTAACTTAATGCATAATGATTCTATTATAATAAGACCCGCCGATAAAGGGGGCCTTATAGTAGTTATGAATTCAGTACATTATGTTCAGGCGATGAAATTACTGTTATGTGATAAATCCTATAAATCAATTACAACACAGGAAGTCAATAACATCATAGTACATGTTAAGGATACTTTGATAGATATATATAAAGGTGGCATTATCAATAAAGATACCTTTGACTATTTATTTAAAAAAGATCCACTTATACCGATTATACAAGGGCAACCCAAAATTCATAATGACAGTATAAATCCACCTATGCGACCGATAGTTGCAGGAGGTGGATGGGTTACAGAGCACTTATCAGTATACTTTGAGAAGCATTTGCGACCTGTTATAAATAAGAACAGTTATATCTTTAGGGACTCCAAACACTTTTTAATTGATTTATATGATAACGTAAAGACACAAAACAACATAGAAGACATAATATTAGTGACATTTGATATCCAGTCACTATTTACAGTAATTCCGAATGACTTAGGAGTTCAATATATACATAATTACATGACTGCAAATAGTGAACTCTTACCTAAACAAATAGATCTTATTACTTGTTTTAATGAACTTGTCTTAGAGAACAACTTATTCCTGTTTGATGATCAGTTATACATCCAATGTGAGGGTGTGGCAATGGGTACCCCCTGTGCCAATTCTTATGCAAATATGTTTTTGGCACAGTGGGAGGAGACCACACTCTTCACTCTGGATGATTTCAAAACAAACGTTATATTTTATAGACGTTTTGTTGACAACCTCTTCATGTTATGGAGAGGTTCGTATGAGAGTTTAGATATATTTTTTGAGAAGATGAATAGTTTAACAGAATGTCTAAAATTTACAATGAATAGATTAAAAAATAAGATTGAATTTTTGGATCTATTTATAGAAAAGTTAAATGGTGGGTTAATAAATACTGGTATATTTCGAAAAACATGCTATCGCAACTCACTTTTATTTAGATCTAGCATGCATCCCACATATATATTTAAAAACTTGATTAAGGGACAAGGCCTTAGGGCATCTAGATTAAATATGTCAGAGTTAAATTTTAATAAAGAACTGAATGAACTATATGATAAATTATGTGATAGGGGATATACACAAAAAGAAATCTTGGAAAATTTGAAAGATGTTCCTGAATTACGTAAAAGTAAAGCTGCTCCATACTTTGGACCAAATACAACTAAAAATACTTACATTATGAAAAAACAAACATCTTCGGTTAAGATACCTATGTTTTTTACATCTGATAATGGTAGCATTTTTGATATATTTAAAAAGAATTGGTCTATTTTACAGGTAGACCCAAAAATTGAGCAGATAGTAGGATCCAAGCCAAGGTTTTTGTATAAAAATAAAAAGAATTTGAGACGACTGTTGTGCTATGGAAAAGGGCATAAAGTAGAGGAAGAACAATATAGGTTGGTACTTGGCTATCTGCCCGAAGGCATATATTAGCCCAGCCACATTGTGCGGTATTCACCACCCCTTTAGTTGTTCCCTAGACCCTTGTACTAGCAGCTAGTACCCTTGGCCCCTATCTAGTAGTGCTGTTGGTGTGATCCCCGGTGTGAACTTTCTGTTACCCATCCACTCATCAAGGTTCCTCTTGAAGAGTGATAGTGAGGGGCTCTGTCTTATGTAGATCGGGACCCTGTTCCATAGTAAGGGAAGTCTCTGCGAAGGGAATCTATCCCTCCAGCATGTTCATATGGCACACAACCATGTCAGAACTGCAATTTCTGCATGTATATTGAAGAGTCTATTATATTTCATCATCCAGACCTAAGAAAGGAATTCTCTATAAAAGCTAGAGCCACATGCGTAACATGTCATGTCATATATTTAGCTGTCTGTCAGACCCGCAGGTCATTTTATGTGGGAAAAACAGACAGTTTAAAGATAGGATTAGAGAGCATATTTACCACATAAAAAAGGGCTCGATGCACAATGCCCTAGCTAAGCATGTAGCTAATGCAGGAAATACACATATTTTTAAATTTCAGGTATTACAAGTCATTCCCACTACTATGCGACAAGGTGATATCAAAAATCACACTGAGTACATAGAAAATAACTGGATAATTTTACTCAGGGCAGATAGGGGAAAGGGGCTCAATGAACGAGCTAGTATTAAGCCTCTATTAAATAAGCGCAGACATATAAAGTGACTTGTGCATGCCTTTCAAAAGGTTTTATATATATATATATATATATATATATATATATTTATTTTTGGTTGTTTTTCTGATAAATATCATATTTTCTAAGTATCAATTTATATGTCTATATTTATTTGAAGCTAGACATGAACATGTAGAAGCTTGTAACTTCATAGGAAATGAGTATTCCATTATGAAACTGTACTTTTAAAATACTATTTTATGCTCTATATATTTATTTTAAATATATATATAATCTAGATTTTATATATGTTACAAGGCATGTTTATGAGGTCTTGAGCTTACAGGTTTTACATAGATATATAATTTTTAGTTTATTATGTGTTATTTTATCACTTTAAGAACTTAATTAAGTGATTTCTGTTATTGGTTTTTGAAATAATTGACTTTAGTATATAATTAAGAATATATGGCCTTATTTATTGTTTGATCTGAAGAAGCTTGGATGCAAAAGCACTTATCTTTGTACAATAAAAGACTTTTTATGCATTGACATCAGTATCGAGGCTTGGTTTGTTCCGTTTCATACATATTTTTTCTACATTAATTGTAATCTAGGTTAAAATCTTATGTTATTGCCCTCTGCATTCTCAAATTTTCTTCAGTGCTAGTCATATTAGTGTATTTTGTATTCATTGCTTCAGAAATATTTTAGCTTGCAAGCTGTTATCCTCTGGTTCTCTTGTTCTTTGATTTATATGCATGTATATGTATATATATATATATATATATATATATATATATATATATATATATACATGTATATATATATATATATATATATATATATATATATATATGTATGTATATATATATATATATATATATATATATATATATATATATACATATACACATCTATCTATCTATACATACTTGTGTGCGCGCGTGTGTGGGGGGTGTATTTAAAATTCCCTTTCAATGTTAATAGTATTGCTATGAAGTTATATTTATTTCTGTTTTATACCTTCTGACCTTGGTTATGACTGGAAGGAGTATATGGACTAGTGTTTAAGCCACAAATAAATAAATATCTCTTAAGTGGCAATACCCACCAGCTATTTTACATTTTGTAATTTGTCTAAGTCTTTTGGGTTTCTAATACTATGAGAGAAATGGACATAATTTCTAAGTCAGAGTATGATTAAAGTTCATGAAATTAGTATTGTTTCAATCTTCGATATTAGCCAGAAGTGCTGTTCGCAGTGCCTGCAATGTGATTCCTTTTACAATTCATATGGAATTACATGTATCGGTAACATATCTAAGTATGATTGGAAACTCATTTTAAAAGACCCATTGTTCCTACTAATACTGGAACTGCCTGGGTATCTCTCTTTGATATTGCCCTCATTTCTGTCTGCAAATCCTTGTATTTTATGACTTTGTTTCTCACTGCACTTAAAACATTGTAGTTACTGGGTGCAGCAATTTCTTTGATCAGTGCTACTTATGTCTTCTTTTCATGGAAGAGTATATTAAGTTTTCTCACATATATTGTTTGAAATGTTGGTAATGTTTGATCCCATGTGATGTAAACTTTGTTATTTTCTATAATACTTTGTGGCTCATATTTCCAATGGTTTTCAGCTACTTCAGTATTACAATCTTTTAACAATCCTTAATGCAGCAGTTTTGCCACATTTTTATGACTTTCAGTATATAGTCCTTCTGCCATTACTATATCACAAATACCAACAAGATGTGTGACTGTTTCCAATTCTGTTTTACAAAATCTACTTTTGTCTGTTTCTCCCACATGACTTTACCATATATCAGAAAGGTAAATCAACATATAAGGCATATAAATTCATTAAAAAGCAGCACATATTCCTTCGAACAGGTAAACTAATTTCCATTCTACATCTCATATTTTGATGATGCAGTTCTGTTCTTTTTTCCACAAGGACAAAAGATGTAACACACCACATTATGCAGATGAGACAGCTATATCCGTATCATTGTTGGAATGATTTCTAGAGGGAATAACATTTGGACATGTATTACTGATCATACCTAATATCATTTGACAATTTGCTTTGCGCACTGTGCAGTTTCCCTCTGAATACTAATCACTATCCTTGCATACCTTGGCTTTGTTGACAGTCCATGGCAATAACTGACAAATCTCTTCTTCACATAGTGTTTAATGTTTAATTTCAAGAATCAAGGGTACAAGGAAAAAAAAAATGACGTGATCAAGACAATTTCCCCAAATAATTTTTTTTAATAGAGTAGTGCATTTCACTTTAAAAGTTGATATAATTAATGAATATGTATTACCAAAGTTTTTCTAAATCATAAAGACTTTTCCCTTAGAGAAAGAGGAATTTGAGAATCCCGCACTCCCATTTCATTATGGATGAACCCAGTAATATATAATACTTATCTTTAGAGTGATTCTGAACAAAGTTGGTACCAGTCTAACTGTCCTTATCTCGTATGCATCAAACTTTGATATTTATGTAAGTATAACATCTTGTAATGCATATGTACATATATTTTATATATATATATATATATATATATATATATATATATATATATTATATTTATATATAAATATATATATATATATATATATATATATATTATTATTATATATCTATATATATATATATATATATATATATAGATAGATAGATAGATATAGATATATAGATTTAGATATATAGATGTATAGCTATATAAAGGATTAGCAACTTTACATTTTTTATTGTTTTGTCTTTCTGTGGATGTCATATTGAGGAACCAGTGTTCCTTGTATATATCTTACATTGATTTCTGATGTATAGATCATTTTATAACTGACTTCTGCTTACTTCCCATTTTGCTATCATCTACTTGTTTCAAATTATGGAGTGTTCTTTTTTGGACTTTGTTAAAGAGGACATTATATTACCTTTGATTACAATGTATCTTTTCCACCATTCATCTGAGTATTCCTCAAGCCTATCTAGGCATCTGCTTATAATTTATATCATTAGCTGGCATTTCTACCCTCTAGAAGATACTTTTTACTTAAAAGACACTTTTATTACTTTCAAAGAAAGTCTCAGGCATATGAAGATGTGGAGTGGAAAATCTGTGGCCTTTTTACTTTGTACATATTTTGCTGAAAGGTTATGCATTTCTGTGTACTCTTACCTCTGGTACCTGCATTGTTGTATACAGAGATACTAAAGTATACTTACATCATTAATGAATTCTTCAGTACCCTGTTCTATAGCTTCATCTCTTATGACTTCTTTTTGCTATTTATTTCCCCTTAAGGCTTACTTCATGAAACCAACACCAAGATTACATTAACATGAAAGATTATAATCGGGTCTCTGATCATAGCTTCCTTATTATGTTTTTTTTTTTTAAATGGATACTAAGAAATTCACCTCCAGAGTGTAGCTCGAGACATGAAACTCAGCACACATGTTGAGGACATATACGATCAGAGATCAGATCATAACTTTTTGCAGTACATGGATTAGCCTATCTACAGAAAAAAATAAATAAATAAATGTGCAGGCTTTGAAAGCCAAAATGCAACTCTGCAGTTGGGAACCATTTTATGTCTTTATGTACTCTCTTTGTAAAAGAAGCAGCTTGTTCCCAAATACCTTTTTAGTCAGTGTAATTTTGTAGGCAGCAGGCAGAAATGGAGTTGAGATCAACCAATTTCATGTTCTACTGCTATCATTTATACTGAAATACAAGTTAAATACTACCTGGTTTAGTACTACTGTACTGACAGTTAAATAACACTCATGTTGAGTGCTACTATAGTGCACCCTTGTACGTGTTGTTAAGATCGGGGCTCAGGCTATGGTAGTGTTCAACCAGGGTATTATTTAACTGATATTTGGGCATAATAATGGTGTTCCATGCACTACACTATTTTTATAAGAGAGAAATGTATCTGCCTTTACAAACTCCAAGCACCTTAGCACTGTAGCCTTGTATTGGCTAAGTAAATCCATCTGACTGTCTTTTCTTATTGTCTGGGAACCATTGTCATATGATCCATACATATAGTGTTCTGAGAAATGTGTACAACATTAAGTTTCTTTTCTCTTCGCATAGTGAATTTGAACAAAAGTGACATTCCTGTTTGGAAATCATAATTTTATTTTATTTTATGAAGACCTTTCATTTGTTCTTTTAAAACCTTGTCTCATTTGAAGGGACTTTGAAAGTGAGAGCTGTATCAAAATAGCTTGGTGACCTACTTGACTTTTGCTGCTCTGTTGACCTCACTTCTGAGAATCAATACCAATGATCTATGTATTTATTTCCTGCTGGTTCTGCATTATAAGTATCATCAAATCAGCCTGTGCATTCTTGCTAGCAGATTTTGCAAAGTAAAGTGAATAAAAGGGACTGCCTTTGCTAATGGAGTGCAATGACACTTCAGCAATCTGGGAGGCAAAGTTCAGCACATACATCATTTCCAATTAAGTGTGAATTTTAATTGCATAAAATATTACTGATATATATCCTGTTACTAGCCAATAGCTCCTGTAAAAAATAGAGAGCTCTCTGTCTGAAACACGGTAGACTGCTCTTTGGCAGTTTTATAATTCTTTGAGTTTCTTGCATGCCTTTTTACAAAAAGTCCTGTGGCACCAAATAAAAGCTTTGCTTGTCTGTGCATCAGTCTGCTGCTAATTTTAAACTGCAGCTAGACAAGGGCATTTGCATAACTGCCTTAATGCCTTTGTCTGCAATTAGATGTACTGCAAAATACTTTTCTGCTGGCAGTCTTTTCATCAGGCAGTTGGTTTTATACATCACACTTTATTTTAGTCATAAATAGTTCTTATGTTTCTGAGTCATGTACCAATTTTAATTAAAGTCATAGTACTTTATCTTTTAACATGTACAAATGCATACAATACTTTTTTTTTTACTTGATTTTGCCTAATTAGTGTCCTAGGTTTCTGTGGATGACAACATTAAAATGCCAACTCTTTTTCAAGAGTCTGTCATATTCCCAGGACATGCTGATGGAAAGGAGTGATGAGAACAATGGAGGTAAATATTCTGGATACACGATGCATAAGCCATGCCATTTCAGATTCCCTACATTTGCATGCAGGAATTACCAGCAAAACCAAGCAAAAAAGATTAGTTTGATAGCTAATGATGTCACTGTTAATGAAATTATTTCTGATGTTTCACTTGCGAGATCTGTGAAGGGATGGATTCAAAAGCAGCAGATATCAGATTTGTCTGCCATATTTCTTTTTAATGTAATAAATATGACTCAGATAGTTGAATATTACTTAGAATAACAGCCAGAATCACAATTACCATTAATAAATAAATACTTACAGTGACTAAATCAGGTAATTGTTAAGGCATGTAACCTGGCTGTTGCCGGAGGTCTGATAAAGTAGAGGAAAAAAACTGTCTAAACCCAATGCATCAACCCCCTTTTCCCCATTGTTCTCTATGTGATCTGGGAGCTGTGTTAACTGTAACCTCCTTTTCCAGTTCCGTGCCATGGTCCTACTTTCTTTGACTGGCATGTCTGCCTGTCACATGTCCACTGACATTCAATCCCTCCTCTTGATTTTTTTCTTGTTTCTACCACATCTTCTTAGTCTTCTTAAATCTGTCTTCTGTTCTCCATCCTATGTGACTGAGTCACTGTAATTTCTTCACTTTAACCTTCTCTCTTTGGGGCTATTTTGACTTCTGCCCTAATGCCCATTATTTCTTCATCTGTCACATATCTGGATTTTTTTCTCCATCACCTCAAACTTGTTCAACTGCTCTGTCTTCATTGTACCACTTAAGTCTTCCTAATTTTTAGGGATGCTCCTAATTTTGGTTAACAATTTTACTCTCTACCTTCTAAAACTGAATATCTTTTGAGTAGTTCCAAGTCAATAGCATGATCATCTAAAAATGTGTCTCTAATTTTCTGTTTTTCTACCTCTGCTCTCTCAATCCCCATTACTATCGTAACCTCCATTCCTCTACACATACTCCCTTGAGGTTGCACTCATACCTTTTACACATCTATTCTTACTATCCCCTCTATCATACCCTATCATTCTCTACTTGTACTATCCTGTGCCTTCACCAATATAATCTGGTGCCATATTTCATGACCTCTAAATATTTAGTAATTATTATGATAATCATCTATTATGTAAATAATGGTGCATCTTCCTATGATCAGACTTTCCGTATAATTTATGCTTGAACACTATGACTTTATTATGTCTGTTGAAGTTTTTACTCTGACAAACTAATGCATAATTTTTCAAATTTTGTGCTTGAATGTTATGACTTTATTATGCCTGTTAAGTTCTCATTCTGAAAAACTAATGAGTTGTTTTCATATTTGTGCTTGAGTGTTATGACTTTATTATGTCTGTCTAGTTTTTAACTCTGTTAAGCATATGTATCTGGAGCTTTTGTCCCCGGATCTGCACTGAAAATGGGTACCTCATGACGCAGTCGTACTTTCCCGGTAAACAAATGCCAAATAAATAAATTGTGGTATGTTTCCTAATTATTTTTTGCTTTGTTCCTAATTCGGAGGTGAAAGGTTGTGAGCTATGGCCTTCGCTGTCCTGGTTTCTGTGCTTGTTGCTCCACTGTTTTGTGCACCTTACTTTTCAGTTTATTTGTCCTTCTTCTGTCACACATCCCCCTGAAACACAGAGCTAGTAGGGTACAGCACCGCTGATTCCACCTTGACCTCCTTATTTAGATTCCCCTTTTTCTCAACCATGGGTCCCATATTCTTGAAGCTGTTAACTTGTTCCACCACTCCCCTTCAATGCCCGTGTTCAGCTTCATCTGATTTCACCAGTTATTGCCATGAAACTGTAGTGTCTCACTCACATTACATGTGCCTTCAGTTTTGCTTTCAAGTCTCCTGTCATTTACCGAAATTCTTGTTTAGAGTCTGCTTGCAGTTTTGCATTGTTAGCACACTGCACATTTGTTTATCTCTATTTTACAACTTGTCTGCCAATGTAGTCCATCAAGTGTATGAACAGCAGTAGATTCAGGACTGAGCCTTGATGCACACCCACTCCCACTGGTGAGGCTGAGCACTGTTTTTGTCTGTTTTATTGTGTCCGTGTACATAGCCTGCATTAATTCTGCCAATGATTCCATGACTTCAAACCATCTGCTTTCTTGAGAGCTTATGATATACTTTCCCCAAGTCTAGGAATGATACAATTAATTCTATTCTCATCTGTATCACTCACAGCAAACATCAGGTCAGTCATGCTGCTTTTTGATCTGAATCTGAAATACTTATCTTCGATGATCTTTCTACTATATTATGGATTCATTTATCAATCTCCCTCTCCAGCACTTTCATGAGTTTGATATTTATCCATGGTTGCGAATGTCCCCTGTATTCTTTCTTGAACAGTGGCACTAGAATGCTTTTTCTCCAGTCACCTTCCTCTACATACTATGATGAATATCCTCAGGAGCCATTTCTCTCCAAACTCAGCCAACATCTTGACCATCTCTGCTGTAACTTTATATGAGCCTGCTGTTTTCCCTGACTTATTTTCCTTAACGCTGTACTTATTTCTTCTACAGAAAGTTCTTCTTCCTCTTTCATTGTAGACTGTGCATAGAACAGTGCAACTTCTCTGGGGGGGGGGGGTTCATTCAGAAGCTGCTAGAAGTACTCCTTCCATCTCCCATTGATATCCCATGGAGTGGTATGTAGGTTGTTGTGAGTATCCCTTATGAAGGGTATCTGATGACTATCTTGTTCTTCCTGTCTTTGCTGTGCAACCTAATAGAGTTTCCTTGAGCCAATCACTGAATCACTTTGCAGATGTTGGTAGTTTCTCAAAATCCTTCTTCCCTGCCATTATGGCTGCTATCTTTGCCTGTTTGTTAGCCAATCAGTATTGCTTCTTAACTTTGTTTGTCTATTCTGTCTTCCAGTTCTTCCTGTACTCCTTACTTTTGATAACTTGCTTAACTTGTGCACTGCAACACCACCTATCCTTATGTACCTTATTTCCATATCTAGATCAGCTACTATCTGTTCTATAGTCATCAGACTGGCCATTCTTCATCATAGGCACCTATTTCCTCTTGTAAAGGAAGTCATAGATGGAATTCTATAAATAAGAGCTGTTGGCAGCCCATTCACTATCTTTGTTGGTCACAGAACATAAAAAGTTGATAGGTGCTATTTTTCCCCTTCCCTTGTGTAAATCTTAAAAATAGAAACCGTGAACAACCTTCAGTTAGTTAAATTCAAATGGCATTTATCTGCTTTGCAATGACATCTACTCCAGTAGGTTATCCATCTCAAAAAATATCCATGTGAAATATTCCTTAAATATTATACTAAAGAACCAGCCAAAGTATGACAACTTATTCAAAAGTTAGTACATCCTAAAAACTTGCTAGTGGAATGTGAAGCCATGACCTCTTGTCCAGACAATGCACTACTCATGAGTATAATGCATTCAAACAGAAGGAAGTAATATGCGATTTAATATCTGCTCATAACTAATACTTCAATATTTTATTCAATGCCTGCAATACAACTGAGGAGTTCATAAATTGTCTCACGCCTTTGCTCACTAAGTTCCAACCTCTGTGAAGCAGCATAGAGAACAGCCATTTTGTTATCAATGCACAAGACTATCCCCCACATTTAACCCTGGTACTTATAGACCAATTAACTGCAATATTGTTGTCTACAGGATTTTGAGATGCAAAATCAAAGAGCTAATAATAAAGACATAAGAAACATTCAGTCCCTTGACCAAACCATTTGGCAGGTTATGTCTGAAAAACATATTCAATTTCTTTTAAAAGGATACTAAGGTTCTGGAGCAAGACCAACCTGTCCATACTGCTTCTTTACACATGGTTGAGATTTTTAGCATTAGCTTCTATACAGATATTACTGACAAACTCACCTAAGTCAATATAAACCCATACATAGTTTGTTGGTAAGCTAATTAGTTCACTAATAAAACTTACACTGTAAAGTTTGATACTACTTTTATTCGGAAAAATGTTACAAGCAATGTCCTAGCAAGTTCTGTTCTTGTCCCTCTTCTGTTCTGTTTCTATGCCTGTGATGTAAAAGTTGGTTTCAAAGGACTATGACTAACTTAATTTGTCAAAGACAGCAACAGGGTACAGTTATCAAATCCCTCTCTTTTCCAGAAAGAGGTGGATTAGAACATTTGGTATGTCAATTATGGTGTCACTCTTTGCATCAAGAAAGACAAGACTTCCTGCCCCCTACTATATAAACAAACTTTCCCCTCAAAACTGACTGAGTCATCAAAAAGTTAAGTACTTATGTTGATAATATGTTTTCACTTAACCCTGATGTCTTACTTGTACTTAAAAAATCATTCTGTTGTGCATATATTATCCTTTATGGAATTTATTCTGCAGACAAAGACATCACCGTTCTACTTCATTTATCCGCTGCTGCTTGCACCTCTCTAAAAAAGTTGGCCAATTAAAAAAAAACAATCATAGAGATTCTTCATTAAGAACATTCTAAGATTAGGCAACCTAAGTTATCCAAAAAGACCCCCTCCCCATATTTTGCTCTGTATAGTCTCCTGCATGAAGGTCCTTATATAAGTTTTTCGTACTGGGAAAAACAGCTGATTTTTTGATCTCTTTCATTTCCTTAGAGCATGCAGTTTAACAAACAAAAGCAAAAATGATTACTGAATTAAGAAAGTTCATTTTTTCATTGCTAGCAGCTGGCAACTCATAAAGCTTTCAGAAACATGCAACATGCCATTTAGGTAAAGTTAGACTCATGTCTAAATATTACATAAATAAAATCTGTAAAAGTCTGAAAGAGGTGGTATGGAAATTCAATATTTGCTGTCATGTAACACTGATAGGAAACATGAACATTCTTAAAACAGGGCAGTAGGCTCAATGAAGACTACTAAACTAAAAAATGAATAAAAGTGCTAATACTAATTCCATTTCAAATGTGTTTTATTTCACATGTAGTAATCTAGAATGGTTTGCATGTTCTTAATTGATAATGTCATAAAAAACTATCATAGAATACATTGCAGTACTTGAAATAAATTGGCTGATTTGTCTTTACAAAATATTACTTTTGATAACCTTCATGAAAATTCCAAAAGGGTTTAATACTTCCAGTCTGAACAAGTTAAAAAAAGATCTACCAGAATTTCAGTACCATGCTGAGATGAAGTACTGTCATCAAACTAGAGTGTGTTAGGTAGCATGCATTAACATAAATTCTGTTTTATTTTATTCATTATTTTTAACTTACATTTAAATGTGGTTTCCTTTGAAAGTGCTTGCAAGATATTGTGAAACTTAATCTCTTTTGATAGCTGGCCTTTCCAGCATTCATCCAAGATTAAACCTGCCTCCTTTTTCCAAGCTATCCTAAAGACAGCTGTATTTAAATGCAAATTTACCCACTTCCATTAACTTGTATTAAAGCAATGTGATCATAACATACTCATTGAATTTCAATGGGACATGACAAAGTATAACCCAGTCTGTAAATTTCCTAGGGAAGTGACAGTTTGTAATGAAATAAAGGCATTTCTGAAGGAGATGGTGAATCATAATACAGCTAATGTATTTTAAACATAGAAATAACAAATACTTGCAACCTGTAACTCTAAGTCATTGAAAACAGCAGTGTCTGATGTAACAAGCCATTATACTGTTATTTGTGATTTATTTGTCTATGCAAGTGTATGTGTAGGTATGTATGTATGTATGCATATATACTGTCACTTCCTGTATGATTATACACTGATGACGTCTATATGATGAAACCGGTTTGTTGTTGAGTTCCTATCTGGGGACCATTATTTTGTGCAAGAAGTGTGTTTGTTCACTGTGGAATGAAATTAAAGTTGAATCTTTAGCTGGATTGTGTGATTTATTTACCACGGAACGTATTTTTTGAAGCGAGCTGGGGAATTTGTTCAGGATACAATTCACTGCTCGTGCACAGCTTTGCTTCTGGGCAGCCGTTAGTTCTGCACCATTTGTGTGGATATATATATATATATATATATATATATATATATATATATATATATATATATATATATATATATATACGTACCAACCTTCCTCCTATTTTTCAAAACCACTGTAAAAGACTTCCTAGATAAAATCTGCCTATGTTCTTGCTCAAAACCAGGAAAACTATATTTATTTATTTTATTTATTTTTATTTTATTTTACATATATCCCTAAATGTGGACAAGTTTCTTTTCATTCCTTATACCTCCTTATTCTCCCTTATTTGCTTACTTCCTTACTGCTATTTAAATCTCTTCCATGACTTTCTGTCTACATATACCATACGCCTGTTTCTTCCTCACCTGGTATTGCAATTCCTATTTGTATTTGACTAACTTACATTTACTTTCTCTACAAACTGTCCACAATTTATCTAAATATTAAATCACTGTCATATACCTTGTATCAAATTTTAACCAATGTTTTTATATTATGTCTAATTTGTTCTAACTATTTAAACTGCAAATATTTTGTTTTTATTTTTGTAGATTGTAAAATTGTTGTTCTTAAATTGTTTTCTAATAATTCGGAGCTTTTCTCTCTGGGCCTCCATTGATAATGGATTCTACCCAGTTGGACTTTCTCAGTAATCAAATGTCAATAATAATAAAAAAATGTTTATATATATATATATATATATATATATATATATATATATATATATATATATATGTATATATATATATATATATATTCACACACACACACACACACACACACACACACACACTCACACACACACACACACACACACACACACACACACACACACACACACACACACACACACACACACACACACACACACACACACACACACACACACACACACATATGGATTCCCTTCTGAAGCTCAAAGTTTCAAAACTTCAAACTTTAAATGCCCAAGCCCATAAGATCGAAGTTTTGAAACTTCAAACATTTTGAATAGAGATCAGCTTACAGCTCCAAACAGGACATTTACCATTTTCCTCACTGTGGCGCAATCTTGGAGTTCACATATTTTTTAGCAGGGGGTGTGTGGGGTACAGGGAGAGTTTTTCACTGAAGAAAATGTAAAATATTTTTTCAAATTTTCAAAACTTTGATCTTATGGTCTCGGCCTTTTGAAGTTTGAAGTTTTGAAATATATATATATATATATATATATATATATATATATATATATATATGTGTGTGTGTCTACTACCATTTGCCAAATTTAAACTTACCTAAAATCCAAAAAGCCAAGACAAGTCCACCAAAAACTCATTATATATCTTATATCTATTTCTGTATGTGTATGTATCTCTTGTCCATTTTAATTGTGTGGTAACCCTAACAGTGCCACTGCCCCAACACCAGATATAAAGACCATCTTACACAAATGCTTTCCCTAACAGCATTACTGATGAGACACAGTATGTCTGAATGCATTGTTTGGTTGTTTTGTTTTCTTTTGTGTGTATTTTGATTGAAAAAGGAATGTGTTTGCTTTCCTTTTTTTTAGTCAATCCATGTTTGAGACTGTTTTTCAATATTCATTAATTGATGAACGCTCAAATGTTTGAAATTCATATGGCCGAGACCATATGATCGAACATTTGAATGTTCAAAAATGTGAACTAGAGCCGTGGAAAAAAAAAAAAACGCACATTAAACTGTGTATAGCAGGGGGCCTTCGCCCCCCCACCTTGCACCCCCCACACACCCCTACTTAAATATACCAACTCTGAGATCGCACTACAGTGAGAACAAGGGAAATCTCCCAGTCTGCACTGTATGCGATTTCCCATTCAGAATGTCGGTATTTCAAAACTTCGAACATGTGGTATGCGATCATATGGGTTTCGAAGTTTTGAATTTCAGCATTCTGAAGGGGACCCATATATTTATATAGGTGTGTGTGTGTGTGTGTGTGTGTGTGTGTGTGTGTGTGTGTGTACATAGATATATATATATATATCTATATATATATATATATATATATATATATATATATATATATATATATATATATATATATATATATATATATATATATATACACACACACACACACACACACACACACACACAAACACACACACACATACATGGTTACACTTCATATGAGGGTAGTCCGAGGGAAGTCCAGGAATCAACTCCAGCAGCAAGGGGCAAAGAGGAAACTCAACAGCCCAAAAAAAAGCAACAAGGTACCACGCAGATAAATGAAATTGTACGGATGAGAGAAGGTACTGTAAATTTAACACAACAAATTCTGTCAAATGAACATTACAAACTATTAAGTAAGGGTCTTAAGTTTATTCCCTTTGCCATGGATAATGTTGTGGATGCTATTATTGACCTAAAAATGTTAAGGTTAATATTTAGAAACTCTGCAGCAAATAACTCTAGTTGTAAAAAATTTATTCATTCCTCAATTAGCTCCTGTTATTTTGGCATTTACTAACATTGTTGAATTTGAGCTAAGATCTTTATTTTCTCAAAGGTGTTATGCTGTAAAGAAATATAATTTAACTTATAATGAGTACCAAGCTCTTATGCATTTAAAGAAAAACAATGATATAATTATCAAACAGGCCGATAATGGACAGAGTTTATTATATGAACAAATTCAATGCCTTTCTTTCTGATACTAGTACTTTTAAAAAGGTAACTCCCCTTGAAATTAAAAATCATATAACACATGTGAATATGGTTATCTACGATATGCAGTTGAACAATGACATTTCAATAGATTTATTTAATTATTTCTCTACTCCTTGCCCTAAGATTCCACAAATATATGGAATACCAAAGATACACAAATCTCTGCATGATCCACCACTGAGACCTATAGTCTCAGGTAAAGGGTGGATAACTGAACCTATATCCAAGTACTTGCAAACAGTATTGGCTGATATGTTACCCAAATGCGAAAGTATAATAAAAGATAGCACACATTTTTTGAAAAAATTAAATGTGTGGTATAATAATGTTTCTGATAATTATATTTTTGTAACTTTGGATATAGAGTCTTTATTCACTGTCATACCTATTGACTATGGTGTAGAGGCAATAAGGAGATTATTACTGATTAAATCACCATGTGAAGTGGAACTCTTACAACTGGTATTATCTAATAATATCTTGATGACATCCCATATAAGCAATTAACAGGGGTATTGTTTTATTGGGAGAAAGAATTCATCCTAAATTCCAGTAATGTATTGTGTAAGCATGTGAAAAGTTATGTCAGATTCGTAGATGACTGTTTTGGTACAGAAGAAGAACTTCATGAGTTTGTCACATATATTAATAATACAACAAGTTTTTTTAGATTTAAAATGTGTTTTTCATTAAATGAGATGGTATTCTTGGATGTAAAGCTATATAAGAAGAACAACACAATACAAACAATGGTTAGTATGCATCCACCTCATTAGAGTAAGTAGACTGACAACAGAAGAACAAGTTTATATGAATGAGATAGCTGTGATGAAAACTGAGTTTATGAAAAGCGGGTATGTAGAATACCTTATTAATATTAATATTGAATTGGTGACACATGAATGATGGTTATGAGTCATCTACATCTATATTAAGAAAAGATACACCCTTAAGATATATAACCACATACTCTGGCTATACAAAACAAATATGTAAAATAATTGAAAAGAACATATAGAAACCATCAGGCTCTAAAGAATATGTTGTGTTATAAGGACTTTGTAAAACAATCAGTACCATTACATAATAAATTAGGTACCTATAAATGCTATAATTGTACATGCTGTGGGGATATTTTAGAAGTAGATTCTTATTTTAAGCATCCTGTCACTCATAGGAAATTTCAGTTCTACTGCACTGCTAATTGCAACACTACAAAACTTGTATATCTTATAGAGCATAGGTCTGAAATCAATAGGCAGATACAGACCAATGCTCTATATAAACACATATCAGAGTTTAACACACATAGTTTCAAATTTAGAAGCATTGACACTGTACAAGTGGGTATGAGGGGGGGGTGATGTCAATAACCTTTTGGAAATAAGGGAATTAGAGTGGATAATAAGGTTGCAGGCAGACACCACTCCTGGTCTAAATAATGCTATCAGCATAAAACCTGTATTATTAAAGCAACAAATGAATAACTTATAAGTTATAGTAGTATATCGTTATGATAGATGCAAAATGTTGTTTTTAAACTGTTATATTTTCTAAAACTTTTTGTATTTTTATAAAGAGGTATATATGTTGTTTTCTTGAATTTTATTGGTTGGTTTGGTCATGTGTTTTTAACTGTTCCCTCTATTTAAATGTGAAGTAATCAGAACTATGTATGCTGATGAAGGGTTGAGAGCCCGAAAGCTTCATTAAAAGTTTAGCGTTTCTGAGACTATTCTGTGTTTTTTGATGATATTTTGTTCTATCTTGGTATTTCAACTTACACTTCATATGATCAAATGTCTCTAAACTCGAAAGTCATAAAATTGAAACCAGAATCTCAAATTTAGATAAACTCGGACATATGAAAGGGACAAATAAAAAAAATGAACACCTTTCAAATGTTTTCGCAGGAGGGCTTTGCCCCCCTGCACCCCCACACCCCCTACTTAAATATACCTACTCCAAAATCGCACTATAGTGAAGAAAAGGGAAATCTCCCATTCTATGCTATACGCATAAAATGGAAGATTTTCCATTCATCCGCTATAGTGCGGTCACGTAACATTCACATTTAAACTGCGAGGATACAGGGGAAATAGCCCCCTGCAATAAGATAAGTTAACTTTTTATTTTTTTAAACCTAAGGCTCCCATTCACAATTTCGAGTGAATGGAAGTTCGAGATTCTGGTCTCGAGATTATGAATTTTGGGCTTCCATCCATTCGATCTTGTGAAGGGGAACCACATATATATATATATATATATAGATATATATATATATATATATATATATATATATATATATACATACACACATATATATTATATATATACATACATATACATACAACACATATATACATACACACAGATATATACATACATATATATATATATATATATATATATATATATATATATATATATACATATATATATATATATATATATATATATATATGTTTTTGTAATTTGTTAGCCGGGAAAGTCCATTGGGCCAGTATGAACCCTTTTTCATTAGAGGCCCATGCAGAAAAGCTTAATTTACATACACACAGAAACAATACAAGTAACAATCACATAAAAATTAATACAGGTTAATAGAGATATAAGTCAGCAGAAGTTATTACAAATAATTTCGCAATACCACCAAATCACAATGAATGCACACACACACACACACACACACACACACACACATATATATATATATATATATATATATATATATATATATATATATATATATGTGTGTGTGTGCACACACACACACACACACACACACACACACACACACACACACACACACACACACACATACACACAAACATATAAAACAAATTGATTAGCCTGGTCAACATAGCACATATATCAAGCCTGTATGCATGTGATGAATCCCATCTGAGCAGGCATACACACCAACATGTTGCTTCTGTCACTCAGCTCCAGTTTGATCGGCACTAGGTGATGTGCAGTGCAAATTCTGAGCTGAATGGCACTATGTAGGACTAACAGTTGTCTGACAGCAAACAAGATGTTTGTCATGTGTTATAAAATGTTAGAGAGATGGCAGAAATACAAAAAGTAATATATGAGTTATTTATTTGCTTATGGATAATGAAACATCTGGCATCGGAGGCCTACAGATGAAAGTTGTATATATTAAAATAATAAAATACAATAAACTCCTGCAAAATGTAACATATATTGAACCAGAAAGGCTGGGAGGTGAACCTTGGTAGCATTCAGAAATCTGCAAAAACAAGCAGATGAAATAAAAGGAATGGAAACCTCAGTCTGCTCCTGTTTGAGTCTTGCATTCAGGGCAGCCTTAGGTCAGCTGGTGGCCTAGGCAAAAGGGCTCCATGGTGCCCCCCACCACACCACCAGGTGCACCAATCCTGGTCAATCTAGACCAAACAAATACTGGAATAGTGCTTCTACTAGAGTGGCGCCCTAGGCGTCCGCCTAGTTGACCTATGCCTAAGGCCACCTATGCTTGCATTAATTGCGTGCTATATACAGAGGTATTGACTGTCAAGTCATTACAGTTTCTGAAGAACCAGTTTTCTCCAGGGGTAAAATGGAAAGGCTAAAAATAATAAATAACTGACAGTGAAAGGTGTTGAGAATACAACTGAATTTTATGATGGGCTCAGGAGAAAAGACCTGAAGTTTCCTGTAGGCCTCCCTCCCCAATTTCAACTGCTAGAACTGTGGCATGCTCAGTAGCACACACTTCTTCATGTAAGCACTACAGAATGAAAACAAAGAAATTGTGCGACCATCCATTTAAGGATTTATAGACAACCGTAACCTTGGTACTGTAGTAAGCTCTCCAGATAGCACCAAAATCCTGCAAGATGGCTTTTCCAAACAAATTGGTGGTCTCAAAACCATGGAATAAAACTAAATGACAAGGTGTGTATAATCGTTTCCTTCTGCAAAGATGACATTCCTTGGACTATCACGTTAATAACATACCACTGAAATTTGATCCCTTAGAGGGTCCTGGAACCTATGTCAACAACAAATTGTCCTTTTGCCACCAGATATCAACAATTACAAAGAAGACCTTTTTCATTGCATTGCTTATATCTAAATGTATGGTGTCTAAGTGTAAGGGTGTAATGATTCCACTGTGCTTGGTTCTCATTATGCTGATCATTGAATATAATATGCCATTCTGTATGTACCTGTCCAATCACTTGTCACAACTAGAGTTACCACAATGCTTTCACACTGAAAAAAGCAAGAGCCTAAATCACACAGATAATGCAGACTATATCAAAACTTTACCCCCTTCTCAGTATCATAAAGGCTACACTTCTGTTTCAGATCTAGAACCTCAATGGAATCTATCCTATTACACATTTAAAAGTCAGATGATAGCGTAAATACCCACTCAAGGAATTTCATTCTCTTATGCAACATAAATAGAGCATGCTGGATGTATGTTTCACAGAGAATTTCTATTCTAAGGAACTGGCTTACACTCCACATAAAGTAAAGCAGTTGTGTTACTCCACACAAACATAATATGGATGAATGGATAGGAAACCAGAAATTCACCCCTGGTTTAACACCCATGTCTCTCATGGGTAGGAGCAACTAGTAAATTCCACATTTCCTTGTTCTGCCTGCCTCTTGGATATTCATATCCAAAATATAAGGGCTAAAATCTAACATGGAAATGTAAGCCTAGTGTTCTTATGCTCCTCACAGATCAGTAGTCTAGCAAGTACCAGTGAACTTATAAACTTCAGGATTTAATCTATTAACTAACTGCTTTCTGTAGTCAACATACAGGTTTGAATCCTTCTACTTTCATTTGCCTAATTTGTGCTTTGAGTAAGTCACTAAACAGTGCTCCTGGGTCACTCCTGAAAACTGCCCCTTTTTACAGATTGTTCGCCTGTTAAAAAATACATAACATGATAGTTAAACCCTTGTCCCTTTATTTTTTTATTTTGGTTTGCATTAAGTTCTTGAGCAAAAAGTTGAAGAGTTATGTTTGTCCATTTCTTGTAAAATGTATGGCTTTCTAGGAAATTCTTGTGGATCGTTGACATAAAATAATACTAGGCATGTGTGTTTCCAACTTTGTATTCTTCAGAAAATACTTGCAAAACAAAGCTTTTTTATTCTAACAACTTTCTAAACAGATAAAAGAAACATTTAAAATCTGTTCTTGATTCTTGCACTTAGTGGTACAAAGGGCATAGGGCGGGTTGCAACGGGTTCTTATTTATCCTTTTGTTGACCTGGCTAGTCCCACTCGTCTAGTGGCTAGATTCAGGGGAGACCTAAGGTAGAATTTTTGTTACTAGGACAAATTTGACCAGGATATCAGGGAACTTCATCTACTCTTCTGAGCTACTAAATGGCACCAGAGGCTTCCTACAGCAGTGAGGAAGAGGCTTAAGTAAAGCACCAGCATGGAGGGTTAGCGAAAAGCTATGCAGTATTTGGAGGTGGAAAATGAGTATTTGTAGAAAAATGTGGCTAGTATGGCCCCTCAGAATGTAAGTAAAGATTCCTGTGTAGTGGATGTTACAAATGTGCAATGTTTATCTATCTCCATGAAGAGGGAAGTAAGCAACTTTGTTGAAGTAGTGCAGATACAGAACTTGCTTCAGAAGGGCTTGCAAGTGATGGTCTGCTAAAATAATCAAACAGGATGACTCAGGTGACAGTTCTGTTGCTTCATGAGGTGAAATGACAGATATTTTTTTTGGAAATACAGAGGATGGGAATGTTTAAAAGGAACCAGGTGATGAAGACAATGCAGCAGACAGAAAGTAAAAGAGGAAATCAGCAACAAACTGAGACAGTATCTAGTTTTGTGGCAGTAGATAATGCAATACCAACAGACATAAAAGATGAGTGATAACAGACTGTAAGTCAAACTGGTTTTAAAAAGAAGCAGGGACCAACTGTGAAATTAAATGAGCAAAAAAAATGACACCGTAATTAATTAATATTACATATGGCATGATTTAGTAGCTGTTCTGGGTTTTAAAGCTCAAGGAATTTTTTTTATATATATATTGGGACAAGGAGTTTTTGTGATTTAACATTTGAAACTGATGGACTGATGATGAAATTTCTGAACTGTGTAACAAAAAGAAGGACCTCTTATCTGTGGAACAATTATTAATGTTCTGGTAGTAACTTAAATGTTAAAAAAATGTTATTTTGCTGTTTCAAACTGATGACCTGGGGACGGGCAGTGGTAAAAATGCATGAATGTGTGAAACTTGATAATATTGTAAAAGTTAGGGGAAAATAAAACTTGTGGATTGGAGGTTGGAGGTTGGAAGCTAGTTTGAAATGTGAAAAGAACCTGGTGAAACACTTGCAAAGTACTGTTTTTGTGGCTGGACATTGACGGAGATGATGATATGCTGGCCAGCCTAAATCATGTTTCTTTTATGGGGTCTTTTCTCACTTAATTAATGATTGTGAAAAGGTATGGCTTAACCAGTTTAGGGAGAAAGGACATATAGCAAGAAGGTGTGTGGCTGAATGCAAGTTATGTAAACAAAAAAAAGGGGACACATGTGGATGGGTTGTCAACAGCAAACAATAAATAATATAAAAGAAGGGAATAGAGAAGAATACATACATGAGGAAAAAACAACAAGAGGATGGGAAGAGGGGGAACTAGGTGAAGAATAAACCATAGAAGAGGAAAATATAAAATTAAGAGAAATCACACATGCAGTAAGAGAGGTCAGGAGAATGGACTAATAATAATAATATTTTTTGAAGCTCTATCCAGTGAACAATCTAATTCTGAGAATTAAGGATCATTTATACATCAGTACAGGAAAAAGATATTCAGTTGAGGAAATAGTAAAATAATAAAATCAAAATGTAAAAATATTTCTCTAAACTTAAAAAGAAGGAAAAGCAACAGCTTTAGAGTTGTTTCAGTAAATGTGAACAGTATTATTAACAGTGTCAGAAGGTTAGGGATACTGGAACAGTGTGCTGTGTGCTAAATGGAAGTGCTGTGGATGTGAGGTGATGAGAACGTATCTTATAGAATTACACCATTATATGCATATATAACTAGCAAAGAAAAAAAGAATGTGTTTCAGCAAATATTATGTAGTGCATAACATGAAAAGTATAATTGCAGGGGACCTTAACTGAGATTTAAGGAAAACGTAAAAAGAAAGGGAAAGATGTAATAAAATACAGCACATTATAAAATGTAGTAATTTAACTGTGTGGAGCAAAACTCAATGGCTTCTAGATGAGCAGTTGGATCTGAAAATGATTAGTTTGTACTGTTAGAAAGTTTGGGTGTAGCAGATGATGGCACAGATACACTTGTGAAAGGCATTTCTGACCATATAGTAATATGGATGGAGGTGATCGAATAAAGGGAGTATATTTAAACAGAAAAGGTAATAAAAATTAGAACAGATGACAGATTATAGGAAGACATTGGAGAGTAGGAAGTATTGCAGCTATGAAAGGCTTCTACAAAAATGGTTTGAATGGTGGGTTGAATTTAAAACGGAAGTATAGAAAGTGTTTTTTCCAATAGCAAGATGATGTAAGAGAGGAAGAGAAAGTGAACTATGGAAAATGTATAGACATGTTTTAGACAGTTTAAAGAATAACACAAGAGAGGTTAATGATATGGAAAAAGAAATATATATAAAAGAAAATGAGGAAAATAGAACATTGTTTAGGCAGCACAATTATTTACAAGGGAGAAGGGAGGAAGTATCTGCATACTTGAGTAAATTGTAAATAAGGGCAATGAAAAATGTAAAAGAAGAAGTGAAAAGAACACGAGCAAATTTATGAGTATTATAGTACAACATATGGAAAGCAAAAAAATAAAAAATAAAAACAGAATGAATTAAGTAAGAATTGGATGAAGTACTTAGAAAGGTAAATGCTGATTCTGTATAAGGCCCAGGTGGTATAGGGTAAGGAATTTTTAAATATTAGTTGATTGGCAAAGAGGTAAATGTACTGAATGATGGTGGAAGGAAGGGTGTGTTTATAAAGAGTTATCACTAGAGGGATATTAACATTTATATACAATATAGATGAGGAGAATGAAGTAAAAGGTTTGAGACCCACTGCACTAATAACACAGACTGTAAATGTTTCATGAGATTAATACACAGAGGAATGGACAGAAGGATGAAGGATATTATAGAAGAAAGTATAAATGATATAAAAGGGAATGTGTATCAAAAATTGTTAATGGTTGTGAGAGAAATTCTAAATGATATTATAGGTAAAATGAAGGACGTGAAACTTATGGCAGGTGATATTAGCGAGACATTTGATACAGTAGGACATGATGTTGTATGGGAGCAGGTGTGTTGCACAGTTGCATTTCAAAATCCAGAGTTCTTCATCAAGACAATAATCACTGCTTCATTGTGTGATATTTGACTATGAGCCCAGTAAAAGTTTTGCAGTTTAACAGGCTGCCAGACACATTTAAAAAAAAATGTGTGTTTCAAAGGGAATAGACGTTTGTTGCTACTCATGCTTAGTTTGTCTTATAGTGCCAAACTCTTTTGTTTAGCAAATTATGTTAGAATTTGAAATAGTTCTACATTCAATCCAAATCTCTATGATCATTGTAAAAGGAAGAAAAAAATGGTATACCATATGAAAACTGATAGGTTTGGACAGTGTTTTACAGTAACTGTGGAGAGGCATCCAGGTAATGGGATAGGGTTGCCACCTTTTCAAATGGCCAAAGTGGGACAATTTCCGGACACACATCAGATTTTACAGGCCGACACATACCCACGGTCAGTACAAAGGATAGAACTTTAACTTTTTGCCTAAATAAAAGCTTATTCTTGTGGCAGTTTAGTTGCTTATTCTGTTTCTTGTAACATTTAGGTATTTTAGATACAGAAATAACTATTTATGCAGCTATTACATAAAATATGGGACATAATTATGTCCTACAATCTCAGGACATTTGCCATTTTTAATATTTGTTGTCAGGACACAACTGCCCAAAGAGGGACTGCCCCTCACAAAGTTGGACAGGTGGTAACCTTATAATGGGGTATTGGTACAGTTACAAGGGGAGGGTAGTCTATTACCCTGACTTGGGCCCCATTTTACCATGATCGGGATAATTAACCATGTATTCCAATCAGCCTACAAAAAAAAGCCAGCTAATGGGCTCAAAGGAGTCAGATTTATAACTTGCAGGATCAGCTTTGCAAAAGAAGCTGCTCCAAAATAAAACATTTCTGAAGAACTGTCAGTAACAATGTAACTCAAGCTTCTAAGCTATATAGCCTTTAAACAAACATTGTATCTAGTAAGCCTGGAATGAGTCTATCAGTTTTCAGTTATGTAATGTGTTGCACAGGCAACTAAATTTATCAGGGTGAAAACCAAGCCTTTGAAAATATCTTGCCAGTCTTATAAAACATGCAAGGACTGAAAAGTTGCATTATCAACAAATGACCAAGTGAAAAACAAAGAAACAAAACTAACTCAAGTCTGGATAGTCTTGTGTAGGCAGAGTACTTGTATTACAATTTTAATCAATACAGCCATTTTATGTGAGAAGTCACTTAGAATCAGGCATTTTGTTTCTAGAAAGAAATTATATACAACAAAAAACACTTTTCAACACATTTTTCAACTATTACTGGTTATGATAATTAAAGAAATCAGAGTGAAGAAGACCAGAATGGACAAATAAAACAGTCAATTACAAAATGTACTAAATTAAGGCAGCTACTTGTCAAATTAGAAAAATAGTGATACACCCATCTCTTCAAGGATTTAAATTCATCTCTTCCAAGTTGTTTATGATTGTTCTGTACAAGTTAAAAGACAAATGAAAATGTTTTTGTGATGCTGACTGTGTGTTACAGACATACATTGTACATAGTGTACATAGTTAAAGTTATGAGGTTATAACTTTATTTAAAAAGTGATCTAATTAACTGCACACTTACTATTTAAAACTGAATTGCAATGCTACAATTTGCAGATACCTGTTTTATTCAAATGTAATACAAAGACACCGATTAATAAAATATTAAGTATGTGCAAATGTCATTTTGTTGGGCATTCTTTACTGTACATCTCAAAAACTTGTAACCCGTCATCATCCATTTAAGACATTATTAATTCTAAAAATGTAGTTATTGTGATACAATTAATGAGTGGTTTTGGACCTTATTACTTTTGTCATTAACTTTTTGACTGTGATGGGATAACTGAGCAACAGAAGAAAATGCTTAGGAAATATTCCGTACCTCGTATTTTTATCATTGTATTTCATTTAAGGTCACAGATGCTGAAGGGAGACAAGGTTAATTTTCCAGTAATAATGTACAAGTTCAAATAACAGATAAGCCTTATCTTCCATTGTCCAGGAAATTGCTGTATGTATAAGAATTTATCAACACTTAGCACAGTTTTTAAAACAAAGTACAACATTTGTGAAAAAAACAACACTGGAGTATGATTGTATAATCTGAAAAAGGTGTTCAGTGGCTGTTTTAGCTATCACTACACTGCAGCTACATAATTCTGTGAGGATTTCAGTTTTCACATGCAGTTCTGTGTCCCCCGACTTGCTGTTGCAGCCTTTCATAAGCGTTATCAGTATTCCCCTCCCAGTACTTATCTCAGTAGAATTAACTAAACAATTGTATAGCCTTGCCATGTTCAGACTGAAATTGTTTTGTCAAAGAGACAAATACTTTCTATTCTGCTCATATGCCACTTCCGTACTTTGCCCTGGCATGATTCTCTATCACTTCCACAGTTTGCTCCACTGTTACAATCTGTGTGCATGTCAACAAGAATTATTATTTTTTTTCTAAACAGATGTGATTTATCTGTTCTTCTTTCCTTTTGTTTTTGGCTGCTGCTGAATGCCATTTAAGCAAAGCTTTCAACTTCCTACCTCCAGAATCAGGGAAAAAACAAACACAGAAACAATTAGTTACAGTCAGCATCACTTTTTAAAATATTAGTACTATTAACTTTTAAAACTGAAAGAATGATATAATGTGAGTAATCATGCATTTTCTGAAGTAAAACATGTTCATAACCCTTACTTGCTAGTGTAATTCATTTCCTATCCCCCCAAAATATCACCAGATTTTGAGAGGGTTAAGAGAGACATAGCAACATTTGAACAAATATCAGGGACATACCTGAAAATCAGGGCAGTTGAGAGGTATGCACTTAAGTGGATGGACTGAGTTTTCTTTTTTTTTTTTGCTATAGTTATATGCAAAAATCAAGAAATGCTGACTGATAAAAATATATACAACTTTGCATGGAATGTACAGGAACTAGCACACATCCAATGTTGGAATGTATTTTCTGTGACATATAACTATGAATTAGAACTATGACACTGCATTGCATTTAATGTTAGTAGTAAAACTGCTTTTGAAAGACAGTAGGAAGAATTCCTAATGCAGTTTTTTTGCTTTTGAAAAGAACACAAACTCTTAGCACTAGAACTGTTTTCACTTGACAGGCTTTTCCTACTAAAATCGATTTTGCATCCAGTTATGTGGAATATGCTTTGAGACACAAAACAACACAACGCTGATCACTATTTGCATATGTACCTTTAAGACAGTTTTTTTACCTGTCATGGATTTAAACTGGAGAGTTCCAAAAGGATAAGAGTTTGTATTAAAACGGTCAAGAAAGTACAACAGTTTGAAAACCATATATCTTAAACAATTTTGTCTGTGTATCACTGTTTTGAAAATGCATTAGATGCAACCATAACCCAAAACAAAATCCTATGTATAATCATAACTCTAAAAGTAACCCTAATAAAAGTTTCCCAAATGCTAAAACTAACTGTAAGCTTAACTATGATCTTAAATTTAACCATGACTATAACCATTACTGTAACCTTTACCGTAATCATACACCAAAGACTAACCCAAATCCTAAACCAGATCTTAATTTTAACCCTTCAGGTAATCAAAACACAAAGTCACTGTTCGATTCTCAGCCAAGACTCGAAATCCAGCAGGAAAGTGATTGAGGGAGATAGGTCCATGTTTTAAGTATAATGTTAGCTTCCAATGCAGGCCATTTTAAGCCTAGCCAATTTCCCTTTTATTGTTTGAATTAACAAATCCCACTTGGTGTTAGATTGGCCTTACCCATTTCATGTTCAATAATTATATATTAAACCTAGTGATAATAACTGGGATCATACCATAGATAATTTGAGTGGATCCATGCATGGGATAAGGCATTCAGAAATGGACTCTATCCATTAGTAGTGCAGGGGGCAGCACTTGGGAAAATTTTCTGATTCCAATCTATACGTCCAAGTTGTGCTTTAATGTGGACAGTATAGCTTTATTTTACTTTACTACAACTATAACTGCATTATCCCAGGTGCTTTACTACATGTTGTTTCACGTGAGGCATTATTCACACAAATGAACTATAAGTCAAAGCAATATTCACAGACATGTCATTCAAACAAATAGGTTCAGAAAAAAAATCACTTTTCATCTAGTTTATTTCAACATAAGTGAGTAATATTGTGGAAAGGATGTGTAGATGAAGCATTACAGTGTGTGGATTATCTAAATAGTACAGTGGGGTACCTTAAATTTACATCCAGAACAAGTGAAATTGAAATAAATGTTCCTGGATATTTTGATCAGGAAGGAACTGTTAGCAAAATTATATCTACCATCGACAGAAAGATTACATATTCAAACTCCCTATTGAGGTTTGACAGTTGCCATCCTCTTCAGCATAAAAAGTAGAAAGGCCAGATGGTGAGATTAAGTAGGCTCATCAGTGAGGATGAAAATTTTGTAGAGGAAATTAATATATTAATAGACATGTTAATGGACAGAGGTTCTCCTTTGGAATTTTTGGTAAAAATAAAAAGGGAAGTGACAAGGAAGAGAAATGCAAGATTTAAACCTATACTGAAAAATGCAAGTTAGTGAGTGATACTAGTTTTAATGTGGCAACACATTTGGGACAAGATGCCATGCTTGTAGAATACAATGACTGTTCTTGGATGATAATCTTGGGAATGAATAGATTTTGGGAAGGAACATTTGATACTCAGCTCAAATTGAAGCTGGGCGGTAGACCCATAACTACCTTTGGTAGAGGTAGAAACTTGAAGGAAATTTTAGAATCAGGTGGCAAGGAGAGGCCCGCTGCTTTTAGATCATTAATGAGTAAGTGTGGTTGCTACAGATTTTGCAAATATATTAATAATGGACATTTCTGTTCCTGGCTTCTACAGGAATTTGGAATGCCCTGGCAGATGCAACTGTGAGACAAAATGTGTGGCATATGTTGCATCTTGCAAGGCATGTCCAGCATTTTACATTGGCAAAGCTGTTAGAAAATTAAAAGAAAGGATCCCAGAACATGTCAGGGACATTAGGAACAAAAGGTTTGCTACTTCCTTGTACACAATGCAGGAATTTTAAAAAGTTCCTGTTTTTTTGTTATAGACAAAGTGAAGGTGTGGGGGGGGGGGTTGACCCTAAGCTAGAAATACAGATCAGAGAGGTTGAATGGCAAATAAGATTAAATGCCCACAAAAGCCCAGGGATCAATGACTACATATCAATTAAGCCCATACTAAAGAGAAGGGCAACAGTGATATAACTAACAAGTATGCCACCTAATGATACAAATTGGATGTTACAACTTTTCAAGATGTTCATTCTGTATGCATATACTTTACTAATGTTTTTATTACACTATGGTAAAAGAGAGTTGTGCAGAGTCTGTGATGTTTTTTTCATTTTTCATTAATCACCAGTTGGATAGTAAATTTCATGTATGTACTGCAGTTAGATGAGATTTTTAAGAATGTATTTTTTAGGGGCTGTTTTCTCATGATATGATGTCATGCTGCATGGGAAATAAAAGATTAATGCTTTTTTAACACGTTAACTCTGAAGATCCCCTATAAGGAGTGAAAGTGCTTAGTTTACGTGTTTTTTATCTTCTTATATTTTTATTGAGAATAAAGTGGTATCACTGCTTCATAAGTGAGCAGATATTTGTCTTTCTTCATGTTCCAACATTGTGGACGTTTGGTGTCCTGGTTCTATGTAATCTTAAGTACCCAGAAAACAAAGATAAGGACATATCATCTACAGCATGTGAGACCATCCTGAGGAAGTTCTTCCACCCTCAAGGGTATGGTATTTGTTTTCTGTTTTATATCACCTGTTTTAAATGTACTCTTTCTGATGCCTGGAGTTTTGTTACAGACAATACCATTTGTCTGTGTACTGTCCATTCTCAACCAAGACAATTTCTTGAGATGTTATGTAATACAAGAGCTTTGACTTCTGTGTATTCCTGTGGGTGGTTTGAAATGCTAGCACTTATGTCATTGCTTCACATTACACTCTTCTTTTAGTAAAAGAAATATTCATCTAGATCTTAATTTATCACTTACTGATCACAAGAATGCTTTGATTGGTTAATTGGTTTGGATATCAAATGTGGGAGGAGTGAGACTAAGGACCAGATTGTAGGCATGGCAAAAAAATAACTGATGGTTTCAGAGGCAAGAGCATGGTCCTGATGCATCTTGTCATATGGCTATATGTGACAGGTTTTGGAGTGAGTGCACATCCGTGCAGAAGCTTCTGACAAAAAAGGCACAGTGTAGTGGAAAGAAGGCTAATCCCAACTGCAGTACCATCAAATAGGTTCATCTCATTAATCAGCAAATAAAATAAGAAAGAATCTGTTTTTTGCAAAGGTGAAAGATGCAATAACTGCAGTTAATTTCTAAGCAGAAATGTATGCAATTGACTGAAATTTCTGCCTGTTTCACCCCAACAATAGTCTAGGTAAACAAATGTGACCTTTTTAACGTATTTCATTAAAAGTTTGCAAGACAGAACCTAGACATTTGCTTACTAATGAATGTCGTCTTAACATCTAGCTGGCATGCTATAGTCAAAGTAAACTTTATTGTCATTTAGAACTACACATGCATAGTCTAGATGAAATTTTGTGCATCAATTCAATTCTTGAGATTGCAAAGGAAAGTGAAACAACATATACAAGTAGAGAAATAAACAGAAATAACAAATACAATACTACTCCCAATATACGCAAGAAAGAGCAGAGACATTTACCAACACTCATATATGAAAAGAATATACTCCCCTGAGTTAAATTAGCTACCCTATTTAAAGTAAAACAAAACACACTACAGATTGAAATGCCCAAGTTATTTGTCCAATATTGCACGAGTGAGTTAAATAATACTGAAAATGGATATAATAAATAAATATTGCACTTACTTGAAATATATGTAAGTATATATTGCAAAAATAAATACAAATTGATTGACTTATTATATGTTCAAACCCCTGGGACTAGTGCCTGAATTCAGAAGTCTAAAACCATAGAGTAGAAACTGTTACTGAATCTTGTAGTTCTACAGTGGATGCTGCGATATCTTCTGCCCGATATTAGATGCTTAAACAGTCCATACACAGGATGCATGTTGTCCTGTATTATTTTGGTGTCCTTTTGTATTCTTCTTGCTGAATAAAGATGATGCATCAATGGAAGACAGGAACGTGTTACCCTCTCTCCAATTCTCAAGACTCTTTGTAGCACCTTCCTTTCTGTAACTGTGCAGCTTCCAAACTACACTATAAAGTTGCAGGTGAGGATGCTCTCTATTGCACCTCTATAGAAGGTGGAGAGAATATGAGGAGGAAGCTTAGCTTTTTTCAGCCTTCTTAAAAAATGGAGGCATTGGTGCACTTTCTTGACTAGCTGGATAGTGTTTGCTGACCACGAGAGATCCTGTGATATGTGTACACCCAGGAATTCTGTACTCAACCCTTTCCATGCTCTCACCATTGATCCTGAGTACTGGGTGGTTTGCTATAATTTTCCTGAAGTTGATGATAAGCTCTTTGGTCTTGCTTACATTCAGGTCAAGGTTGTTCCCCTTGCAGCAACTGATCAGCGATGCCATCTCCTCTCTGTGCACCCTTTCATCCTCCTCTGGGATGAGCCCCACGACTGAGGTGTCATCAGCAAACTTGATGATATGGTTAGATTTGTGCTTAGCATAACAGTCATGGGTCAGGATGGTTAATAACAGTGGGCTGAGAACACATCCCTTTGTGAACCTTGGTGTTAATCGTGATGCACTTTGATGTGTTCTAACCTGAACATACCATCTGTGGTCTCTCAATCAGGAAGTCCAGGATCCAGTTACAGGGAATGTGCCATTTTTTTTTCTATCAGTTGCATTGGTTCCACTATATTAAATGCAGAGTTGAAGAATATGAACAGCATCCTCACATAGTTGCCTTTGCCCTCTAAATGCTCAAGGGAGATGTGTAGTGCTACTGATATGGCAACATCCATGGATTGGTTATCTCTGTACACAAACTGCAGAGGGTCAAAATTAGGAGGTAAGCATGAAGAAAGATGCGTTTTGATCAGCCTCTCAAAACATGTCATAACACTGGATGTCAGAATGACTGGTCTGCAGTTGTTTGGG
The DNA here is from genome assembly GCF_019279795.1 of Protopterus annectens. Taxonomy (NCBI): domain Eukaryota; kingdom Metazoa; phylum Chordata; order Ceratodontiformes; family Protopteridae; genus Protopterus; species Protopterus annectens. The sequence goes on from NC_056735.1 coordinate 549,144,759, forward strand.
CTGGAAAGAGTAATTTTCTTAGGTAGTGGGATGATGTTAGTTTCCTTGTAGCATGAGAGTACGTTTGCCATGACAAGAGAGGTGTTAAATATTTCCTTCAGCATTGGGCATAGTTGATCAGCACAGCCTTTTAATACCTTGCCCAGTATGTTTTCTGGACAAGCAGCCTTACTGGTGCTCACTCTCTATAGATCTCTACTTACCTGCTCTGTGCTTGGCTGAGTACTGTACCCTTCTCATCAGTGGGTAGCTGTAATGTCAACCTGTTGTTTCTTTCCTCAAGTCTACCAAAGAAGATGTTCAAACTGTCCAAGAATTCAATGCTTTCCTCACACTGTGCTGACCTGATTTTGTAGTCATTGATCTCCTGTATGCCTTGCCATAGTATCCTTGCATCTTTCATGCCTTTAAAGTGGCTCTGTACCTTTCTTCCATACTCCCTCCTCAGATTACCTCTTCCTACACTTAGGGCTGCTTTGTCATTAGTGTATAAGCTGCCTTTCTCTCCTTCAGATGCTCATATACCTTAGGGTGAGCCATGGCTTCTGGTTAGCTTTAATAGTGATACTCTTGGTATTTTTTGTCCCATCAGCACAGTTTGAAATGTATGCCATCACTACCTCAGTGTGTTCATCAATAATCAGATGCTGATTCACCCCTTGTAGGGACATTCAAATACTGATGATAGTGTGGGAGTACTTCTTTCAGATCTGCTTTATTAAATTCACCTACTGCCACGTGTGCAAAATTAGGATATTTGCTCTGCAGCTCACCCATGTGATTGTATACTTTATTTAGAGCCTCAGTAGTATTAGCACTAGGTGGGATATACACCGCTGTTACACTGACCACATTCATCTCCCAGACAAGTAAAATGGTCTACATTTAATGGACAGGAACTTTAAGTTCTCACAGCAGTGTGACAATATATTTCGCAGTTGCTGCTCCATCTTTTGCTAACATAGATTCAGACTCCACCTCCTCTGGCCTTTCCGCACAGTGTATGTTTTCTGTCTGCACAAAACAGTGTAAAATTCTCTAAGTTTACTGCACTATTGTTTATCTTGTCATGCAGCCACTTCTCAGTAATCACAAATAAACAAGTATTTCTCAAATTGTTCTTGTTGGAGAGTTCCAATATCAAGTAGTCCATCTTGCTATCCAGTGATCTCACATTAGCTAGCAGTATAATAGATAGCTCATTGGATTGCCAGCTGGCTTACAGACATGATCCAGGAAGAGACCAGTCTTAAGCAGGGTACATCAGGCCTCTGTGCTGGGACTGCTCCTATTTGGCATGTACTTCTCAGACATAAAGGCTAATATAAAGGGCCTTTGGCTGATGAAGTTCTCAGATGACAATACATTTGTAGCTATCATAGATTACTCCCATGAAGCATCTTACAAGAGTGTTTTACACAGGCAAATGACTGGTACCAATGCAATGGATTAAAACTCATTGTCAAAAAATGCATTATAGTACCTTTAGGAAACCTGCCACCCAGGCTAGCTACAAACCTAAGAGCCAACCTTCTTTGTCACCCAACTTATAATTAAGGACATGGCATCCATGTCTAAAAAAATCATAGTGCCATTCCATTTGCCCCTTATTAGACTGATCATTGAGTATAATACCCCATTTGGCATGTACCTGACACATCAACAGTTGGAACAACCACAAAATGTCCTTACCTGGAGAATCCAGATTGTAAACACACTGTGCTATATGGATCGCCTTGAAGCCTTGCTCTATAATTCTACAGGTTGCTGACAGGTTATCTATGTCTGACGTGCAAGCCTTCCTCACATTCAGATCTGATGGACATTTGCACATCCACAAAATGAACACCATCAACACTACTAGATCCAAGGATTTAAAATTTGCTTGTGACAAAAATAAGACAAGTTGGTGAGACAGATATGTGTCTCAGAGGATCCCCATGCTCTGGAACAGACTCCCATTCCATGAGAAGCAGACTCCATTCCTAAACCTATTTAAGCATAAGCTTGACCAATGGATGGGAAATCTTAATTTCACCCCGAGTCTGGCACCCATGTGTCTAAAAGGCAGATGCAGACAGTAATGCCCAGACTAACATACCTCCCCCACATAATGTTCTTGAAATTTCCTAATTTACATACCACCTCCTAATAAACACCACAATATATAAAGAAACAATTGAGTTGGGTTGCATGGTTTATAAAGGCCCTGGTGGTCATTATCCTGGTATATACCTATGAATCTATAGGATTAATACAAATAAAAGGGACACCGAGAAAAGCCACATAGCAAAAACAACAGAAAACCCCAGTGCAGTACATTAAAACTTCTTTAAAAGTGGCCCATGGGATGTATGCAAATTATTCCTTTATGACATCCAAGTGTTTCAGCTACATGGCTTCCAAATGCTGACATGCATTCAGGCCAGCAAATAGTATAATAAAAGCACAGGTGTGTGACAGCACAAAAATCTGGGGTAGCAAAAAAATCAAAAAGATGTAGAATTTTGTGAGGCAAAACCATGCAGATATTAGTTCTATTGTGTTGAATGCAATAAAAAACACAGGTGAGGCAGAGTTGAGTACAAGACATTGCAGCAGTGCCAAATATGCATCATGTGATTTACAACTATGGACAGTGAAGCACATCATGCAGAATAAGCTGTTGCATTCAGTGTCACAGGCATCATGTGATTTACAACTATAGGCATCATGTGATTTACAACTATGGACAGTGAAGCACATCATGCAGAATAAGCTGATGCATTCAGTGTCACAGGCATCATGTGATTTACAACTATAGGCATCATGTGATTTACAACTATGGACAGTGAAGCACATCATGCAGAATAAACTAATGCATTCAGTGTCACAGGCATCATGTGATTTACAACTATGGACAGTAAAGCACATCATGTAGAATAAACTGATGCATTCAGTGTCACAGGCATCATGCGATTTACAACTATAGGCATCATGTGATTTACAACTATGGACAGTGAAGCACATCATGCAGAATAAAAAGTTATGTACCTACCATAACGTTCCATGTTAGTTGTCTTCTTCTCGCCTTCTTTCTTGCTGGATGGGTTTGGAGCCGATCCTCGGCTCCGACTCGGCCAATACTAAAGCTCGAGAGCTAATTCCACCGGCTCGAGACTCCCCTATATCCCACAATGCTAGGCGGTAACTACTCAGATCTCATTTGATAGCTATACCAAGCAACCCTAGTCTCCATAGAATGGAGAAGAAAAACCCACCTCAATAACAACCTGCATGAAAGGTATCACAGACCTAAGAAAGGAGAAAAGGAGGTGGAAGAACGTGTGGGAATGATGACTTCCAGAGGAAGATCACAAACTGAATTCCTATCGGTCTGTCCAGGCTTGGGGGAAGGAGGGTGGGACGCAAGAAAGAAGGCGAGAAGAAGACAACTAACATGGAACGTTATGGTAGGTACATAACTTCTTAATGTTAAGTTGTCTATCTCGCCTTCATTCTTGCTGGATGGGACCGCGTCCCTAGCACCTTATCCTGGGTGGCCTATCAGAACAGACTCTTGAGAACAGTGGAACCAAAGTTGGCACGGTTTCTGGAGACCATGTCCAATTTGTAATGTGAAATGAAGGTATGAGGAGAAGCCCAGGTGGCTGCTGCACAAATGGAATCTATTGGCAGCCTATCCTGAAAAGCTACGGATGTAGCTAATGCCCTAGTTGAATGAGCTCTAGGTCTTGAAGGTAGTTTTTGATGTCTGATCTCATAGATGAAGGTAATTGTAGAGGTGAGCCATCTAGAGAGGGATACTTTAGTAACAGGAATGCCCAATTTCCCTTCCGCATATGACAGAAACAGTTGATCAGATTTCCTGAATTGTTTAGTCCTGTCTAAGTAATATCTAAGTTGGCGATGAACATCCAGAAAATGTAGCTTCTGTTCTGACCTGTTTGAATAGTTAGGGAAAAAGACGGGGAGATCAATAATTTGATTTAGGTTTGCTTGAGAGGAAACCTTAGGTAAAAAGGATGGATTAGTATGGAGGGATACCCTATCTTTGTGAAACACTAAGTAAGGAGGATGACTGCACAGAGCATGGAGTTCAGATACCCTTTTCGCTGAAGTTATAGCTACCAGAAAAAGTGTCTTCCAAGAAAGCAACTTCAGAGAACATGAAGCCGCCGGTTCGAAGGGGGGAAGGATTAAGGATGCCAGAACCAAGTTCAAATCCCATTGAGGTGGGGGATCTTTGATTGGAGGTTTGAGAAGAAATACGCCCTTTAAAAAGGCTTTACATAGTTTGTGAGCCATGATGCTAGACTCTGAGACACCTACATGAAAATTAGATATGGCAGCCAGTTGAACTCTAATGGTAGATGCAGATGATCCTAAATGAAAGAGCTCTGCTAGAAAGTCTAGAATAGACTGGATAGGTGCAATAAAGGGATCTATGTTTTTTGATGTTGCCCAAAAAGAGAAGCATTTCCATTTGCTACTATAAATCTTCCGGGTAGAAGATTTATGAGAGGCTATCAAGATATCTTGGACCGAGCGAGATATTGAGGGAAGCCTGGCTAAGGTCGGAATTGGAGAAACCACGCTGTGAGGTTTAGAGAATGCAGAGATTGGTGCAGCTGACCCGATTGGTGGGTTAACAGATCTGGTACTGGGTCCAGATGCCAAGGCTGCTCCAAAAGGTAACGATGAAGAAACGGAAACCATATCTGTCGAGGCCAGTAAGGGGCAATGAGGATCATTGTCACTCTCAAAGCGATGGCTTTCTGAATTAGTTGAGATATCAGTGGAAAAGGGGGAAAGGCATATAGAAGTCCCCGGGGCCAATCGTGGACTAGAGCATCTCTGGTGGGATGGCCTGGTAATGGGAAGAGAGTGAAGAAGTCGTGACACTTGCTGTTTTGGGGAGTAGCAAAAAGATTGCAGCAAGGGTGGCCCCATCTTAGGAATACTTCTTCTAGAACTGATTTCTTCAGAGACCACTCGTGGGGCATGAGAATTGCCCTGCTCAACTTGTCTGCAATCACGTTGGATTTCCCGGGAATGTGCGTTGCTATCAGAAAATGCTGAGAAGAGATCGCCCATTGCCAAAGTCTGAGTGCCTCTTGACATAAAGGGTATGATCTGGTTCCAGCTTGTTTGTTGATGTACCACACTACGGACATGTTGTCCGTCTGAATTGCAATAGTCCCAGTGGGAAGAGAGTCATGAAGGGCTTGCAACTTTAAAAGCACTGCTCTCATCTCTAAGACATTTATATGCAAGTGGCACTCGAAAGGTTGCCACGTGCCTTGGAATGCCCCCCCCCCACCCGATCAGGGAGGCGTCGTTTGTCAACGTGGCGACTGAGGGGGGAAGAGTGAAGGGTCTTCCTCGGAGAACCTGAGGTGATGTGATCCACCAAGACAGTTGATTCTTGCATGATTGAGTTATCAATATGGTATGGGACATCGGGAGCTGTTGGAAGGACCATTGAGTAAAAAGCATCCATTGGAGGATCCTCATGTGGAAGTGAGCTAAGGGGAGAAGGGGAATAGCTGCTGCCATGAGTCCTAACACCTTCAAAACTAGTCTGGCTTTGACTTTGTTGCATTGTAAGAGAAGGGAAACTTGTTTTCGAATGTCTGACACTCTCTGCTCTGTGAGTCTGGCTGAAAGATTGAGTGTGTCTAAGGTGGCGCCTATAAAGGTAATAGATTGACAAGGCGACAAGGCAGACTTTTTGAAATTTATTGAAATGCCTAGAGCTTGGCAAGTTTGGATGGTGAAGTCCCTGGATAGAAGAAGCTGATGTCTGGTGGTGGCGGTAAGGAGCATCTAAATATGGAAAAACCTGGAATCCTTGATGTCTCAAGTGAGCCGCGACCACTGCCATGTATTTGGTAAACACATGGGGGGCTGTAGTGAGACCAAAGGGCAGGGCTCTGAACTGGTAGTGACTGGCTCCCAGCCTGAAGCGGAGAAATCTTCTGGAGCGTCTGTTCATCTTGATGTGGTAGTACGCATCCTGAAGATCTATCGAGCACATCCAATTGTCCTGACCCAAGAAGGGTAGAATGGACTGTAGCGTGACCATCCGGAATTTTGTTTTCCTGACATACTTGTTTAAGTTGCTGAGATCCAGTATGGGTCTCCAGTCCCCTGTTTTCTTTGGTACCAAAAAGAATTTGGAGTAGATTCCGGATCCTTGCTGGTCTGCTGGGACTGATTGGATAGCTCTTTTTGACAGCAGCTTTGAAATTTCTAATGCTGCTTGTTCCCTTAGACTGGGTGGAACGTCTGGAAGGGATCCTTTGGGTTGGGATGGGATGTGAATAAAGGGAATTTTGTAACCTTCGAATATGATTGACTGTACCCATTCGTCTTGAGTAAGGGAAAGCCAGACTTTTGGGTACAGGGATAATCTTCCCCCGACTGCCTCCGAATGTGGACAGCCGGGCAGCCCCTCAGGGATGCTGAAAGGGTTTATCAGAGAACGTTTCTCTGCTACCCTGGTTTTGCGGACCTCCTCTGCCTCTAGGGCGGCATCTATTATTATTCCCCCCTCTGCCTCTAGAGGGGAATCGACCTTGTGCGTCAGATGAGACTCCCTGGGATTGTTTACGGAACCGCATCTTTCCTCCCCTCTGACCTTTGGGATAGGGTCTAGAAGGGGTAGAAAAACGGACTCCTATGGCAGAGAGAGTCTTACCTTCTACCTCACACCTGGTCAATGTATCCTTCACCTGTGGACCAAACAAGGATGATCCATCAAAGGGAGAATTGGTGAAGGACGCCTTGAAAGTGTCTGCAAAGTTGCACAGCCGCATCCAGGCGTGACGTTGTAAGGCAACACCTGTGCCTGCGGCTCTACTCGCCCCATCCGCAGCATATGAGATAAGCCACATGGAGGAGTTAACGATGGAATTCAGGGTTGCCAACTGGGAGTTCATTCTGTCTTGGAACCCCTCAGCTGTAGGAACTTTATCACTTCACTCATATCCTTGAGTAAATCTCTCTGGAGACGAGTGAAGTGGCATAAGTAGTTCAGTGACCGCATTGAAAAGGTCGCTGATGAGAACATCTGCTTACCGTACCTGTCCATGGTCCTAGATTCCTTATTAGGAGGATGGACAGGAACCGAAGGATCGGCTAACTCCTTCTTAGTGGCCGCAGCCACCACCATGGCATCAACGGGGACACCTTTGGATAAAAAATCTTTATCTCTAGGGGCAGTAATAAACATAGATGGCCTCCTCGGGGTGGGTTCCACTGAATCAGGAGCCGTCCAGGCCTTCCTTGCCACCACTTCCATAAGGGGGTCAAAAGGAGGGAACACACAGGAAGTAGAAGGGTGAGAGCCAAACGCCTCAAGATACACTGACACATCCTCCGAAGGGTTAAGGGCTGGCCAGTTCCCCCTCTGTTTCAGGATCTCAAGGATGTCAGCAAATGAGACATCCTCAGAGGGGGATCGAGGGGAACCTTCAGATTCCTCTAAGTCAGTGTCAGAGGTGATAGACTCAGGGGAGTCAATGTGCTTCCTCTTGCACTGTCTCCAATAGGGAAACTTGAGGAGTTGGCTCTCTGCGGTCTAATACAAGGGGGTGGGTAGAAATCACCGCAGGCACTGAAGATGGAGGGGCTGACGGAACTGACTGTGGGGCAGACCTTGGTTCTAGCATGCTCCGCATGACCTCGAAGGCACCCCTATCAGGCAAGGCCGGAGGTCCCCGCTCCAAAGAGACAAGGACCCCCCCCGGCACTGACAGGGATGGCTCCGAGGCCGATGTCGGAGCTGAACTCACCAGCGCCGAAGCCCAGAGAGGGAGAGCGGGGTTGGACAAGGGTCCGATGCCACTCGCCCCCTCAGAGCCGATGAGGGAAGCCCGGTGCCGAGATCCCTCCAAGGAGGAGATCGGAGCAGACGATGGAGCCGAAAGGGAAGGTATCGGATCCGACACACCGACAGTCATGGCTCCGACGAGCCTTGGCTCCGAACTCAAATGAGTCGGAGGAGGAATACATTGGGGAACGGAAATAGCCACTGACTGCTGAGTCAGGCTATGCAGCATTTGGGCCAGTGCCTCAGACTTGAGAAGTCTACTCACTACCCTTTGCAAATCATGGTCAGATAGCCTGGAAGACCGTGACGAATGTGTTCTATGGCTCCGTTCAGAAAGAAGAGGGGATCCTGGTGCCGAGTGCACAGAGCCAATAGAGGGGGATCTAGATCTCTTCCTAGAAGGTTGCTCCGATAAGTGTATCGGAGCCAACGGAGTTTTATCAACCTTGGCTCCAGCCGGAGCCGAGGTAACAGTGTGAGGCTTGGAAACATCGGCTCCGGCCGGAGCCGATGTCAAAGCAGACTTTACATTTCCAGAAGTCGACTCAGAAACCGGAGCCGACTGTTTGGAAGTTTTAGAAGGCTTCCCCGACACAGACTGAGTCGAGGGACCTTCAGGCTTTAATAAGCCACGCAAGATTAATTTATTCTTGCATTCCTGCAGGACTCTAGGGCTAAAACCATGGCAAACAGCACAAGAGTCCTGACAGCACGAGTCACACTTCTTGAGCCTGAGACCTTAGATTCCTTAGACATGGTAAAAGGTCCAAGAAAACACACACAGACACACACACACAGGCCTTAATTAAAAATAAATTACCAGTCACACAAGGGGACTAGAAGGGGCCTAAGGCCGAAAACTAAAGGGGAATAAAGGAAGGAATTAAGGACAACAAAGTTGTCGAACCAGGAAAAAGGGAATTTAAAACTAAAAGTTTTAGTAAAAAAAGGGTACTAGGGGTCTAAGAATTGAAAAATTTAGAATTAAATTCTTCACTAACCTGCCAGAGCTGGTAGAAAAGCACCTCGTCAGCTAAGCGACAAACGAGATCTGAGTAGTTACCACCTAGCATTGTGGGATATAGGGGAGCCTCGAGCCGGTGGAATTAGCTCTCGAGCTTTAGTATTGGCCGAGTCGGAGCCGGGGATCGGCTCTGAACCCATCCAGCAAGAATGAAGGCGAGATAGACAACTTAACATTAAGCTGATGCATTCAGTGTCATACTCAAGCTATGAAAGGCATGAACTGAAGTCATGTTCATCAAACATTAACATACCTACACAAGTTAGGGAGTAGACAGGGCATGATCATCATCACTTATGCAGTTGGAGTTACAGTGTGGCAGGTGAGAGGAGCACTGTAACATTTAGTAGAATCACAAGAGTTGAACATAATAGCTATGAACTCTGGGAGGTTGCTAGGAGTCAGTGATCACATGGTCCATTGGTGGGGTTGTGCTGTCACAATGTGGCTATTGATAGTGTCCACAACATCTGATTATATTGTTGGGGTGCAGCCAATCCAAGGCAGGGAAGGGTTAGAAATTGATGAAGTGTGTCGTGCCATTCATAACATGGATGAATTCCACAACTAGAGGTGCAGGCTGAGTGACTACAGATGAGATTGAAGCCATCACACCAATAGTTTGCTTAGTTTAATATTAGAAGACCTATGTCTAGCATGCAGAGCCTCCCATCATCATAATCTGTACGGAATGTGGAGGCAAATCAGGTGCTAGTTGTAATGTATCTCATGGATGAAACTATGAAAGCAATATTAGCCATCAGAAACTTCAGCAGCACACTTTTCTCCTTGTCGCTATACTCCATGTCACTGTACAATTCTTGTACTTCCTCCTGGAAGTGTCAGGACAGACTCACCATCAGCATTATGCTATGTATGGCAGCCAACTGTGCCTGGATCATTGATCTGTACATGTGCATGATTTCAAGTGCTGTAGCCACATCAGGGACAGTTGGGAAGTTATCATTTCTTAACAATCCCATGTGTCTCTACCCTGTAGTGGGTATTGCTACCTAAGATGTGATGATTATGTCAGACGCTGTGTGGCCTGATGGCACAGGTGTAGCCTATGTGGGAATCTTGGGTACAGGATGTATTTCTTGCTTTATGTTAAGTTGTTACCTCTACAGCAGCCTTCATTTTGGTGGATGTCAGTGACCCCTGCCTCAGTAGTGTTGCAGAAGTGACACTTTTTAATCAGACCATGCTAGCAGCAGATGGCTATCAGTATCAGTTACAGATGCCCTGCTGACATCATCCCTTTGCTGCCCTGTTGTCAGTGACCTTCCATTAGTGATATATTTGAATGCATGAACAGATATGATGCTGTTGTCAGTCCAGATAGATATGTGTCTGCATAACCTTTTGGCATGCATACAGGAACAACTGAAAGCAATGTTATATAATACAATGGAAAACATAGCTTTTTAAGAAGGATGTTGCATTTACAGACCAGAGATCCCTGGAAAGGTAGGTATGCATATACTGACAACCATTAAAAAACGCCACAGTAAATTGACATGTAACATATACACCACAAGCATTAAGACTTAAGCCAGGTGGCTTGACCATTTCTTTTTTTTCAATAATGTTTATTTATTTTTACAAAATAACAGGTGAAAAATTGACATTTTACATATACAAACGGAAAGAAGAATGTTATACAAATATTCTGCATTGAGATTATAACAAAAGAGGGTTAATCGAACGAATACACTTATTTACATTATGGACATAAATGCTTCCACGGTTCAACAGAGTAAAACATGTTATCTCAGAATGCTTAATGTAGGTGGATACTTGTGAGCATATAGCTATTCATGTTGTTTATGAATGTGAGATGATATGGGACTTCTTAATTATGATGGGATATGTTTATATGTGATAATCTATACAAGCAAAATATTAAAGATGTGTTCCCAAAGTTTGTAATAATTAATATTTTGGACTCCTTTGTTAATTATTATTTTATGGGCTAGTATATGTTTGATCGCCAGTACTCTAAAGCTCTCCCAAGAATTTTTGGTTGGATTAATCCAGTTAGTAGCTATATAAAGTTTCATTAAGATGAAGATATTGATCAGAATGATAGCTTTTTTTTTGGATATGTTATTTGGGAAGATGTGTAATATCGTAAATTCCCAGGTGAGTGTAGATGTTTGATAGCCCATTTTTTGCAGTTGCATTTTCAGGGAGTTCCAAAGTTTAAAGACACATTTACAGCTCCAGAACATGTGGAGTAGGTCAGCAGGCTTGACCATTTCTATTCTGGCTGACCTGTGCAGGACCAGGTGCTTATCCCACGTTATCAGACCTGGTAGAAAAACCCTTTAATTCTCCCCTTCCAGTCCAAATACCCCTTGATATGGCCACCAGTAAAATTGAGGCCAACTGGAGAAAAGTCAATCCCAACTGAGCACCAGTGGGGGAAGACAAGGGGGATGAAGCCTAAGTCCACCATCTGAAACCCTTGACATGAGGGCAGTATGGGAGGGCCATCAAGTCATTGATGAATTTGCTGAGTGGGGCTGTGCCACTTGCTTAAATACAAACAGCCATAGGCCCACCCCCATGACTTGCAATTGCAATTTAGCAGTGAGTTGCCCTTGTCGATTGAGCTGAGTCAGTAACCACACAGTATTGCATCTTTGTGACCCTTAACTAACAATGCTACTGACAACCATTAAAGATGACACAGTAAATTCACATGTAACATTTCAACCATAACCATTAACCATTAACTCCTAAGCCAGTTGTAAAGACCAAGCCTGTTCTGGCTGGCGACCTCAGGTCTGGATGTATAACCCAAGCTACCTTAGACCTGGTGGAAAACTTCATTAATTCTTCCTTTCCAACCCAAATTCACCTTGATGTGGCCACCGTCAAACAGAGGCCAACTGAAGGAGAGTCAAGGATGATGATCACCAATAGAGTGGAAAACAAGGGGGGGGGTGAAGATGTAAGGCTGCAACCAATTCATCTTGTCCCATGCCATTATTCCCCTAGAAACCAGGTTATGAAAAGAGAAGCAGCTTAAATCTTAAAATATTCATCAGTGGCCGTAACAATATCTAAACTAAACAAATTAAAACCAAGATTGTTTAAATGCACATTGTCCCTTTCATAAAAAATCAGAGCCCACTCTGTTGAGATCTTTGTGGTGAATTATCAGGAATCCAGTCTGTTAAGCCATCTGTGAAACTCTGTGATTAATGAACCACCTAGACATCTCATTTGGACTTGACCAAAACAAAACCAAGCTCAAATATAGCTAATGTAGGCTGTGCATATCAGAAAGTATTCTGGCTATGAGAATTTTCTTAGGAGCCAAGGCCAAGTCATCACCCCAAGGTGGATTACCAAAACCCCGGTCAAGGCTTCCTTTACTGTGATTTGACACCAGATCTCCCAAAATTAAAACTCTTGGAGGCCAAAAAAGCCAAATGAACAAACTGCCCATTTTTAAGGTAAAAAGAACCAGACTGTCCAGCTGGGCTGACCAAAGCTTGGATTGCAGTTAAAGCTTGGATTGCAGTTCTCTAAATGAAAGTATGCCCAAATAGCCAAATAACCTCCTATCCTGAAACATAAATAAATATTACTGCCTGATATATGACACAAAGCCATCAGATTCCCACCTTCCTATTTTTTGCATGACCTTAGTAGAATGCTTCTCTAAGGCCAAGTCATAGGTGAGCCATGTTCTAGAAGAATGAGATGAATACCCTTGCAGATGTATCCCTTGTCCCTCAATGGCTTTTCTCAGTAGTGGGTTAACCTCTGCTAAACTAAACTGCCTGCAATCAACCTATGTGAAGAAAGGGTCTGACCTAATGCCCATAGGAGTGATTCTGTGCAGTAATCTGAACCAGTGAACTGGGAAAATGGCTAATCTCTTCACCCTGTCTAGCTGAACCTGGTGCCCTTTACCTGATTAATCCATCTTGGATTTTTTTACTCATATCAGAAAAAAGATCCTTGTGAGTAAAGAGGTCCTCCCAAAAATGTGAGAGTTTAGAAATTAACTAGCATGAAGGGCACCCATGTATAATGGTGTAAATAAAGTAGCTAATATAGTAAAGGTGTGAAAAGTAAGTAGTGGGTTCAAGAATCCCCAAACAATGATGGCAAGGAGGTGTCTCCGAATTGGCTTCCTAGCATCATGGGGTTGAGCCCCACAAATATTCTCCCCACCCTAGAGCAATCTGTCCATCAGCCAGTGGCTGGTTACTTGCTGAAGAACAAAGGAACATTTCAACCATCCCAAAGCTGCTATGTGCACCATTGGTGTATTGGTGGAATTAACCAATGAAGTTCTGGCCAGTATGAAGTGAAGGATCAGTGGCAAACCCCAATGTCTTTGTCAAGCGGGCAATGACCTATAGAAAGCCTTGAAAATCTAAAGTGTTAAAAAAAGGCCTTCCTGGTATTGCTGGCCAATGATCTGGCCAGCAACAATGCTGATACACCCATCCAATTAACCAAATTCCCACAGGGATTTCTGTGTCCTTTGGTTCTGCTTGCTTGGCCACCTGGTAAAACCTGGCAACCTGAAAATGGGAAAGAATATGAGCTATAGGTTTATGTCAGCCAGGCACATGTATGCTAGAGAAATATATATTAATCTTTAAACTCAGCAAAACTAACAGCCTAATAGAGTGCACCAATTTTGACTTGGAGGAGCATTTATTGAGGGCATGGACAAATGAGGCACTGTCTGAGTGAAAGACTACTCTCCTGTTGCATAACGTGTCCTTCCACACAAACATTGCCAGCCAGAGAGGCAAGATTTCCAGGAAACTAATAGTCCTTCTCCTCTCTTCTGATCAAGAGTCCAGACACTTTTCAGCAAACCAGTTGCCTTAGAAGTATCCTCCTATACCGAATCCCCCTACTGCATCTGTAAAAATGTTAACGTCACTGGATGAAACCCATGGGTACTGCCATAATGCCACCCCATTCAATTGGTTCAGAAATGTAAATAAGAGCTGGAGGTATTCCTTTATCCTTCTGGACAGCTATACATGGTGATGTTTGGGCTTGTTTCCTTTCAACAAGTCAGAAATGGACCAGATGAAAGACTTGCCCTGGGAGAGTGCCCTATAGGCAAAGAACAGCGACCTATGAAGCTGCATGACTTCCCTTGTGCCAGCTTTGTTAGCCAACAAAAATCACTAAAGCAAATGCCAGGCTTGCTGCAGTTTATTCAATGGAAGTTTGAATGAGTTATCAATCAACTTCTCCTCCCAAAAAGGTCAAAGCTCGGTTCAACCCTTGTTTATTGTTATTGGCCAAATGTACTTCTAAATTAGTGCAGAGCTATTTAAAAGCTGACTTTCCTGCACAGCCCCTTCCTGGCCCTCCCTACTATCAAGAAATCATTCAGAGTGGACTACTGATTGAAGTGTTGCTCCCTGTTTCCAACACCAGTGCAAGGCTGTGCTGAAGAGTTCAAAAATAGGGTAAGCCACAGAACACCCCATTGTCATGGTTGTGTCAAAAAAATTTTCCACTCAAAGTGAAATCTTATATAAGGCCAGTCTTCCTGTCTTATGGGAAGAAGCTGGAAAGCAGAATGAATGTTCAACTTGCAAAGCTAGGGATCAGAATAACCCAAAATGACCTCCTCCACCTAATCCAAGGAAGGGGAACGTACCTTGCCCAGACATTTGTCTATAACATTTTTGAGTAATGCACCCGCAGGGTGTGACAGATGATGAATCAGACTGAATTCACCATCCTGCTTCTTAGGAATGAGACTGATGGAGGAAATTTTAAAAGCAGGCCAGGGAGGGGTAGAAAGAGAGCCAATTAGTCTACTGGCTTCCTACTCTTTCTTCATTAACTTTGCTGCAATATCTTCATGTCTCTTAATGGACAACAGATTTATAACTAGCTTGGAATATAATGATGCTGCGCAGCCAGACAAAAACTCTTTTCAGAAACCTTCAATAGGAGCAGCTGTTGTCTTTTGGTCAAGATAATTAGTCAATAGTTGGGTCAATTTATCTGGAAGGACTGGGGAATGGGACTGATGCGGAATGCACAAAACCCCTGCCATAAGCCTCTCTGTGGCCATGAAACAGCTGTTTAATTCTGGGAGAAGTATTCTGCCCCCCAGACCCTTTATCTAATTGGATTGAGGAAATGTCAGACCTGCCCTTACCAACTAACCCTCAGCAACTGGAAGCAGGGTGACCTTTCCCACATCCCAAACACAAATGGATGAACTTGTAGGTTTGTCAAAGGCATTTCTGATGATTAAAGACCCAAACAAACTTTGATTCTCCTTTATTACTAACCCCGTTGTCATTCTTGATGGTGATTGGCTTATCTAACAAGGCACTCAGCCAAATGTTGGGTTGCCTTAAATCCCACTTGGGGAACTTGTGTATGGCTTTTAGAGTCTTGAAATGCTGATCTTAATTTGCCCATCCAGAATTCTCCTTGGCATGATGCACTTCCCTGATATCCACAAAGTAAGCTAGCAAAGGCAGAGCCCGACTAGGATCTTTCGCTATAATCATTCCCACGAGCACCATAAAATGCAGTGACCAAGTGTCTGAGTTCTTAACTGCTGCTCTGGCTGAGGCCTTTTTCCTAATGTCTGCTAATGCTTCCATCAAGTCCTTGTTAGAAGAATTGCCAGCATCCAAACTGTACTTAATTTCCTCTTTATCCACTAGGTCAAAGAACTTGACAAATTCCCCTTTAAGGATCTTCTCTTTAATTCTGGTGGGAACTTGTGGCCTGAGGTTTGGAAACTGAAAGGTTCAATGTACACATGGGGACAAAAATTGGGGAACATAACCATCAGGATGAGGTGGGACATCACGCTGCAAAGCACTTTTCTCCTTGGACATCTTCTGCAAAACTGGGTAAGCATGGGGATGTAACCTGCCCAAAATCTGTCCTTCCTTCCTCACCAGGAACAATAGTTGTTAAAGTACCAAAATTTCATTCTAAAGATAGGTTAAACTTTCTAACCCTCCCCTCTTCTGGCATTGAATTGATGACCTCATCCGAGCAATCCTTAGTGAACTGACCACTGTCATTAAACCTTGCCCCTCTGTCCTGCCAGAGTCATTACCTTGAGATTTTGATGGTGCTTTGGGCAGTAATGAATTTGTGACCCTTGGACCTGAGGTATCTCTTTTGTTTTTCCTTATAGCCTTCTTGCTCTGATGAAGCCCATCTGCTGACTCCTCTTCAGAATTTACAGCTGGTCTCCACCTGGAGCTCTGCCCTTGCTCTACTGCCTGTGCAGCTTTTAAGTCAGAAAGCAAACCTTGAGCCTTTTGAGATAGATGAAGCTCCCTAACCTTAAAAGTCCAGATCAGGGTGGAACCTAAAGAGTTGCTGCCAGTCAGCTCCATCTTGTATGTCTTCTCCATTAGGTCACTGATGAATCCGCAGAGTGAGCCCACAGTGCTCGCTTAAATAAAATGAGCCATAGGCCTGACCTTTGTTTCACACTCACAGACAATGCGACATACAGGTAAGTTGCCCTTAACTATAATCGACAAGAAACTCTTCAGTGACATCTCAAAAACACCATTATTATCCAGTATTCTCTGCTCTTCCTACAGTTCACATGCATTGAGTGCATAAGTTGACAATTCCAGCAAACTGAATATAAAGATTAAATTAAAAAAAAAAACTTTCCATGAGAATGTGACAAAACAGTAATAGCATAATTTATTTTCCAAAATCTGGTATGAAACATTTGCCTGGCTATCCTTATAAAATATTTTTAGTATATTAAGCTATTGGCACTTGATGTCATATACAGTCTACTTGTTAAGTACTGCATTTAAATAATTCAGCTGTCTGGTATTATTTGAGGATTAAGATTAACTTGTCTACTAGCCTGAGACAGATAGACAAACAGACAGAAAGTCAAACTTATAGGCAGATATATAGCAGATATACATATGATATACATATAGTGACAAAATTCAATTAACTAAACTTTCTTTTAGCAGTGGCATTCATGGAAATGTCTGCTCAAACCAAAATTTGTCTGTTTCATTAATTTAATAAAGAGACAGGAACTGGATCTTTGCTAGCATGTCCAGCTGGACAAATATATTTGGTGGTACATTTGCAGGATTGAGACAAGAAGGCCATTCCTGAAGCATTTGACAGTATGGGGAGCAACATGGGTATAGCCATCCAAGCCAGGGATATTTCCACGTGCAAGTATGTTTGAAGCACATGCCTTTATGTAGAAGAGCATGGGTGGTACCCATGATAATTTAGGCACTTAAGTTACCACCAGTGGGAGAGGTTTGGACCCTACCTATTTGAAAATGTCCCCTAGTGGCTGCCTTGTTTTCAGCCCCACCATCACCATGTGCTCTTGCCTATGAGAGTTAATGGTGTTGGTGGCTTTTGCCCCTGCTCAGAAATGAATGGGCACTAGCATCTCACATGTGGGACATTGACTGGGTATTGGTGGATGGACAGCACTGGGAAAGAATAGGCATATGAATTGTCTTTGTTTGTAGCACAGGCCTGTTCTACTACTTTTTATGCTGAGTCTTATCTTGTGAGGATAAAGATGGGGCTAAGTTTTGATAATATTTGTAGAAATGAATGGTATCTAAAAATATTCCTTGCATTTTTTTTTTGCAAACTGCAGTTTAGTTTTCATAGTTACCTGAGCCATCACCAAAGATCTTAGGTGGATAGTCAAGAGAGTTTATTCTTTCCTTTTGCAGTAGGTCTGGATATGGATACACAGCAGACAAGTACACAAAGCAAATGCACAGTATTTTAATCATTTAGCATTTTAAAAATGAAAGGTAGAACAACGTGAGGTCAGAATTCTTTCATGCAACAGCATCATATTAGCTCTGAATTATTGTAAAGAAGATTGGTGTGAAACACAAACAAAAAGCATCCTGAGCATTTAAAATCTAAGGTGATTGTGTTTGTCCTGTTTTGCTTTTGACACTGCTTAGGAACTGTATTCTTTTAGTGAAGAACCTCTGTGGATATTCTAATTGTTGGATATGCCTGGTTATGTACGTACCGAAGGAAAGATTGTTTTACCTTAAATCACTTAAAAATGTTAAAAATTAAATGGTGAAAAGAGCTTTGCACCCTGTACACTTAGCCCATAAAGCAGCTCATTAAGCAATTGGGAGCTTTAGTCATCGACGTTGCATGAGGACGACTTGCATCTTGATGTATGAAATATATGAAGTATAAAACTCTTAATGTCTGGCATTATTAACTAACTGACATAGTCTGTGTTGCAGAATCACTAAAGCCTCTACAGTCTGCTAAGACCATGTGTGCATCTCGCTGTGCATTGTAGCACACAGTTTTGTATTCAGTAAGCAGCTGTACACAATATGTAGAGATGCACAAACACAGGAAACATTGTGGAATGCTAATTACATCATAAGCAGCTGAACTGTATACTAATCAACCAATTCAAAATGGAGTAGCTACTCAACAAGTTATAAGGCAATTGAGTAGACTCAGTGTAGGTTTTCCCTGCAAGTTCCAAAACCAATTGGAATACAGCCACTGAAGGTATTTCTAGTCCATGATGTTATATGTTAGCAGTTTATTAATATTTTTATTTGATCTTGTGATAGACAATTTATGTTTTATCATCTTATAAATACATATTAGGTGTTTTATCTGGAAATAAAAACATACATGCCATTTGCTTTACTCTTAACAAAATTACCATGCTATCAGGTTTTTAAATATGTTGCAGCATTTTAAATTCTATAAGAATAGTTTAAATATGTAACTGTTGTGTTTTTAATATATATTCTTATTAGGATTAATATATAATCTATATTTTATTATTTTTTAAATAGGCATGAAGGATTTCATTTGTTATAGTACACATGCCTTTTATGATTAGCTAAATTTCAGCCTTATTTAGCATGTCTTTAATTATTGGTCTGCTTTTTGGCACTAGAATGGCAGAACAATGATTGGTTGTTACCTTGTTTAAATATCTTATTGCATGCCTTTGAGGTTTGATCTGAAGAAGGGTTTCTAACCCAAAAGTGCTTATCTGTTATTAATAAAGACTTTCATTTTAGCTGTGACTGGACTTGTACTTGCATATATATTTGGTGACCTCCATCCTAATTTTTTTGTGTGTCACTCTCTCTCTCTCTACATATATATATATATATATATATATATATATATATATAGAGAGAGAGAGAGAGAGATATGTATAAAACAATTCTCTTCATAACATATGAACACATCTATCACTTACCTGAAAAATGCAAAAATGCAAGCATACCTTAGCAACATCGGAAGCCTTCTGTGCAGATAAATTTAAAGGAATGTCAATCCTCTGTGTTCTACAAATGCACAAGTCCTCTCACTTTCAAGTTGCCTAGCTAAATGGTTACCTTGCTATGGTGTAGTCTCATGCCTCTGAGCACAGTGAAGATGTAAATGAGGTGTGAACTCATGAGAATTGCTGAATCCCAAACTTTTGGATTTATGTAGCAGATGTAAAACATAGGGTAAGTACTACCTCAGTATTTGTTGCTAATGGAGAAAGGGATTAACTGTGAATCATTAGTGGGAGGCAGAAGGAATATGCAACAGTATATGCTTACAAGGTATAGAATTAATTGCAGCAAGCTTTGAAATGGAAGTGAGCAGCACGCATTTCTCATTTTCTGTTCTGTTCTGCTCACTAATATCCAAACTCTCCTACTTTTGTTAAAAACTACATATTAATGTCATTTAATATTCTCTTACAGTTTAAGGATAGTGATACAAAATGCTTTACAGACTGCATGTCTGAGATCACTACTCCAATAAGAGAAGAATGAATATAATACAAAGAAAAGACAGCTGCATTGCTGCAAACAATGCTCATAAATGACTGTGTAATCAATCATTGCACTAAATATGTAATTAACATGTACAAAAAACTGATCGTGTACAAGTGTTATATATCTCATTAATATTATGGATGAAATGGGACTTGCTTGTATGCACAATGATTTTCTTTCCTGCTGCAAAGCTGTTTCTGTGGCAAACAGGGATAAGACACCCTTACTGTGTTACATAAGTTCATTGGTGTGACCATTCAAATCCAGACTTGTGAAAAAATCTTTAATGTGTGCTAAGATTTGCTTAGTAATGTTGTTTATAGGTTTTTCTTTATTATTTTTTTTAATATTACTACTTGCACGTCTTAGGGCAAGCATAGTGAAATGGATAAATCAAAAACATTTCATGTAATGTACTTTTATGATAAATACTACAGAGTACATACTATCTGTAGATGATGGTTCAAGTCCCATATTTGTCTTTTAAGGATAAACCTAATAAACACTTCTTGGAAGAATAAAACAAAGCAAGCTTTGCCTGTCATGTTTGCACATTGCATAACTTCATGCAAACATGTTTGAATGGCCCACACATAAAACAGACAAAATACAAGCAAACAAGAAGCAGACAGCAGTCAGTTTCAAAATGTATACATTGTTGCATTTTTTTTTTTCTATCAGGCAAACCCACTAAGTGACATTGCATTGCAGTCAGCAGCCCTCCCCAATACCTGGTGCTCCAGAACACTTGCAGACAGGAAGCAGGCAGCAGAAAATTTCAAAATGGATACATTGTATCATTTGTAGTTTGCCACCATGCAAACATGCTAAGTGGCATGGTGTGGTGGTCATCACACATACAGAGTAATGAATGTGAAAATATACAGCTGCTGCCTAGTTGTTCCTGTGGCAGCAGTTGTAAGTTAAGGGTTGCAGTGTAGGTGAAGCTAGGTTCTAAATCAGCTAAGCCCAAGCTTTTCTTACTGATGTTCTACTTTACTTTATATAAAAATTAACAGTATAAAAATACTTGTATATAGGAACAAATGCCTATAGTATGTGCATTGAGCATACACAGGATATCAGAGATATATTACATGTATAACTGTGGGTATCAGTACAATTATGGTTGTTCAATAACACAATTACAAAGCCAGAATCATGCTTGTCTACTCACTTTTATAAAAAATAAAACAATGCAAACATAATTACAAATAATAATTATGTATAGCACTGGAACTCATATGAATTATATGTGTGACTGAGGGTATATTGACATTTATGTTTCTGTATTTATAGTTGTCTTTTCTGACATTGGTTGGACTTCAGACTTCAATGATACTCAAACACACATTAATTTATATACCAGACCATGTCTGGTCACACACATATATGGCTAACTTCTCACTCTGTCATGTGTATTTATATATAATTAATGAGCATGCCTGAAAAACACTTCTTCTGTGGCAAGGATGAACAATTACTTATATGGGAGAATATGTTTTGTCTGCATTGCATAGGTTTGAATTCTACATTGTACAAATTAATTTTATCAATGTGTAAAGTTACACAAAAAAATGTGTTAGGTAATACAATTTATACCCCAATACATGTCTGCAAAGTTAAATCAGCTAACAGGTGCTGTAGCAACCAACTAATAAAGTAATGCCAACTAATCAGATTAATGTTCTTACATCAAGAACCAGTTTCCTCTCTGTTTAGCACGATTGCTCTCTGCTTAACATTGTGCAAACTCAGTTGGCATGATTGTTCAGGTTTTCCCACTGATGTTAAATGTGATAATACAAATTGGAGAGAAAACTCTCTTCACTTTAGCTGTTTGCCCTGAGTGGATATGTCTGTATGTAGAAGGGAAGGTGCAAACGTTAGGGCTCAAATGTGGGGTGTTGTGGAGTCCAGAATTTGTACTGGACTCTTTGTAAAAATAGAAGTTATGTTCTTACCATAACGTTCCATGTTAGTTGTCTTCTTCTCGCCTTCTTTCTTGCTGGATGGGTTCGGAGCCGACCTCGGCCCGACTCGCCACTCTAAAGCTCGAGAGTTGGTTCCACCGGCTCGAGGCTCCCCTTATATCCCACAATGCTAGGCGAGAATTACCTCAGATCTCGTTTGTGAGCTAGGCCCAGCTAATAATATAACCAGAAAAACTGGAAAAAGAATCCACCTCTATAAACAAGGGGAAGAGGAAAGGTGACCTAAAGCCTGATCTAGGAAAATATGCACAGCAGAGCATATACCTATAGCAAAGAGGTGGTAGAAAGAGAGGTCACAATCAAACTCCTCTAGGTCTGTCCAGGCCAGGGGGAAGGAGGGTGGGAAGAAAGAAGGCGAGAAGAAGACAACTAACATGGAACGTTATGGTAAGAACATAACTTCTATATGTTAAGTTGTCTATCTCGCCTTCATTCTTGCTGGATGCTTGTCCCGGGTGGCCTAACGGAACAGACTCTTGAGAACAGTGGAACCAAAGTTAGCTCTATGCCTAGAAGCTAAATCCAACTTATAATGAGAAATGAAAGTGTGAGGAGTAGCCCAAGTAGCCGCTGCACAAATGGTGTCAATAGGCAGTCTGTCTTGGAAGGCTATAGAAGTAGCCAAAGCTCTGGTGGAATGGGCTTTAGGTTTGTTAGGCAGCTTTTGGTGTCTAATTTCATAAACAAGGGAAATCAGAGATGTTAGCCATCTAGATAATGATACCTTTGAAACTGAAAGTCCCTTTCTGCCTTCTGCATAGGAGACAAACAGCTGGTCAGATTTTCTGAATTGTTTGGTTCTATCCAAATAGTACCTTAACTGACGATGAACATCTAGCCAGTGTAATTTTTGTTCAGACCTATTGGAATATTCTGGAAAAACACAGGAGGTCAGTGCTTTGATTTAGGTTAGACGCCGAGGCTATCTTAGGCAAAAAGATGGGTTGGTTCGTAAGATACCCTGTCCTTATGGAACAACAGATAAGGAGGTCGACAGCTGAGTGCATGAAGTTCTGAAACTCTTCTAGCTGAAGTAATAGCTACCAGAAAGAGAGTCTTCCATGATAGCAATTTTAAAGAACAGGAGGCTGCAGGTTCGAAAGGGGAAGAATCAAAGAACTAAGAACTAAATTTAGTTCCCAAGGAGGAGGAGGATTTCTTATAGGAGGTCTGAGTAGAAAAACTCCCTTCAAAAGAGCTTTGCAAAGCTTGTGGGACATTATGGCAGACTCTGAAATACCCACATGAAAATTAGAAATAGCTGCCAGTTGAACTTTAAGAGTAGAAGGAGATGAACCTGCATGGAAGAGTTCAGCTAGAAAATCAAGGACCATTTGGATGGAAGCAGTGAAAGGATCTATGTCCTTCCTTGAACCCAATAGGCGAAACGCTTCCCCTTACTCAAATAAATCTTTCTAGTGGAAGATTTATGGGAAGCTATCAAAATATCTCGAACAGAGTGAGATATTTGAGGAAGCCTGGCTAAGGTTGGAATTGGAGGAACCAAGCAGTGAGGTTCAGAGAGGAAGGGAGCGATGAAACTGACCCGACTGATGGATCAAAAGATCTGGAACTAGGTCCAGATGCCAAGGTCGCTCCAACAGAAAATGATGCAGAAAGGGGAACCAAACCTGTCGAGGCCAGTAAGGAGCAATGAGGATCAACGAGGCCTTCTGAGCGATAGCTTTCTGTATCACTTGAGAGATTAGTGGGAAGGAGGGAATGCATACAGAAGTCCCGGGCCAAACTTGGACTAGAGCGTCTCTGCTGGGCTGGCCTGGTAAAGGGAATAGGGTGAAATAATCTCTGCACTTGCTGTTTTGGGGAGTAGCAAAAAGGTCGCAGCAAGGCTGACCCCACTTGAGAAAAATTTCTCTCACAACAGAGTCTTTCAGAGACCACACGTGAGGCATGAGGATAGCTCTGCTCAACTTGTCCGCGATTTGATTGGACTTCCCGGGATGTGCGTTGCTATCAGAAACCGCTGAGAAGAAATCGCCCATTGCCACAGTCTGAGTGCTTCTCGACACAGGGGTAGGACCTGGTTCCGCCTTGTTTGTTGATATACCACACTACGGACATATTGTCCGTCTGGATTGCTATCGTTCCCAAGGGAAGAGAGTCTTGAAGGGCTTGCAACGCTAAAAGCACTGCTCTCATTTCTAGAACATTTATGTGCAAGTGGCATTCTTCTGGTTGCCATGTGCCCTGGACAGTTCTGCCCTGATAATGCCCCCCCCCACCCGATCAGGGAGGCGTCCGTTGTCAGTGTAGCAACCGGAGGGGGAGGAACAAAGGGTCTTCCCAATAAGAGCTGAGGGGAAGACATCCACCATAGAAGATGATTCCTGCATATTTGCGTGATCATAATGGTGTGGGACATCGGAAGTTGCTGGTATGACCATTGTGTGAAGAGCACCCATTGAAGGATTCTCATGTGGAATCTGGCTAATGGAAGCAAAGGAATGGCAGCCGCCATAATCCCCAATACTTTCAGAACTAACCTGGCTTTGACTCTGTTGCTGCTGAAGATGAGCGAGACCAGTTTTGTATGTCTGTTATTCTCTGATCTGTTAGCCTCGCAGACATGTTGACTGTGTCTAGAATTGCGCCTATGAAGGTAATAACACGACAAGGCGACAAAACAGACTTTTCGCAATTTATTGAAATGCCTAAATTTTGACAAATGCGAAGGTGTAGTCCTGGCCAATAGAAGAAGATGCTTGGTGGGAGCTGTGAGGAGCCAGTCGTCCAAATATGGAAACACCTGGAATCCTTGACGTCTCAGGTGAGAAGCTACCACTGCCATGCATTTGGTAAACACCGGGGCAGTGGTGAGACCAAAGGGCAGGGCCCTGAATTGAAAATGACTGGTTCCCAGCCTGAAGCGGAGGAATCTTCTGGAGCGTCTGTTCATTTTATGTGATAGTACGCATCCTGAAGGTCTATAGAGCACATCCAGTTTCCTTTTCCCAATAGGGAAGGATGGACTGCAGCATGACCATCCGAAATCTTGTTTTCTTGACTGACTTGTTCAAGATACTGAGATCCAAAATTGGTCTCCAGTCCCTGTTTTCTTTGGAACTAAAAGAACCTTGAGTAGATTCCGGATCCTTGCTGGTCTGCTGGAACTGGCTGAATTGCTCTTTTTGCAAGCAGCTTTGAAATTTCCAAAGCTGCAAGATCCCTTTGAGCGGTGGAACATCTGGAAGGGATTTTTGATTGGTTTGGAATGCGAACAAAGGGAATGGAATAGCCTTCAGAAATGATGGACTGTACCCATTTGTCTTGAGTCAGGGATAGCCAGGCTTCTGGGTACAGTGACAATCTTCCCCCGACTGCCTCCGAAGGTGGGCAGTCGGGCAACACCTCAGGGATGCTGAAAGGGCTTATCAGAGAAGGCTTCTCGATTGCCCTGGTTCTGCGGACCCCCCCTGCCTCTAGGGCGACGTCTACCATTGTTGTTCCCACCTCTGCCTCTGGCAGGAAACCGACTCTGTCGTCAGGCGAAGACCCTTGAGATTGTTAACCACATTTTCCCACTTTTCTGACCTTTGGGGTAAGGCCTAGAAGGAGTAGAAAAACGGACTCCGACGGCAGAAAGAGTCTTGCCATCTGTCTCGCACCTAGTCAAGGTTTCTTTCACTTGAGGACCAAAGAGATGATCCATCGAATGGGGAATTAGTGAATGACGTTTTAAAGGGGTCCGCAAAGTTGCATAGCCGCATCCAGGCATGCCTACGTAAGGCCACACCTGTCCCTGCGGCCCTGCTCGCTCCATCAGCCGCATAAGAGAGGAGGCGCATGGAGGAGTTGGCTATGGAGTTCAGGGTAGCCAGCTGAGTGTTCATCTTGTCTTGAAAACCCGCAGCCATAGGATCCTTCAACATGTCACTCGCTTCTTTGATCAAGTCCCTTTGAAGACAAGTAAAATGGCATAGGTAGTTCAGCGAACGCATTGCAAATGTCGCTGACGAGAACATCCGCTTCTCGTACCTGTCCATGGACCTAGATTCCTTGTTAGGTGGATGGACAGGCACTGAAGGATCAGCTAGTTCCTTCTTAGTGGCAGCAGCAACCACCATAGCATCCACAGAAACTCCTTTTGTCAGAAACTGTTTATCTGCTGGTGCTGTAATGAATTTTGAGGGTCTCCTGGGAGTGGAGTCCACTGAATCAGGAGCCGTCCATGCCTTTTTTGCTACCACCTGCATGAGGGGTCAAAGGGGAGACACCCAGGAGGTGGAACGACGAGAGCCAAACGCCTCAAGGTACACAGATTCATCCTCCGCAGGGTTGCGGGCTGGCCAATTTCCCTCTGCTTAAGGATTTCTAGAATGTCTGCAAATGAGACATCTTCAGAAGGGGAACGGGGACCCTCGGAATCCTCTAAATCTGTGTCAGAGGTGACGGACTCAGATGAGTCTATGTGTTTCCTCTTACACTTTCTCTTCCGAGGGCTCTTCTGCCAAATCAGGAGAGGCCTCGGAAGAGGATGAGATCCCCACAGGGGATTCCTGAGGAGCTGGCTCTCTGCGGTCCGGGATAAGGGAGTGAGTCGACTTGACCTGAGGCACCGAAGAGGGCGGACGGAGCCGACTGTGGGGTAGAACCAGGTTCTAACACACTCCGCATGACCTCGAACGCACCCCTGTCAGGCAGAGCCAGAGGTCCCGCTAAAACCTCCCTCGGCACCGACAGTGATGGCTCGAGGCGATGTCGGAGCCGAACTCACCAGCCGAAGCCGAGAGGGAGAGCGGGTCGGACAATGGTCCGATGCCACTCACCCCTCGAGCCGACGATGGAAGTCCGGCGCCGAGATTCTTCTAAGGAAGAAATCGGAGCCGACGATGGAGCCGAAGACAATTGTATCGGCTCCGACGCTACCACAGTCTCGGTTCCGAAACGCCCCGGCTCCGAGCTCAACGGAGTCGGAGGAGGAACATATTGAGGGACAGGGGCAGGCATCGACTGATGAGTCAGGCTCTGAAGCATTTGGGCCAGTGCCTCGGACTTAAGAAGTAGACTCACTACCCTCTGAAGGTCATGGTCCGACAGCCTCGATGATTTAGAGGAGTGAGATCTATGGCTCCGTTCAGACAGCAGAGGAGATGCTGGAGCCGAATGAACGGAGCCAAGGGATGGTGACCTAGACCTCTTCCTAGATGTCAGTTCCGAAGGTCTGGTCGGAGCCGACACGGGAATTTCTAATACCTCGGCTCCAGCCGGAGCCGAGGAAACCACAGAAACTGTAGACTGAGACTCATCGGCTCCAGCCGGAGCCGATGTAGACGGAGGAAGGTCTCGGCTCAGTAGCTGGAGCCGAGACCTAGAAGCCTTGGAGGGCTTTCCGAAGAGACAGTAAGGGAACCCTCAGGCTTGAGTAAACCTCTCAGAATCAGTTTGTTTTTCTTTCCTGCAGGACCCTGGGGCTGAAGCCGTGGCATACAGCACAGGAGTCCTGCAGGTGCAAAGGCCCCAGGTAGACACAAGAAGTGTGACCGTCTGTCAGAGACATTTTCTGACAGCACGAGTCACACTTCTTGAAGCCTGAGACCTTTGAGTCTTTAGACATTTTAGAAAAGTGTAATCACACACACCCAGTCAAACACACTGATTACACCCTATCCTATTTTAAACTCAAAAAATAAAACAAACTACCAAAGTTTTAAATTATGAGAAAAACACACACACACCACTAGGGGATGGAGGAAGAAGGCCTGAAGGCCCGAGGGAAGAACTTAAAAGTTCTTGTGGAGAAAAAATGGGATTTTAGAGAGAAGGAGGGGGAGATTCCACTAAACTAAAGGAAACAAGTGTTAAAACTAAAATTAAAGGGGTTTAAGTATACTAACTTTAATCCAAAGTTACTCACCAAGAAGCCGGTAGAAAACCAACACCTCGATCGCTGTAGCGGCAAACGAGATCTGGGGTAATTCTCGCCTAGCATTGTGGGATATAAGGGGAGCCTCGAGCCGGTGGAACCAACTCTCGAGCTTTAGAGTGAACCCATCCAGCAAGAATGAAGGCGAGATAGACAACTTAACATTTATTGTTTTCTGAAGGCTACTTCAGGGGGATTATATTGGGTCTCATTACAAATATGAGGCATGGCCATGGCTGTATCCAGTGCTATTGGCATCACACTCACTGGACAGCAGTGCAAGCACCAGTTTAATGATTTCAAAAGGCACATTCAGGATTCACTCAACCAGTGGCTGGCTGAGTTTAGGACTGCTGATATTCTGCAGTCATATAAGTATACAGATAAATGGAATTTAAATTAGATAGAAAGCTGCATGTAGGCAAGACTGGTATACATAATTATCTTCTATTGTTCTCTCCTTATCATTCTACTGCCAACCAGGAGATAACTGCAAGCAGGGAAGCCCATGCTGAGCATTTAGAGACACTGAGGGAAGCAAGGAGTATGTATGCAGCACAACATAACTATTATTTTATCTAAAGTATTGCTCTTCTGTACAGCAGTAGCAAATTAATCATGCATACCTTAAGTGTAAAGTCACATATGCATGCTGCAGTCTGTATCTCAAGCCAACTGTAGAAGTCAGTTCTAGTACTGTAGTTAGAGGTTGTGGGTGCATATGTCACAAGTAATAAATATATAGTAAAATACTTTAAAAATATTACATATTAGTTTCAACAGAAGTGGCATACATGCCCTGCTGTTAACTTAATCTGTGTTATTTGAGCAAGCATATATGCAGTATATGCATATTGTAAGGATTAATTGGAGCAGCCATCAGTTATAGCTTGTAGGTGTTAAAAAGTATATGTAAGTGTAAAAGTAGAAATACATTCTTTATACTGTACAAATGTATTGTATGTCACATATGGTGATACCAATTATCTCTTTTTTTCTCTGTCCCAAACCCTTATCTCTTTTTTATTTTTATATCTGTGGTCACACTGTTTCCATGTCATCAATCTCTGACAACTTAAAAATGGTTTGCAACACAGGGAGGGAGGCCAACCACTGTAGCTCAACTGGTCCTTGCTCCACCAGTGCCTGCAGCAACCCCCAGCACATCTATGACCAAACCTGGAAGTAATTCCTTTACTAACCAAGCATTTCCTGGGCCCTCCATATCAGGTAGCATTTCTCTGGAAACTGGTGCAGTAGTACCAGCACCAGAAGTACCCTCAAGGAGTATTGGAGAAGTGGGGATTATGTCACTCACCAGGAGATTCCAGGCTTGGTGCTTGAGGTCATAGAGAGCACCATTGGTCGACACTTCCACTGGATGGAGGAGATGTTCTCTATTATGGTGTGTAAACAAAGACATCTAGTGCTCCAACAGGTAGTGGAGTAAGGGGACAGTGATAGTTTTGCTGCTCAGAACTAGATTCTCACTGTCTCCACATTTGATCAGCATGGGCATCCGATGCCCCCTCTCTATCCCCAATCATGGTTTCCCCAGCCTGTTGTGTCCCTCACCATCCCTGTGTCTTGTTTTGATTATCCTGTTTTTCTACATCTACTTCCTCTCCTACCTTACTTACCTGACCATGACATATCTATGACCCTTACTCAACATTCCTCTCTTACTAAAATAAAATAAAAAAAAATTAGCACCTGTCCCACAAACAAATATTATTCCATACATAGATCTCCACTTTGCACATGTCTTCTCAACACATTTGATTCAGTGCAATTGGCTGTACAACAAAATTGTGTCACCCCTCTTTGTTGAGGTGACAGTCCAAATCCAGCCAATATTTTATAAATATTTTCATTTGATACTGTTGAATAAGTGGATAGCTATGGTTCTTTCCTACCTCCATCCTGCACATTCTTATATTGCCTTCCTTTTGTTCTTCCACCTGCTTGCCCCCATTTCACCACTTTCCTATGTAACACATTTTAACAACTTTAATCTGGTCACAAAATAGTATCATATACCACACGTGGCTGAAATGGCCCCAAATGAAGCCCTTCACTTTTCATTTCTGTGATTTTGTGGAGTTTAGCATTGTGCACCAGTGCAGAGTGACAGTGAATGGCTCTCACAATCCTATGGCACAGTGCAGTTAATTTTGAGCAATGCTGCTTAAACCCACTGTTGTAAGGAGATACACAATTAAGAGTATTTTAAAACAATTATTTCATTGCATGAAAAACACATATTTAAAAGTATTAGATAGAACTGGATTCAAATCTGGTGTTATCTGGTCTCAAAAGAAATATAGCAATGCACTTACTGCTGCCACAGAGTTAGCTGGGCAGCAGATGTGTTTCTTACACTCAGTACTAGCCAAAGTGCTGACTGCCATGCTGCTCTGCTTAGTGTATTTGCATGTGGAAAACCAAATCAATAAAAATCTCATATTTTTTTCAATGAAGCAGAGGTCCATGTTTGCTCATCACTTAACTACTTGAATATGGGAAAAGCAGTGTAAATAGCTTTTTAAAGTTAGACAATTTATGATACAACATTTCTGATACAAACAATTTATATACATCATAGTATCTGTTAGATATATTTACCATAGCCAGTATGGATAAGTACTTCTCAAGTTCCAGTAGGAGTCCTTGAATGTGTATATCACATGCTCAAGCACTTTTCCATCAATTGCGCAAACCAACTGCTCTGAGGTGCACTATGGAAAGTGCACATTAACATGTATTACATATGTTTACTGACCACTTAGTCTTCTACCCATGAAAATACATATAAAAACACAACCACAGGGGGGCACTTTTTAAGGAAAGAACACATATTTATACTGTAGCCATGTGTTACCTGCACAAAGGCACTTAAAACTTGGTCTCCCAGTACTTTTTCCCAAATATGTCAACTATACTACAGAAATAAATAAATAAAAAATACATTTTTATATACCATGTACATCTTTATACTGACAATACGAATTTAGATTTTCCATTACTTGTAGTAATGTGGACTGCTGTTTGTATATAACTTGTAAAGCTATCTCTTAAAGTATAGCCGCACATTGGAAACACAACAGCAAATGCTAAACTTTGCACACTCATTAATCTGGTAACATGCAGAAATGTAATATCTTGACAGTTGTACATGACTAGCCATCCATTTAATACAGGCCTACCAAAATATTCTCTGAAATATCCAATAATGATGTCATCCAATATAAATTGCCTGACTGCATTGTAAAAGTCAGACTTGTGCCATGGTGCTTGCATTGCATACTGAGTTCTGTAGCTGGTGCACCTAGTTAGGTAGGAGATCTAATCTCACTGCATTCAACTTGTGTGTGTGTTTAGTCAAAAGAGTGTAATTGTGTATTCATCAATCATCACTGCAATCCCACGGAGTGCCATTAATTTGATAGTTGCACATAACTAAACATCCATTTAATTTAGACCTCACAACATCTTCACCCAAACATCCAGTGATGATGTCATTCACCATAAATTGTCCTGTAGCATTGTAAAGTCAGACTTGTACTGTGGTGCTTGCATTAAGTAGATTTCTGTAACTGGTGCACCTAGTTAGGTAGGGGCTCTAATCTCACTGCAGTCAACTTGTATGTATGTCTAGTCAGAAGAGCATAGCTGTGTATTCTACAGTCATCAGAACAGTCTCATGGAGTACACATATTTTGACAGTTGTTAATGCCTACACGTCCATTTAATTCAGGCCTTACAACAGCTTCTCTCAAACACCCAGTGGTGATGTCATCCACCATAAATTGTCCTGCAGCACTGTAGAAGTCATACTTGTGCAGTGACACTTCCATTAAATGTTGTGTTCTTTAGTTGGTATACTTAGTTTGGTAATGGTTTTAATCTCACTGTGGTCCATGTGTGTGTGGTCAGAAGAGTGCAACTCTGTATTCTACAGTGAGCAATACAGTCCCATTGGGTACAAATATTTTGACAGTTATACATTGTTAGCTATTCATTTCATTCAGGCTTCCCAACATCTACTGTCAAACATCCAATGATGTCATCCACTATACATTATCCAGCAACATTGTAAAAGTCAGACATGTGCCATTCTGATGGCATTAAATACTGAGTTGTTTAGTTGGTGTACTTATTTAGGTAGGGGTCAACTGGTGTGTGTGTGTGTGTGTGTGTGTGTGTGTGTGTGTGTGTGTGTGTGTGTGTGTGTGTGTGTGTGTGTGTGTTTTCAGTTGGTTGACATTCAAGGGACAATTTTACACCTGGATGTGGGACATTGCTATTACCGCCATCTTCTCACCAGACACTGCTGATGATATCACTTATAAAGTTTTCTCTGAAGCTCTTAAAGTCAGTCTTGTGCTGTGATGCTTGCATTAAATATTCTCTAGTTGGTGTACTTAAGTAGGGAGTCGGTTGTCACTGCGGATAACTTAGATAACTGGTTTGTGTGTTTTTGTTAAGTTGGTTGACATTCAAGAAACCATTTTACACCTGCATGTGGAACACTGCCATTACCATCCTCTTTTCATCAGACACTTCTTATGTCATCAGTTATAAAGTGTTGTCTGACACTGTAAAAGCCATGCCTGTGCTGTGGCACTTGCATTAAGTATGTTGTTTTGTAAATACTTAGGGATTCTGTTGCCAGTGCAGTCAACAATCACTATGCTGACACTTTTAGAATGATATATTAGTTCACAGCTATGCCAAACCCTACTCCAAACATCTCATTGTAGCACACAATGATGATGTCATCCTGTCTAGCATGCACTCTGACAATATTCAAGACAAACGTGGTGTGGCAGTAACATTAACTACTGTGACTGCATACTACTTTACAAGCAGCTTCTGTGTCTATGCATACACCTATCACATTTTAGACAATTCTACACAAACATGTGACTCCAAATCCAGGTCCTACACTCATCCCAACATGCTATCATACTCCATAAAGTGCAACATGACCTTGTTACACTCAGACATATGGGGTGTTGCTACTGTGACATTGGATGACATTCATCTTCTATACCTTCACAGGTATAATATTAAAATCAGGCCCAGTTTTCTGGTGTTTGTGCATGTGTGTGTGTGTGTGTGTGTGTGTGTGTGTGTGTGTGTGTGTGTGTGTGTGTGTGTGTGTGTGTGTGTGTGTGTGTGCGTGTGTGCGTGCATGTGTGCGTGTGTGCATTGTTGGTACATTATGGTCATTGCATGATCTTTGGAATTGTTCTTCATTTCACCACCACTTGGGCAACCTTTCACACAGACCCATGCATCCACCATCCTCCTTTTTTTGGCCACATGGCATCCTTTCTGCGGAGGAATGGAGAATGTCCTTGTGTCAAATATGCATGCAGACATTATGAAACAGAGTCCATCCATGAGCCTCTGCACACCATCTCCAGTATGTGTGATTGCTAATTCTGTCATGGTATGGTGCATAAACTGCATATGGACAGTGGCAGTAAATAATGCAATCCATCAAATATACACATACGCAAAATAATCTTACTGTCTTCCATAATACAGATATAGAGATTTTATTTACATGGTATAATAATGGCTAGGCTTTCATGTGATGTTGATCATTAGCCTAGTAATGTCTTATGTTGTTGTCATTGACATGTGCTGTATTGAGGTGTGGACGTACAGTATGGCTACAACAGGATCTTACTATCTGTAATGTAAGCCAATGCATTGATGGCCACTGTTGCCATTTCATTACATGCGTCTTCTATAACAGCTATAGTAATATGCCTGCTGAGAACTGTTGATATGGTATGATGCACTTTTATGTATATCGTTGGTGTATTAGGACATGTGTTGTTGTAGTGGAGCAGATTGCCTTCACCACAGGCATAGGCATAGGTGTGCATGTGTCTATATGCCATATTTAAATGTTCTGTGACAGATATCAATATAAATTCATAAGGACTACATGGTCACATAAGTCTTACTCATACACATGTTATGCTGTGATATACACAACCAGTGTATCACATGTTTTGTTGCAATTGCAACCTTGTGGAATTCATTGAATGTGCAGTTGTGTTACTATACCCAAGGATTATTGAGGTGATCAGCAATGTAACTATCAGCATTTGTGTCAGGAAATTTTCTTCACGAGCCACAAACAACTGATCTTTAATGTGTCCTAATTTGACATCAGGCCCCTCAAACACAGCTTGCCAATGAAACACATAAAAGCATATGCTGTGCATGTGATGTAAGTACATGACACTGGCACAGTTGTATGACTGTGTGCATAGTAACAGTGTGTGGAATATGATGATTGTCCAAGGTTGTATTTGAAGGTCTTTTCACAAAATCATTTATTCCAATACATGTGAAAGGTTAAGGGGAATGAGCAACTAACCAGAGATTTATATGTGGATGCCACCACACCTACCCAACTGGAGGAAATAGACAATCCGTTACCTGACAGTTTGTCTCAGACATCACCCCCTGTCACCACAGGCCATCAGCCAAAGTATACATGCAGACATTACTCATTTTTTATTTTAAGGAGGGCAGTTCATCTGTGTGCTTTCTGTGCCTAATTACACAGACTCACTGGGCTGTGACATCATAAGTTGCCTATAGCATGACTCAAAACATGTCCTATCAGACATAGTTGGATCCATTCTTCAACACAGTCTCCAGACAGCCTATGTTCCAATATTAGGGTGTACATCAACATGCATTCTTCTGACGTAGGGTGACCATCACCTGATGCATGCAATTATAGACACATCCTGACTCTCCTTATCTGTGAGGTAGACCAATGAGTCATCATGGATCTTCTCTAAAGGGACACAGGTAATATCCTGACTGTGTAGCAAACCCATGCTTGATTTGTTAAGGTGACATCATGTCTGTTACATCTGTCTTCAAGATGGTTACCAAGGGCATGTGTGATGAAAACACTATCATCCTGCGTAACTTGACCTGACCAAAACATTTGACACAAATCCACAGTCAGATATCGGAGAGAAACTGTCTGAAGAGGCCATAAACATCTATGTCATCAGTTTTGTAGATGACTGGCTCACGTATTTGACAGATATATATGTTGCAATGTTTAAAGTCACCTCTATCTAGAGTCTGGTGACTATGTCCTTGCATCAGGGCCCATTTACTGTTCATTATTTATGTCTCAGACATCAAATCTTACTTACACATCCTTTCTCTGACCAGCTTTGTGGAGGACTGCAAATTGAGAACAATCATTGAATCCAAGTGTGGTTTTGGTATAAAGCAGACATTATCAACACACACAAATAATTGAAGAAACATCATGGGTATTAGTTCCATTATGGAAATAAATATGCAAGATAATTGCACCCCTATGAGCAGACCATGTGGTATGTGACCTATGTATTCAGGTAGATGGTGTACGGGACACCCAACAGCATGTGCCACAGTGGTGAGCACTCTCTTGTATGCAGCACAACTCCTGAGTATGTGTGGGACATACACATCAAAGGGCATTATAGTTCCATACTTCTTAGCCGTCATCATGCCAGTAACTGAGTACAATGCACCCTTTTTCATGTACCTCCCAACACATCTTCCAGGGATGAGTTACTAAATGTATTTATTTATTTATTTTACATTTGTTGACCGGGAATGTCTGACTGAGCCGATGCCCTTTTTCAGCAGAGGCCTGGGGAGAAAAGCTCCAGTGAATACATATAGGAATAAATCAAACATGTAGTAAATAAACAATGAACAAATATTATGCAACTGGCATTAGCATAAGCAGCAACATTACAGCCACAGCAATATTATACAAGAAGTAGTAAGTATAAAAAAGTTAACATAGGAGAAAGGATTTTTACAATTTATCTAAAAAGGATATAATACATATTTGCTACAGTGACCTCCCATACATCTTATTGGCCATACCTAAGTATTTTTTTTGCTGTATAAATATTACTGGTTGATAGTGCATGAACCCCCATCAAGGTATTATACAAGATGCATGTGTGATATGTGTTCACCAACAACACTGAAGGCATGGGTTATATTTGTGACAGTTTGGATTGTGCCATGTGTGTGTGTGTGTGTGTGTGTGTGTGTGTGTGTGTGTGTGTGTGTGTGTGTGTGTGTGTGTGTGTGTGTGTGTGTGTGTGTGTGTGTGTGTGTGTGTGTGTGTGTGTGTGTGTGTGTGTGTGTGTGTGTGCGTGCGTGACATGAACACCTGTCAACTAGCCAGGATTGCTTGTAAGTTCAAATACAGATGTAAACGTGTCCTACTAACACCTTCAACATATGTTAAATTTTGAGGAAGGTATGCTTGATTCCCCTCAGACATTGCTGACAAATCATAATAGTTGTACAAATGTGTTCTTGTAGAACCATCTCTGATCACTCACAATCACATATGCTATGTCAAAGACATGGGACTACTGTTGACATTATGCTGATATTGTCCATGATCGCGTGTGCTTCTGTGTACTGTTGTCCATGAGTCTGTTACTATCTGTTCGGCTTGGATGAGACCTATGCTGACATTACATTGACATTCAGGCATAGCTTCAAAATATGCACCTAAACCCTATCATATATACCATTCGATATATACAGTGGATATAAAAAGTGTACACACCCCTGTTAAAATGCCAGGTTTTTGTGTTATAAAAAAATATGACCACAATAAATAATTTTAAAACATTTCCCACCTTTAATGTGACCTATAATTTGTACAATTCAATTGAAAAACTAACAAATCTGTTAGGGAAAAGTATAAAAAAAAGTACAATACGCTGGTTACATAAGTGTGCACACCCTTAAACGAATACTTTGTTGCTTGTATACACCCATAAACTAATATTTTGTTGAAGCACCTTTTGATTTAATTACAGCATTCAGTCTTCTTGGGTACACACCTGCCATCAATTAAATAGACTCTGATTAACCCCAAATAAAGTTCAGCAGTCCTAGTAGGATTTTCTTGACATTTACTCAGTTGCCTGCTACAGCAAAAGCCATGGTTCACAGAGAGTTCACAAAGCATCAAAGGTATCTCATTGTTGAAAGGTATCAGTCAGGAAAAGGGTACAAAAAAATTTCCACAGCATTGGATATACCATGGAACACAGTGAAGAAAGTCATCAAAAAGTGGAGAAAATATGGAACAACAGTGATGTTGTAAATAACTGGACTTCCCTCCAAGATTGAAGAAAAGACAAGACAAAAACTGGTCAGGGAGGCTACCAAGAGACCTACAGCAACACTGAAGGAGCTGCAGGAATTTCTGGCAAGTACTGGTTGTGTACTACATGTGACAACAATCTCCCGTATTCTCCATATGTTTAGACTATGGGGTAGGGTTGCAAGACGGAAGCCTTTTCTTACACAGAAAAACATCCAGGCCCAGCCAAAATTTGCAAAACAATACATCAAGTATCCTAAAAGCATGTAAGAAGATGTATTATGGTCTAATGAGACCTAGGTTGAATGTTTTGGCCACAATTCAAAAAGATACGTTTGGTGAAAAAACAACACTTTGCATCACCAAAAGAACACC
This sequence comes from Protopterus annectens, assembly GCF_019279795.1. Taxonomy (NCBI): domain Eukaryota; kingdom Metazoa; phylum Chordata; order Ceratodontiformes; family Protopteridae; genus Protopterus; species Protopterus annectens. The sequence continues at coordinate 549,181,889 of NC_056735.1, forward strand.
ATAACTATGGTAAAGCATGGTGGTAGCAGTATCATGCTTTGGGGTTACTTTTCTTCAGCTAGAACTGGGGTTTTAGTCAAGGTGGAGGAAGTTATGCATAGTTCCAAATACCAGTCACTTTTGACCCAAAACATTCAGGTGTCTGCTAAAAAGATGAAGATGAAGAGGAATTTCACCTTTCAACACGACAATGACCCCAAGCATACATACAAATCAACAAAAGAATGGCTTCACCAGAAGATAACTAAAGTTTTGGAATGGCTCACCCACAGCCCAGACCTAAATCTGATAGAAAATTTATAGGGTGACCTGAAGAGGGCTGTGTGCAAGAGATGCCCTTGCAATCTGACAGATTTGGACTGCTTTTGCAAGGAAGAGTAGGCAAATATTGCCAAGTCAAGATGTGCCATGCTGATAGACTCCTACCCAAGAAGACTGAATGTTGTAATTAAATCAAAAGATGCTTCAACAAAGTATTAGTTTAAGGATGTGCACACACAACACAGTATTATGTGCACATTTAGGCAACCAGCATATTGTATGTTTTTTATTTTTTATATTTTTTCCCCTAACAGATTTGCTTGTTTTTCAATTGAATTGTACAGGTTATAGGTCACATTAAAGGTGGGAAAAGTTTTGAAATGATGTATTGTAGTATCATTTTTTTATATCACAAAAAAATGGCATTTTAACAGGGGTGTGTACATTTTTTTATATCCACTGTATGTCCTGTCCATTATTCATGCCAAGATGCTTATCTCACAATGAATCTTTTCCACTGATATGTGGCTTTGTGTGACAGTCACATAATATACAATAACTATAACATGTCAGTATGTGATTAGTGGTCATGCAACAACTGTCTTCATTGACATGCCCTCATCTGCTGTATATCACCATGTTTCACCTGTCCCCTTTCCCCATGTTCATTCCTACAATTCGTTTGTGTCCCTTTTCAATACACACACTTTCCCCGACTACTTACTTATAAAGCAGTCTATGTACCCTTGCTGAACTTTCACACAGCTTTTAGTCAGTATGCCTGAAACAGGTTTCCATACTACTCTCCATTATATACACTTTCATGTAATGTGTTGGAACTCTATACATTGCTTTATTGATAACACTGGTATTCATTGTGGCTTTCCACACAATCCTGCAGACCTAGTTTGTCTGTAGGTAAACAGGTGCACATATCTGCAGGTATTCGTGTTGCTTTGCATGGTTTCCTGGCAGGCAATGTTGCCGGCCATGAAACCGCACTTGTTTACATTTAAACGTGGTGCACGGCATGCATGTGTTATTAGTGCCGCTGCTCACTTCACAAACACAGAAAGTCCATGTAGGATTTGTGCTAAGACTACAAAGAGTTTATTAAATCCCCAGGCAAGAGTTATGGAGAATAGAGTTTAGGAAAAATCAGGGACAGTCGAGAATGGCAGGGGCATGTCTATTTGTGGGCCTGCCATACCACTAAATAGCCATTCTGAAGCTTTCTGGACAAAGCGTGGAGGAACACTAGATGACACCTGGTATAATTTTTAAATATTAATCTGAGTCTATTAAAAAGTTACTACAGCAACAGGTTTAGCATCACAATACAGCTCTGGAGCAATAAGAAGAATAAAACGTCAATGTCAGGCATTATCGACTGACTGTAACCATCCACATTTATGAGGGGTGGGGATTAAGTAAGAAACTACAGTAAGAATGCTGTGTAAAGTAAGGAACAAGTAAGAAGAATGGCAATATGTGTGTGTGTGTGTGGGGGGGTGACTGAGGTGAATACTGGTGCCAGCCTGATGCATAGACTGCCAGAGCTGACTATTGCAGGATTGGACTGATTAGCACTAGCTGTAACACCACATGACCCACACAGATCTTTCCACCATTCCAGCTAATTAGTTCCTGAACTGCATTTCTTGTGATGACAAAATTAACTTCTTTTGTCCAGAGCCCCCAACTCCTTCAGTGGCATTCTTTATGAAACAAAGGTTTATTTTCCTACTGTTGGTATATAATGCTGACCACCTTTAAAACATTCACAGGGTCTGTACTACACCCTGCCTGGTGGGATATTTTGAATAAGAAAAAGTCATGTGGGCAGTTTGGTAGTCTAGTCTACAAAATATACTAATATCTGTGAAACTTATTTTAGCAATATTAAGCATTACCCCGATGATTTTATAAGTTTTAGTCTTCTCTCTAGCAATAAACAATTTCTAATAGCAATATTAAGGTTGTACCTGGTCTTTACTGTGATATCTTAGTCACATATCATAAGGCATCATCCTGTGGTGCACTTTTGTTTCACTAGCCATCATCACTTTTAAATGTTTATTACATTGTCAGATTTTGTAATAGCTAAACAGCACCTCATCTGTATTAGTATCTGCAATACACGTTACCTTCTTTAATAGCATTGTCCATTACGGATAACAAATTCATTTACAAGAAAAATACACACTAAAACATACACACACACATTAATGTTTTATATAAATATATATATATATATATATATATATATATATATATATATATATATGTGTGTGTGTGTGTGTGTGTGTGTGTGTGTTGGGGGGGGGATACTTGAGTGAGTATAAGGGTATTACTCATTACTTTTAGCAAGACTAGCTGATCTAAGACAAATTTGCAAGATTTACATTGTGATGCATTGATCTGATGTTCATTTTAAAGCTTTTAATATCTAGTAATGCCTTAAAAATCAGTTAGAGCCCTGTGACCTGCACTTGTTTAAGTGCTTTGCAGGGTGTCATATGACTACAGTATTTTTTTTTCCTGCAGAAAATTAAATTGTTTGGTATGCAGCACTATTCCTTGTCATATCTTAATGGCCACCCACCACAGATTCATAGGTCTTTTGTTTTTGCTTTGACAATGTGACTTAATGAAATACATGCAGCACTTGCTCCCTGTACATTGGTAACATCACCTCTTTCATTCCCTGTAGTAATGTATTGTCTTTCTATTTTTCCATCCCCTTTGGGGTTTGAAGAGACATTTTTCTAAGGTCAGATGGTCCTGATTTACATCACAATGCAATACTGAAGGAATTCAACCTTTTGTAAAGCAAGGCCACAGCCAACTCAAGGGAGCTTCAAATGACACATTGTGCATTGTCTATTACTATCATTGCAATGCCCTTCTTTATGAACTTCAGATTTGTATTATTTTATTTTATGTAATTTAAAATATAATAGTGACGGAATGCACCATAGGGATTTAGTGCACAGATGCAACTATAGTTGAAATTTGCATACAAATATACATTCTCTCTTCCTTTCCTTTTTCTTTCTTTTCTAAGTACAACATTCTGACGGTAATAAATTATTTTTAGTGTCTTCAGTGGAATTGATGCATGTGAGGCTGTACAAGGCCAGAAAATGAACAACACTACAAAAATAGTATGTTAAGTACAACCTGATAAAAATAATGTATAAACTCAGTAGTGTGGAATACTTTGAAGTGTTGTATCTCTCTTAAAAAATACTGTGCTTACGCAACTAGCAATAAATACACAGAGATCCACTGAAAAATGCTCAGTACAGACTGCAGAAAATGAGTAAGGATTATTATTTTCAAACAGGGTAGTTGTATAGTGATGGTCACGGAAGCTAAAAGTCAAAGAAATAGGACTTCTTCATAATGAGTGCATAAAAATGGACATATACGCTTCCAAAGGGACAGATTAAAATCATTCCATTAGAATTTGTCATTGATATTTTTCACTTTTAGGAAACCAAAGGACTATGAAAAGAAGCAAAGTTTCAACAATTCCATTTCTTTCTCACTAAATGTACCCCAGTGCCAAAATCTTTTAAAATGTGTAACCTGGAATATGAAAGTGACATGCCCAGTGAGACTGCTGCATTTACTATTCAAAGTTATGGTACTATTGTAGTAAATTTTATGAAGAGGAAACTGACTGTTTAATAATTAATTAAATTAAGTTGTGTAAGTGAAGTGGTATACTACATTGTTAGCAATGACTCTACAGGCATGTAGGAAAATCCTTTGAAGAGAAGCAGACAGGATTAACTATGCCTGCCACTTTTCACTGTGTCTGTTCTTCGCAGCTTGACTGCCCTTCTGACAATAGCAGCATACTGTCCACTACATTTTGTACACCTTAACTAAAGGGACTGCTTCTCAGCCTTCCTGCCATCAAGCACCCCCTATCCCTGTTATGAATGCAGAACCTCCAATGTGCTAAAATGCTTTTCTCTCTCTTTTTTTTTTAAACATGAGCATGAAACTTAGGTGGTGCAGTGGTTAACATTGTCGCCTCACACCAAGAGGTTCTCTGGTTCGGTTCTTAGCTGGGCTGCTTTCTGTACAGAGTCTTCATGTCCTCCCTGCTTTCACATTTGTTTCCTCTGGGTACTCCAGTTTCCTTACACATTCCAAAGACATGTGTTTGGAGCATTTCTCCATGGGCCTCCTCTGTAAATAGGCTCTGTACTAGTCGGACCTTCCCGGTCAACAAATGTTAAATAAAAACATAAAATTAATAAATGCCTGCCCATCCCAGACCTGTAGGCCTTCAAAAAGCAATGACAAGTTAGCTTGATCCAGTCTCTCTCTTTTTTTTTTTTTTCAGTTTATGGGCTCACCAACTGTTAAGCTCTAGCTATCACTCCTCACCTGCACCCTTCTTTTGCCACCTATTACATTAATTCACTTTCTGACGTTTTTCTGGCTTTTTTAACATTTATTCATCAACAACTACCTTGTATAAGCAAACATACCACCAAGACGTGCGCATAATTCACATGGCTCATTCTGCTCGATGATATCATGCCCACATGACTCAAGCTTCAATATCCCAAGCAGAAACAGTTGAGCCAATCAGATGATTCTGCTTATACATGATACCATGCACCATTACTATCCCAATTAAACTAACCTCAGCAAGAGGTAAGGAACTTATTTAAATTAGGACTCACTAGCTGTCCCTTAACAACCTTCTGTGTGGAGTCTGTATGTCCTCCCTGTGGTCACAAGGGTTTCCGCTGGGTGCTCCAGTGTCCTCCCACATACCAAAGACATGCTGTAGATGGATTGGACACTCTAAACTGGCCCTAGGTGTGTCTGTGCATGTGTGTGCCTTCTGTGGAAGGTTGGGCACTGGGCTGACAACTCAACACTGTAAAACTCTACTTACAATCATGAGCAGACAGGTGATCCACTGTGGCAACCCCTAACCGGGAAAAAGACAAAAGAAGAAGAAGCTGTCTCTGAACAAAAATGTCTGGCACTACCTTGACACAAGGCAAGAAGAGGGAAAGATAGGAACCACTACCAATGAAACCAAGCCAACTACAGAAGAACTTCATGCAGCCTGCCCACCTGTGTTTACCTGCTCAAGAGTGGCCTGTCTTATCCCCAGCCAAAAAGCTTATACCTCACTTATACCTCTACATACCAGCCACTATTCCAACAACATTTGAATGCCTTCCATCTTAAATACTGGATCTAAAATAACTCAAAATATTCCGGAGACTGGAGCTTACCTAATGACCTTGAGTCTAAAAGTTTACTGTGATAAGATGTTCACCTGCTATGTGTAGCTAGGCACTAAGATGAGTTGGGCACTGGCAAGATACTACAAAAGAGAAAATACCTCTAGAAAAGAAGTTAGGCATAAACTTCCTTTTTTAATACCCTTCTACCTTTCCGTACCTAAATTCTTCCTGTCCATTTCCTACTTCAAACCACAATTTAGACAACTCCTGGGCAGGTGTTCAAGGACAATAATACCTGTTGGGCAAACAGGTATTTTTTCACATATCTATGCCTGCAATGTTTTTTTAAGACTTATATATATTCATATATGTATTTCTGGATGTATATATATATATATATATATATATATATATATATATATATATATATATATATATATATATATATGTGTGTGTGTGTGTGTGTGTGTGTGTGTGTGCATGTGTATGATATGCCACAGTTCTGAGATCACACTACAGCGAGGAGTGAGAAAAGGGCAAATTCTCCAATCCCAAATGTATCCCAATCTCATACTGAAAAAAAGCAACTATATGCAGTCAGATGAATTTCAATGAGTAGTACCAGCTTTTTAACAATGGGTTAAAGGGATTCCATATCTATCTATCTATCTATCTATCTATCTATCTATCTATCTATCTATCTATCTATCTATCTGTCTATCTATCTATCTATCTAGCTATCTTTCTAGCAATATGCATCTAATTTAAAAACAACAAGACACAGAAATGTCAGCATGTATAACACTGAGTAAAAATAATGGAAAAAAGTTGACTTTGTAGCATGCACTCTTTGAGAAATTTTCCTCGACGCATGGTACTTTAAAATGATCATGCTGCAGGGGCCTCCCACACCTAATAACATATATATTGTAACTCCAAGATCAGACAATACCTGGGAATGGGGTATTCCCCAACCTACTACTGTGGTGGTCTCACTCAACTGTCAACTGTTCTGCTGAAAAGCTTTGTCTACAAAAACAGATGTCAACATTAATGACAGTAGACTGAAATATGGGACCCTATATATATATATATATATATATATATATATATATATATATATATGTATATATATATATATATATATATATATATATATATATATACATATACCTTATAGGTACCCATATGTATATTCATATACCCATATGTGTGTTCATCTATTCATATATATATATATATATATATATATATATATATATATATATATACATACATATATGCTGTAAGACTTGATAGCTAGAAGTCTAAAGTAAATGATGGATATTTTTTCCTCTCATTTACCAGTTAACCATCCGCGCTTCTCTTTGTCTCAACTTTTGGTTTGTTTTTATTTGATATATTACAAATTAGTAGTTTCAATTTAATCTAGGAGATAGTTTGGGCAAAAACACATAAATAAATCTCATGTTGAAGCCGAAGTTCCATAGGGGGACTTTTCATTTATGTCACAATTAGAGTTGTTCTTTCTCTTGCGTTTATATGCATTGCCTCATCTATGTCCTGTGGCAAATTGCTGTGTATGTAAGCAATTGCAACATCAGGGCTGTTGGGTGTTTGCATGCTTCCACAAATATATCACTCTGATTACAACTGCAAGCGTTTTTTGGCAAACTTTCCATGCTGCGTAACATTACAGGTTCCAGTGTAGTCTTCAAATTTCACTTAGAATTTACCATTTTTCTTAGAAATATCCAGGTTAACAAATAATAATAATAATACTAATACTACTACTACTACTACTACTACTAATAATAATAATAATAATAATAATAATCATAATACTTTAATTACCAGTGACAGCAGATTGAAAACTGCCCTACCCTCAGGATGGATGAGTGGCATGAGTCTTACCTCTACCCGCCCTAAACATCTTTTCAACTTCTTGGGTCATTAATCAGTCATGGGTTGCCTGGATACAGTCAGAGCTTGGATTTCTATTGAAATGTTGGCACTTGAAATACTAAAGCCGAAACAAAATAGTCTTAAAATCCAGGAGATGAGTGAATCTCAAAGGTCGCTCTTCTCCTTTAAACTTCTTTTTTGCAGACGTCAAGCCCTCTCCACACCTCCTGAAATGATATATATTAACTCCAAGATCACCAGACCTCAGAGAAAAGGGAATATTCTAGGCAATGGAAATCTCAAACTTAGTATATTTAAGACTGAATTTTCAGCCATTCAGTTTAAATGGTTACCCAGGGCTTTCTCCACAGCACAACACTGCTGTTGAAGAATTCACTTGACATCTTGCAAAGCTTTTATTTACTGTGCTAATATTTATTTCAATTCATAGAGCAAGGGACACTAACTTCTGGAATTGAATATGTATTGATTTCCACACTTAGTGGGATTTCTTCCTGCTCAGTGAACAAGCTAATGGCTAGAGTATTATATTTTTCGGATCACAAAAATAACCATCCTTTTGCATAGAATGTAACTAGGATTTTTGGAGTTTTGCACCAATGTCAGACTGGCGGGCAGCTGCAGTGGTGCAGCAGTTAGTGTTACTGCCTCACAGCAAGAGGTTCTCTGGTTTGATTCTCAGCTGGTGTGCTTTCTGTGTGGAGTCTGCATGTCTTCCCTGTGGTTGTGTGGGTTTCCTCCCACCTCCCAAATGCATGCAGTAGGTAGATTGGACACTCTAAATTAGCCGCGTGTGTGTGTGTGTGTGTGTGTGTGTGTGTGTGTGTGTGTGTGTGTGTGTGTGTGTGTGTGTGTGTGTGTGTGTGTGTGTGTGTGTGCAGGGTGACACAGTTGTGCTGTAGGGTTTACTATTGGTATTAGACGCCTGCTGCAGCTGTCAGTGGATGATTGACTAAGAAAACTTGGATGTATCAACATTTAGAACCAATGCATTTTGTGCCTACAACTATTTGCTGATCATCCTACCTTTGCACATAGCTGTAGCGATCGACAGCAAATGTGCTCACATGCCAACATTTGCTTTTATTGCTATAAGCCTCCTTTGACAACTACCTCAGTCCTAACTGTGATCACAAGTTCAGTGCAATGCTTTGCCTGAGTTTAACTTATTTTAGAGTCTCACCTGCATTTTAAAGGCCTTCATTTAGATATCATCAGTAAGCATTGTCCTTAAACTTTTCATAATAGCTTTCAATACCCTGCATTAGATGTATTCAATTCCTCACAGAGATTCAAAAAAGATTATGCATTAGAAGATTGAAAATATTGGCGATACAGCTTATAAAAAAGGTTATGACTGAGAAAGCAGTTACCTTCTAACTTGTAACCTGATTACGATCTCGGATAATATAAACAGATTTTTCAGTAACGAGACCTGTTAAAAACAAAAGGTTGAGGAAGAAATCATTGGCTCTGGACACGTCTGGTCATCAAATTCACTGTCTAGGAGCTCTTCTAAAACACCTATTGTATGCATACCTCTCAAATGTCCACATTTTTTACACATATTTTGGAATGTTCCTTATACAATTTGTAATTTTTTGGTAAATCACTGATGATTGAGGTCACTAAATAATGACATGCATTCGGGTGTCAGACTTCATACCCTTCAGAAAATGCATGCTAATACAAATACTCTTATTCTAATTTTATAAGAGCAATATTTAAAATCTGTCCCTGTTTCAGGGCCTTTGTCCACCTCATTATTGCTATTGTTTTTGCTTTTTTCTTTTTGTTTTTTTTCCAATTGTTTTCAACTTAATCGTATCACTGTTTGCTATGTAACCTGTTTATTCCTTTTTTTTTTAATTCTATGTAATCATTATTTTAATCTGTGTCCTGGAGCTTTTCTTCCCCCCGGGGGGCTTCTGCTGAAAATGGGCCATTTTTCAGGCTCAGTCAGACAGTCCTGGTAAACAAATATAAATAAATAAATAAATTATTTCAGGCTTTGGCCAGATTTCTTGCACTGAGAAGTTGAGAGTCATGGTAGTATGACATGACATTTATGGCTGCAATGGGGAAAATGCATGCATCCAAGAATTAATGTTACTAACTTGCATTTATTATAATCACCAAGGGGCTCTTGTTATAATATTCCACATGAAACTAATATCTGGTAAAGTGAAAAGTCAGGAATTCCTTTCTGAAAAACATGGTGGAGCACAGTAAATGAATACTGTTGCTTTGTTTCTCATTAACAGGATTGTCCACAATACCATTAGCTCACCTACTTCTGCATGTGTGTTCTGTTACTTCCTTATGTCTGTCATCTGTAAGTCAGTTACTTCAGCTGACTGCAATAACTGACTTAATTTTCAATGTACGTTATTCCTTACTAAGATCAGTTTGCACAATATGTTATTATGTAAAAGTAATTCAAAGCTATGGGAATATCTCTGACAGTACTTCTTTCATCTTTTCCTTACCTCTAAAAGAACGTTTACACTTTTTGTCACACTTACTAATCTAAACTGAAGTGTGGGTTACATTAACAAAATAATACCTCTGCAAGCAGAAAATGAATTAGAGCTAGTTTTGAGATGATGATAGACATGCACATGATCTATGAATGCGTATCCCTCTGTATTGCTGGCTTTCCTTGTCTTCATAAAGTCTGACTTGAAGTTTTGTCAGAATCTGCCTGATCTTGGTACAATCATGATATCCAAAAGCCTCTCTTTGTCTTCTTGATGTAACCCTCACTCAGCAGTTTCTATACATGAGAAAGTATGGGACTCATCCTCTATTTCATCAGTCCTTTACTAGTTTACAAAACAAGAAGTCAATTTATGCAGCGTGTGTATACTTTCCACCAGTTAGCTGTCCCCTAGGAAGCCATTCCTACATTGCAATTTTTTTTAACCAAACAGGATCATGCAAGGAGCCTTGAGTCTGAGTAAAATCATCATTATACTCATCATCATCACCATCATCATCCCCCTTTTCCCATTTTTCTACATGGAGTTGGGGTATCGTGTTACCTGTCGCCAGCTCTCTCGATTCAGTGCCACACTCCTGCCTTCTTCAACACTCATGCCTGACTGTCGCAGATCTTCTTTCACAAATTAAATATTATACTATGTGGTCTGAATGTTGTGTTTGAATTCCCATACTCAAGCACCTGAAAATGACTGTCTATCCCTTGTGATTGCTGGCATCCTGAACTTAACTACAGGTAAGTTTAGATAAACATAAACAGTAATCCCATTATGCCAAGGATAAACTCTATGCACAGGAACTACAATACAGTCTTTCACTTCAGATCAAAGAGAGTACCTTCTCGTGTTATAGGGCCCTCTACTGTAACCTTCCTCAGGTCCACTGAATAAACCATTAACTTCTTGCTTAAATTAGCTGCTTTAAGATATAGTTATGTAGAAACGTGCACCATTATATAGTGAAAAAGATTTTTGTCATGGACCTTCATTTAATTTAAAACATTCCTCTAAAACAGGCACTGTTCTAAAAGAAATTTACAGATCAAAGTTATATGTAAATGCATTAAAAAATATTACTGGCAATGTAAAGTTTTAGCATATGTCAACGTCCTTGAACCACAAACTTCTAAACATAGAACAAACTTTTAGACATTTTCCTTTGAAGAACATTTTTTTTTGATTTGCATAACATATAGATGTATTATTTATGACTGGAAGAAAGCATTTTGATTTGATGAATAAAAGAAGTATAATAGAATTATCTATTGTTTGAAATGCATATGAACACAAGAATTGTCTATAAATAAATAAACATCCATTAATTAAAGTTCATGTACTGCAGATGATTATAAAGCAAAACTAGCACATGATGCTATATTCATGTTATTGATGCACAATATAATCAAGTTTATTGAACTGTATTGCTGCTCTGTGTAACTTAAGCTACTCCTAGTTATTTGTATTTGAAATGCCAACAAGTCAGCAGGATTGTATTCCTCATCTCACAAACCATTAGGCCTAGTGCTGTGCAAAGATCTTTCACCAGGATTGCTTCTCTGTTGTTATTGGTCCATATACTTAACTATTATGACTTGCAACAATGGTCACCCAGTCACCATGTTTGTCAGTATAAAGGATATCAGCAAACACCAGTAAAACAGTAATGTTAATAACTCACAAAATTGCAGCATAGCATAATATTCATTAATAGTTTCACCTCATATCGCAAAATTCACAGCCAATGGCACATTAGATTGAATGCATTATGGACTTGCTTGTTCTTGAAGACACAACAGTATGTAACATAGCCACAGAATGTACATCTAAAAGCTGTATGCAATTTTTATCAACTTCCCCTCTCCATGGGTGAGGGAGGGAAATGTTTAACACTATGACAAATAGCTACGTATTAGTCAATGCACATTTATTCACTCTCGAATGCTATTAAACTATTCAAATGTAATTTGAAAGTGTTTACACATTTTTGACAGGTAATTATCTTCTAATGACAGCATTTGAGGTAGACATGCAATCCTCAATATTAACACAAATATGATTTATGCCATAAAATAAGGAAATCCATCCTTTATCTGCCTATTGGATTTGATTGCATTCATGGCAGCAGAACATAATTTGATTTTCATAACCACTTCAAGTAATTTGTTGGACTATAACTTGCAGACTAAGCATTTTGGGACATATTTCAGGTTTGTAACTTCTGACTTTTTCTCAAATAGCATTATGTATTAGAGCATTCAAAGAAAATGGAACACTCTGATTGGATAAGGAACTTTTCATCCTTGGATTGCACACTTACACTAGTGCACAACTTTCACTTTGAGACTCTTCAGGAATGGTCTGGATATCCCTTCAGTTGTATTACACAAAGGTACTTTATCTGTTTTGAAAAAACATGATCACACCATCTTGGTTGGACACTATTTCCCCTGTGATGCAGTATTTATACATCAGAGGATTGGTCTGTTTCCAATGTGCAGGCCATCCATCCCTTACATATCTGACGATGTCTAAACTCATTGTCATGGTTGGTAGCTTGTTTTATTTTTTCCAGCCTTTTTATAGTCACTAATTGAGATGACATAAGTATCTGCACATAGCAGTGTCTTCTTCAGTATCTGAGTATATCTGATCATTTATTGGATTATTGGATAACGTCATGATTAATTGCTTTACAGACACACAAATTGCTCTGGCATTCATTTATTGCAGCCTCCTAAGCAAACATTTTCATCTCAATACTTTGTCCAAACTGTAGGAATTAATCTTTGGATCAAGTCTGTAGCCCTAATAGGTATTTAAAGAGCTTTACACATGCACACACACACATATTTGCAAAATATATTTATGAATATCTATGCGCAGCAGCAGTTAGCATTCAGGAGCAATAAGCAAGAGGTTTCACAGTTTGTCCAATTTGTCCATCCACCTAGAGTAAAGGAACTCATAGATCAATGTTGCTGACATCAGCACCAACTACTGTTGGCTAACATTGTAGCAGGTGAGCAGTGCAGCAATCATTAGCATTTGCTTCATTTTGACAAATGCTTGGGCTTTAGCATTCCCCTTTGACCAGGGTAAATCCTTCATGAGTAAATCTTTCAGTAGACATAGAAATATAAACAGATCTGTCATGAACTTGCCCCAGAAATTTATTGTACAAGGGACCTGATTGCTGTTCAGTTACACAGTCTGGATCACTGATCCCCCATTCACTAGTCCACCAGTTCTCTCTGTATCAGACACTGAAGGTGATACTGATGGTGATACTGAGATTTTACACACAGGTACTACACATTCTCTTAATAATTTTTCTATTTATAATTTTAGCAACATTATTCTTAACAAGGGACATTTTGATCTCCTTAGCAAAGGGTTTAAATTTATTCCCAGTACCCGAGGAGATCTAGTGAAAACTATAATAGATATGAAGCTGTTTCTTAGGAAAGTAAACTTGCAAGCCATTTTACCAACTGTATCATCTAATACTGAACAATCACATCTTGCTCTTACTAGACGATATACAACCCCCACTCCTTCCACAAATAAAGAACCTGGAGATGGTCTTGGAAAAAGAGATTCGAAAAGAATTCAAACAGCATCATTTGATCTACAACCTAACAAAAGATGAACATGCAACACTAGAAGAATTAAAGAAGAATACATCAATTAGAATTATGAAACCAGACAAAGGAGGGGGAGTGGTAATAATGGAGAATATTATATACGAAGGAAAAATGAACAAAATCCTTCGTGAAGAGAGTAAATACAGAAATGTTTCTATGGATGAGGTCCAATTGGCCTATCAAAAGATAGACATGGCACTTGATCATATGATTTTTGAAGGAACAATCAATAACAATACGTACAAATTTCTATCAGTACCCAAACCAAAGATTCCAATAATATTCGGCATCCCGAAAGTCCATAAAAACGTAAGCGACCCACCATTGAGACCGATCTGACTGTTCAAAGACGCTACCTATGGCTAAATTTGTGGATAATAAGATCAAACACATCTGTAACAGTTATGGACATATATTAAAGGATTCATGGGACCTACTTAGAAATATCACACCTACTCTCTTTTCTGAGAATTTGATTTTTGTCACCATTGATGTGGTAGACCTTTTTACTTGCATCCCACACAATGAAGGGATGAGGATCTTTGAGGACATGATTTTTATGGACAACACTCTAACACATACAGAAAAGGTTGCCTTAGTGGGACTTATGGACAATATTTTGAAGTATAACTTCCTAACATTCAATGGAGAATTTTACCAACAAATAAAAGGGGTAGCAATGTGCACCTACTTATGCCAACATTGTTCTAGCAGGTTGGGAATTGAATTATATTTTGAACTCAGAATTTCAACAATATTGGTCCTTATATCGACGTTTTCTTGACGACATCGTCATTTTTTGGACAGGGGGTAGTGAAAAATTATCTCTATTTTTGGAGTATATTAACAACACTACCTCATATTTGAGATTTACACACTCAAGTTCGGTTGATAGACTTCAATACTTGGATGTAGAGGTCCAAAAGAATAAAAATTCTAAAGACTTCGAGACCAAAATATTCCGGAAAAACACCTTCTGCAACTCCTTCCTGCACTTCCAGAGTGCACACCCGCCCCATTGCAAGAAAAATATTGGCAAAGGACAATTTGTTTGAGGCTGTCGAATGACAAGCAAGGATGAAGACTTTTATGTAGAATGTAACACACTAGAAGCTATGTTCCTTGCCAGAGGATACCCACTTGAGTTTATAAAAGATATCAGAACAGAAGTTGAACAACATAGACAGACAAAATTTAAACCTATTAAGGGATGTTTAATTAATAACAACGACCAAGTCATTAGTGAACATACCACAGATGGTCGGTTAAACATAAACACGAACTATACTCTAGCTGATTCTGACTATCAATCAGCACTTGTCTTGGAATTCAATGGTTTCAATTCCAAGATAAAAAGTATGATTCTAACAGAGTGGGAAAAATTCATCTCATTCTCGGACATACCGAATATAAAAGGAAAAGCACCAAAAATGGTATACAAAAATGCACATAGTATAAAAAAAGTTTTAGAAAATAATCAAACAAAAGAACTTTATTACCACTTGGAGAGGACATGCTCCAGTAATATCTCACATGGAACATTCCATTGTGGGCACTGTAAACAATGTCCCTATATTTCTAATAAAAGAGAAATTTTTATTGAAGCAAGGGACATTAATATATACAGTACAGGTCTATTTAACTGTGATTCCCAGGGAGTGGTCTACCTTGCAATGTGTTCAAGATGCAGTTATGTTGGGAAAACAGAAAGAGTATTGAAGAGAACATGTATATGAAATACAAAAAGCAAAGGACACTAATGCATTGTTCAAACACACTAAGACCTGTAAGGAGGCCACGTTTTCCATTTTTTGTTTTAGAGCAAGTGAAAAAAGAAACAAGAGGAGGTCCCTGGGAAGAATGGCTTGAATACAGGGAACTTTATTGGCAAATATTATTAGAAGCCAATAAACAACCAGGTCTAAATGAATGTATTTCAATAGTCCCAGCTCTTAAATTAAGATCAATTAAAGTATGAAACCTATTAAATTACTCCCAAAGAACAGTAGAGGGCACTGTTGTTTGTGTTTCTTTCCTATACACCAACTCAATTCAGTATTTACATTAACATAATAAACAGCTTTTACATAAACAGCTTCATTTAATTATGGTGGTTTTAGAAACCAAATCAACTACAACATGTTTTAATAAAATTTTTTTAAAAAAGTTTTTAAATATTAGAATTATTGTAAAAGAGAGTTTTTATACATTTTTCTTGTCATTTTCAATAATTGAGGATTTTATTATAATGAGCTCTTTAGGTTGTCATTATTACTATTGGCTTAAACAGGATGCTTTGTTTTTCATTGGTTTTTATATTTGAATTTTATTATATAATGCTTAATCACTTAATTAGTTTTGTCTGATGAAGTCGAAGCTATAGGCTGACGAAAACGCATGTATTGGATTTTAAAGCATTTACTGACTTTGTGATCAAGTTTTGGATTTATTTGTTTCCTGATTAAAGTGCGGTTTGTGTGCGCTGCTTCCAGCTTCTTTTGTTTAACAGTCTGGATGTTCTAACTCTGTTGCTACTTTGACCTTGCTAGAACCTAGTCAGATTCCACATATACTTTCACTGAAATACTGAATGGTAGACTTTGTAGAACAGCATTTGCTTTATTCAGTTTCAGAACTGAGGTTTTGATGGCTTGGAGCATAGCCTGCCATTCCATGGCATGTGCTGGTTTATCAGGACCAATCAGAAGTACATTATCCATAACAACAACGTTGTCATATACTCTCAACAAATTACTCATCTCAATTTATAATATTTCTGGTGCTGAAGTTTTTACCAAACAACAGTCTTTTAAAGCAAAACATTCCAGTTAGTGTAATCAAAGCTGTTAGTTTTCAGCAATCTTGCTCTAGGGTATCTGCTAAAACCCACTTGAAATATAAACTATGGGAAACACTTTAGCATCAACTAACTTAGGTACATTTTCCTAGACTTTGGGGTTATCAGAATGAGCATTTCTCTCACAAATGTATTATTTCATTTTTTCAAGTCAATGCATATTCATATGCCTGCATCATGGTAGTACACCATTCAGTTAATTCAGTTATAGTTTCATTTATACCAAAACCTTGTATTCATATAAGTTATTCCTCTTTACTGGACAGTGTTGGAAATACACTCTCCTGAGTGTGGGCAATGGATATGAAACAGCACCTGGATTTGTTTTTACCTTTGCTGGTCAGCGTTAAATAAACCAGATTCACCAATATGGCAGTCATCTCTAACTCATATGCGACAGGTCTACTGAGCAGATTATTTACACATAGGCCTTATGGTACATAAACATAAAAATGATACCTGTGCCCCTTACACTCAGGCATGGCTACTATAAAGTATCAATGCATTTGAATTTGCCAGCAGGGCTACATATTTCCATTTCTGTTTCATGTGGCTGCAGATAATTCTAGATGCTTCTGTAAGTAGGATATAACATCAAAGAATCATTATCTCTTTTACGTCTCTTAAAACCTACTAGTGTTCTATGAAATGGGAGTTTGACTTGCAGGTCTGATTCTGTGTTTGGCACCTTAGTAGCTGAATCTGGGAAAATGCTTTCTGAATACTTTTCTCACTTTTATTCCCAGTGGGGATTTTATTATTAGATTTGTTTCACAAATGACAACAACATGTCCCATCTCACTGCATTTCTAGCAAATTTTAACACGTGCCACACTGCTATGTCACAACATGTAAATGGTTACATCTGACGCATTTGCCAAGCTTGCATCCCCTCTGATGCTCATATACATTACAACAGTTGGCAGTGTTGTTCTTTTAACTGAATGTGCTGTTTCCTTTGTGCTTTACCTCATGCACATCCATTTCATACAAGTGCCTTACAAAAGATTCAACGTCTATCTCTGGCCACATCTCTTAAACTGTTCCCCTTCATCAATAATTGTATATACATATATATATATATATATATATATATATATATATATATATATAGGACCACTTCATAACACTGAAATTTCATAACGTTGAATTTCATAACATTGAGACCATAACATCGGAAATTCAAAACAGTGAAAACACAAACCATTGAAAACTCAGAACATTGAAAGTGTGCTTCATAACATTGAAAACTACATTGCACAAGTAAATAAGATCCTCTCCACCTACAACACCACCTAACTAACAAACACACTTTGTACTATGTTCCTGCAGGGTGGCAAGCCCCCATGCCCCCCCCATGTGGGGGACTCTGCCCCCTACACCCCTCCCAGTAAATTAAATATACCAACTCCAAGATCTCACTACACTGGAAAAAAGTTAATTTCCTAACCTCAGTGTATGCAGTGAGGTTAGGAAATTAACTTTTTTTCCACTGTAGTGTGATCTTGGAGTTGGTATATTTAATTTACGGGGGGGGGGGGTGCAGAGGTGCTTGCTTCCCTACAGAAACATAGTAGAAAGGGAGTTTGCTAGTAAGGTGGTGTTATTGGTGCAGAGGATGTTATTTACATATGCATTGTAGTTTTCAATGTTATGAATCACACCTTCAGTGTTCTGAGTTTTCAGTGTTTTGGGCTTCCATTGTTTTGGGATTTAGATGTTTTGATCTCAATGTTATGCAATTCAACGTTATGAAATTTCAATGTTGTGAAGTCAACCCATACATATATATATATATATATATATATATATATATATATATATATATATATATATATATATATATAAATATATATATATATGTGTGTGTGTGTGTATATATATATATATATATATATATATATATCTATATATATATTTATTTATATATTTGGCTCGAAAAGTCCATTGAACTTACTTTTTTCTTACTGACATGTAACAGTCTGGCCCTCAGAAAATGAACTTCAAATTGCTTCCACTTCTTTCCGCACCTGCAATGGTAAAGTGTCAAATGGGATTTCTTCACTCTCTTTATCCAGTTTGGCTGCATGTGGAAAAAAGTATGATCCTCTCTCTACATTATGTCTTTTTAAGGTTTAATGGCTCTGGCGGGTTAACTCTGGGCATTTTCAGTATAAAACTTGGTAACTTTAGGAAAAAGGCTGATATTTAGTAGATGAAAAGTAAAAAAAAAAGAAAAGCAAAGTAAAAAATATATTTTCAATCAAAATGTTTTCATTTGTAATCACTGGCCTTCAGCTGACAGCTTTTCATGGATTTCTCACCTTAGATGGTATTTTTTACTCAGTTCAATTAAAAAAGATCCCTGTTCTGATAGCATGTCAGGACGTGTAATGTTGGTTACCCGGTATTCTTGTTTGACAAGGTAAAAAGTACTAGCTACCACCAGCATTTGAAGTAAAATAATAAATATAATAACTTTAGAAATTATAGCATTAATTAAAGGCAGTTAACTTCATAGTACAACACAAACAATACATCTACTGGTAAACCAGCACCAGCACATCATGGGAAGGGTTTGTTTTTAAAGACATAGTAGTACATTACTTATGCTCGGTATATACATGCAACAATCTGTACACAACAGTTACATGCCAATGTGCTTGCATCAAGCTCTCACAGCCTTTTATAATCACTTTTGACCAGCAGCGAATGCATATTTTCCTAGACAAGCATTTGCAGACTACTATTTTTGACATTTATAAAAAGAACACCTTCAGGCATTCATAGGTAGATACACAGGTTCTCTGTCATGCTATGATAAACCTGAAAATCCACCTCAAATAAACAGCTTTACACTAAAAACAATTCCTACTGCATTGGCGAAAAAACTCCACCTAAAAGGGAATGAACTACTCTAGCAGCTCATAGCCTGCTGGCAGAGTACATCAATGCAGCAGCTAAGGCCTTAGTATTTCCAGACTCTGTCATCATAAACAGACCCATTACCAAGTCATATGCTCCTGTACTTACACATACTAGTTAAAGGGGGGCATTTTCATTCTGAGATATACAGTGGAATGTACACACACACACTTATAGTTTGAATGTGTGCGAGTGTTTGTCTGTGTTTGTGACACACACACAGACACACCATATTTCAGACGGTGCATCATGCCTATATTATTAATGCTCCTAGTAAAATCGAATGGGAAGCTCAGCTACCAAAAGAGAGGTTAACCCCCTCTCACGCTAGATCAGTTCTGTTACTCTGATGTAATGCATTTGCTCTGATAAGACTTGTTATGCAATACAGCAGTGTCTGAATTGAGTTAACACCGTTTCTCATGCCTGGTAGTATATATACTTATGTAGAGAGCACCAGCTGGATTCCACTTTTGCAGTAACATATCACTTCCGTAGGCCTATTACTCATTTGTCTTTGAATCTCCCGCTGAACTCTCCCTTGCATTTCCATTTACGTTACCAACAGTCAAGGTGAACCAGGTTTCTTGAATAATTCATTCTGTTTACATTATATCACAGTGTCTTCAGATCCCTGAGCTTGGCCCACTGCATCCTTCCCTGACTTTCAGCTGCTGCATTCACACAGGGTTTCTGTGGGCCTTACAGAAAGAACATTTCTCTACATGTGCAGGTTTCAGTATGCTAAATCACAGCAGCTGCATAAAAAACTTGCAGTAATACTAGATCTTTGCTGGAGATTTTTACTTTGCTTTCCCTGCTGTTTTTCAGCTCCCCTTGATAGAGAAGTAGTGCCTGGAATATCTTTCTGCTTAATAGTTGTGGCTAATTCTTGGAAAAAGTATTCTGCTAACTGTAAACACTGCCTCAAGATTAGTGGTGATAACAGGAGACACAACAAGCATGGAAGTACTCATTGGATGAGCTCTGCAGATGGCAGGCAAGATTAAAAAATGTACTTACATGTTAGTGTTTTAGCTGGAAAATGAAGAAACACTTAGCTTCCCCACCTCTACATCCCCTTTAAAATCTTAACGTATATCTATTTTTAACTTTTCTTTTTGCTGAACCTTCAGAGAAAAGGAAAAAAAAATCATTCTTCAGAACTTAGGAACTGCCTGCATATTTTTGTCCTTGTCTTCATCAGCTGTATTTTTTCTATTAAACTGTATTATGACAATGAAAAAAAGGCACCCTTCAGTTTCTACTCTCCAAAGTATCTTATTTATTTATTTACTTATTTATTTTGGAATCATCATATGGGTATTTAAGATTCAGTTGCCTGTTTGAATTATGGAGTTGCGGCAGAGAATTGCCTCTGATCATGAACAGATGTTGTCAGTGAGCTGTGTTAGATATAACTGAGATGGTGTCAGGCGCTGCACCCAGACTGCTGACCAGTGATTCTTCAGTGCTTTTGCCACATAATAGGATGGTGATGAAGTTTTTCAAATGCACTTTGTAGATGTGCTTCTTTCAGCTCTTTGAAGTGATTTAGTCCATTGATTTGACATTTATCCTGTTACTGGTCACTTAGATATTTGCAGAGTCACACTGCAGGAATACAGAAGTTTTATTGGCAATCTGTCCACTATGCCGCTAAAGAAAAAAAAAAAAAGAGCAGCATATGACTAAAACATTTTCTTATTTTTGAGAATATAAGTCAGCACAGCAATGTGCATGTTTTATACAAATGTCCAGAATGAAATATACACATTTTAATTATAATTTCAAAGGATGTATACAGTGCAATAGCTAGACACACAGGCAGATAGATAGACAGATAGATAGATAGATAGATAGATAGATAGATAGATAGATAGATAGATAGGTAGGTAGATAGCTCAGCAATTCATATGTGTGATGGACATATCTCTCATCCCTACTTTTGATGTTAAGGCCTAGAACTCCTAATCAAATTCAGTTTGCCTGGATGTAATCATAACTTTATCCCTTTATGCCACTAGTGCATGTTCATAGACTCTGATCTAATAATGAAATGTTACCATGATAGAAGAGATTTCATACTTATTCAGTAGGTCTCACTAGCACCTGATCAAGACCACCATTGAGGAGTCTATCCCATTTTCTGAATTGCCACTGTCTTGTTAAATGACTTACTCAGAATCACACAGCAGGCAAATAAAAAGTTTGACAGAATCAAACCCTGGACTACAGGATGCAGCTCATTAACACTTTGTAGTCTTTATCATATGGGCTAACTGTCAGACTAAATGAAGGCTGTGGGAATCAAACCAGGCAGTATAGCACAAAGCTAGTTAACTGCTTATGACCTTAATCCACTGAGCTAACTACCATGCTCCTTTTGTTTACATTCAGAGAATCACACCTATACTGTTAAAGCAACAAATTACTGAGAAATAACCATTGTGTGAGTACAGTGCAGTATATATACAAAAAAGTGTTTTTATGGGGATGCTATGCCCTCTACCCACCAGCCTGGGTGACTTTACATCACATACTTCTGCATTCAAAATATACTAACTCTGAATATATTCAAACATGAATTAAAAAAAATCTTTAAATAATAAAAATCCTTTTGTGCCGATCCCCTTCAATAAGCACATTACACCGAATGACGTTTGACAATCTTTATTAGGCGTCCATAAACATAACTGTTTTTTTAACCAATATGTATTAATTAGAACTGGAACATAGTATAGGTGATTTTAATCACAGCATAAAACATCCATGTTAATCAGGACAGCCTGACCTTACTCATCCTGACCTATTAAGCAACGTCCACACCTCCACTTGCTTATTTATGAAAAGCGTCCCACCACTCAATTAATTTACCAATAATGTAGCTGACTTTAATAACAGCATAAAACATCCAAGTAATGCAAATCAGGACAGTGTAACCTTGCTCATCCTGACCCAGTAAGCAGCGCCCATACATCCACTCACTTACTTATGAAGTAGTGTCCCACTACTCACTTCATTTTCCATTTATTTAACTACACATCCAAACACGTAAGCAGCATCCTTACCTCCGTTTGCTTATTTTCTTTATCAAGCAGTCTCCAACTGCTCAGTTTCCTTTCCCAACTCATTGAAATGAACATCCAACATCAGAGGGGGGACAGAAGAGGCAAGCCTGTCCCTCTTCTCTGCCCACTTAGTCCAACCACGCTGTTCTCCCTCCTTCATAGCCGGACTTCCATCAAAATCCTCCAACGTACATAGCCTTACAGAAAACAAACTGAAGCCAAAACATCATTCGGTGTACCTCATCCTCTATGAACCAAACTGGATCCCTATCATCACTGTCCCAAAGCTTTAACACATAACTACATGAAGCAACCATCTGCCTGATTCATTGAAATTAAACCAAACGGTCCCTCGCCAATACCAAAATAAACCCATACCCTTGTAAGACCTCTGTAAATCAAACATGTCCTCACTTATCCTAACCACCCACGACAGCTCTGAAATATATTCCCAGGACATTACCCACCAAATTTACCACAAAAACCTAAACCCAAAGCCATCGATAACAAGACAAGCCAACCTGCATGCTAACTTGCTTAACTGCATCCTTTTTTCCCCCAAAGAATATGAAATAAGCTACACTTTAGTATGTTCAGTTAGCCCTGCCACCTGTGCAACTGCTGTACTCACAGCAGCATCCTTCTTTATAATCTGAATTGCCTTACCTTGCTCCCATGCCTCACAAACAAAACTTTCCCTATGAACTCCATCCGACAAACAACTGTAACACACATTTAACCAATCTAGCAATGCCCTGCCATATAGTTTACTTAAAATAGGAGCACCAACTCCTGCACCAAGCTTTAAACCTTAATGCAACCTGACATACCTCATCAAACATGAACCCATACAACTGTCATATAAATCCTAGTCCCCAACAACTCCCTTAAACCTATTCCAGATAAAATCACCCAATATCCATCATCCCCATTATCTTTCATTTCTGCCGTCCGACAAGCCACAAACTACTCTCCAAATAAGGCCACAAACCCAACACCTCCTGTAACATTCATAAACAAAGGAAAATCCTCATGACCAACCCTATCCATCTGCCCTAAAATGCCATCCCCTTAAATTTCCTAGAGACAACACAATAGTTATGTGCACCAACTTATTAACCCCTACCCATAGCAACCTGATCAAACTGACCAACATGCAGTTTCAGTGACCTAAACAGCTGAGAACATCCTTAATCAGTTCCTTGGCCCCGGCTTCCCCTCAAACTATTTCTTTCCCTTTGGCACCTTAATATTTGGTAAGAAAAATTGCCCTACATCTGCAAGGAATCCCGAACAATGCCTAGCATAAGCCTGCTGAATTCTGCTTATCAATGAAATTTTCAGTTCCACACATGCCTTCAAAACACCCACATATACATAATGCTCCATCAAAGCCTTAGCCACTCATAAAAGTCATACCTGTACTGCAGATCTACCAGTCAAAATCAAATGGTACATGTGCTACTCCCTCTAAAACCTTACCCGATATACAACATTAATGAAACTTGTTTAAAGGGTTTATCTCCCTGAAAATACCACATTTGGAACAACTCCCTCCCACTTCATACCAAACACCTCCTTAACCCTCTTACTGAAACAACTGGATGATAACTGTAAAGTCACCCCAGAGGTCCCACTCATGCCCTTCCCGAAGGACAATTGGAGAATCATGTGGAAACAACAACTGACCTTGGCTAGCTCACCAGGGGCCTAGAATCTTTAACCTCATTGCTTCTATGATCCTCTGATTGTTGTGCTCCACCCCACCTGTGGAAAACCATCAAACTCCTCATAAACAATCCCTGGCTAAGCATTCCCCTGTCCCAACCTACCTCCACCTCAACTTACCCCTATACTCTCTCAAACTACTTCAACTCGGACGTGCCCTAATGACGTGCAAAGAAAGATTACCTGCAACCTCACTGTGCACCACTCTAGCAGTCCCAACATCCACGCAAGCAGAATCCATTACCTTTCAATTCCATTTCCATCAGTGCACTGACCATTGTTCGTTCTGCACTCCCTCATTTGTAACCTCTGTGCACCACCCAAATGACTGGGACATCCATTGAAACAGCCTCCATCACTTTTTGAATTCCCTTCCTTCAGGTCACCATCCGATGCCTGCTCCATTTCCATACCTGGCAATCTGTAAAAGAAAAACAAATTAAGCAGCTTGCCTTTCCAAGAAGTGAACAAAGATGAGTTTCAAACCCTATGGCTTGTGTGTATGCAGCAAACAAGTTATCACTATGACCCCCTCCTTTAATATCTAGATTAAATTATCTGTCAGATATGATAACCCCAACATTTAAAGAAGGGCCTAAATAACGAGCTAAAATCTGCCCTAACCCCTCCCCCCCCAAAATGATAACATTTTAAGGGTTATCACTTACCTTGTAATCTCTTAGGCAAGAATCTATATAAAACACAACCCAAAAGACTGCTGACTTGAAGAAAGTGCAATTAACGTTATCAAGAACTTCTCGAATGGTGTGAAGACAGAAACACAAGTGTATACTACTTCAAATTCCAAACCTAAATGATTTGTAACTAATACCTGAGAAAACACCAATTATGCGAAGTCTGAAATACAAATGTCTCATTTAACTTGAGTGATTTGCCCTTAATTCGACTGACCTAATCAGAGACGTCCCTGAACTTAAGGATAATTGCAAAGTATCCTATAATTCCAGTCAGCCAGTTTCAATTGTTTCATCACCTTTACAATATTTAGTAGTTGTAGTATGATAACTGTTGGCACCAACCCGGTACAGGCATGCACCCCACAACCACTGAATCAGGCACAATCAATGTAATGCTACCCCCCCAACACTTCCTCCTCCTTTTCCAGTCACTACATCTGGACATATTAGAAGGGCCATCATTGTATGAGCCAAAGTCAGGGAAAGCTAAGAGGTAGTCTGCTCCCCATGGTAGCACCAGCCAAGCGTCTTTCTGCTTGGGTAACTGAGTTGCCAAATACTGTAGTCTTTAGCCTTTCTGTAGTTTTGTATTGGAGAAGCATAACACTTGTTCATATTGGTACATTTTTCCTTATTTGTAATTGCAGCTGTCACTGTTTTTCTGTTCTGCTCTGGAATCTAGGTTTTCATTATTACATGGGACTGCATTTGCTATGGTTCTGACATAATCGTATTTGGGATCCTTATTTGGAAATTATTTGGAGCAATACTTACACTAAGTATACACAATCGTTATTCAAGAACATCCCTAATAAATGCTTTGTGCTTTCTAGTCACTGTGAAAAATTACACTGTGAACATGCAGTCTACACTTTGTGGTATCCTTTATGAACCCCGCCCTATAATTTAATCACTGTGAAAGATTACACTGTGTACATGCAGTCTACACTTTGTGGTATCCTTTATGAATCCCCCCCTATAATTTAGTCACTGTGAAAGATTACACTGTGTACATGCAGTCTACACTTTGTGGTATCCTTTATGAACCCCGCCCTATAATTTAGTCACTGTGAAAGATTACACTGTGTACATGCAGTCTACACTTTGTGGTATCCTTTATGAACCCCCCTATAATTTAGTCACTGTGAAAGACTACACTGTGTACATGCAGTCTACACTTTGTGGAATCCCTTATGAACCCCCCCTATAATTTAGTCAGTGTGAAAGATTACACTGTGTACATGCAGTCTACACGTTGTGGTATCCTTTATGAACCCCCCTCCTATAATTTAGTCACTGTGAAAGATTACACTGTGTACATGCAGTCTACACTTTGTGGTATCCATTATGAACCCCCCCCCTATAATTTAGTCTCTGTGAAAGATTACACTGTGTACATGCAGTCTACACTTTGTGGTATCCTTTATGAACCCCCCCTATAATTTAGTCACTGTGAAAGATTACACTGTGTACATGCAGTCTACACTTTGTGGTATCGTTTATGAACCCCCCCTATAATTTAGTCACTGTGAAAGATACACTGTGTACATGCAGTCTACACTTTGTGGTATCCTTTATGAACCCCGCCCTATAATTTAATCACTGATAACGATTACACTGTGTACATGCAGTCTACACTTTGTGGTATCCTTTATGAATCCCCCCCCCCTATAATTTAGTCACTGTGAAAGATTACACTGTGTACATGCAGTCTACACTTTGTGGTATCCTTTATGAACCACCCCACCCCTATAATTTAGTCACTGTGAAAGATTACACTGTGTACATGCAGTCTACACTTTGTGGTATCCATTATGAACAACCCCTATACTTTCGTCACTGTGAAAGATTACACTGTGTACATGCAGTCTACACTTTGTGGTATCCTTTATGAACCCCCCCCTATAATTGTCACTGTTGAAGATTGCACTGTGTACATGCAGTCTACACTTTGTGATATCCTTTATGAACCCCCCCTATAATTTAGTCACTGTGAAAGATTACACTGTGTACATGCAGTCTACACTTTGTGGTATCCTTTATGAACCCCCCATATAATTTAGTCACTGTGAAAGATTACACTGTGTACATGCAGTCTACACTTTGTGGTATCCTTTATGAACCCCCCCCTATAATTTAGTCACTGTGAAAGATTACACTGTGTACATGCAGTCTACACTTTGTGGTATCCTTTATGAACCCCCCCTATAATTTAGTCACTGTGAAAGATTACACTGTGTACATGCAGTCTACACTTTGTGGTATCTTTTATGAACCCCCCTATAATTTAGTCACTGTGAAAGATTACACTGTGTACATGCAGTCTACACTTTGTGGTATCCTTTATGAACCCCACCCTATAATTTAGTCACTGTGAAAGATTACACTGTGTACATGCAGTCTACACTTTGTGGTATCCTTTATGAACCCCTCCTATAATTTAGTCACTGTGAAAGATTACACTGTGTACATGCAGTCTACACTTTTTGGTATCCTTTATGAACCCCCCACCCCTATAATTTAGTCACTGTGAAAGATTACACTGTGTACATGCAGTCTACACTTTGTGGTATCCTTTATGAACCCCCCTATAATTTAGTCACTGTGAAAGACTACACTGTGTACATGCAGTCTACACTTTGTGGTATCCTTTATGAACCCCCCCCTATAATATAGTCACTGTGAAAGATTACACTGTGTACATGCAGTCTACACTTTGTGGTATCCTTTATGAACCCCCCTCCTATAATTTAGTCACTGTGAAAGATTACACTGTGTACATGCAGTCTACACTTTGTGGTATCCATTATGAACCCCCCCTATAATTTAGTAATTGTGAAAGATTACACTGTGTACATGCAGTCTACACTTTGTGGTATCCTTTATGAACGCCTCCTATAATTTAGTCACTGTGAAAGATTACACTGTGTACATGCAGTCTACACATTGTGGTATCGTTTATGAACCCACGCTATAATTTAGTCACTGTGAAAGATACACTGTGTACATGCAGTCTACACTTTGTGGTATCCTTTATGAACCCCACCCTATAATTTAATCACTGAGAATGATTACACTGTGTACATGCAGTCTACACTTTGTGGTATCCTTTATGAATCCCCCCCCTATAATTTAGTCACTGTGAAAGATTACACTGTGTACATGCAGTCTACACTTTTTGGTATCCTTTATGAACTACCCCACCCCTATAATTTAGTCACTGTGAAAGATTACACTGTGTACATGCAGTCTACACTTTGTGGTATCCATTATGAACAACCCCTATAATTTAGTCACTGTGAAAGATTACACTGTGTACATGCAGTCTACACTTTGTGGTATCCTTTATGAACCCCCCCCCTATAATTGTCACTGTGAAAGATTGCACTGTGTACATGCAGTCTACACTTTGTGATATCCTTTATGAACCCGCCCTATAATTTAGTCACTGTGAAAGATTACACTGTGTACATGCAGTCTACACTTTGTGGTATCCTTTATGAACCCCCCATATAATTTAGTCACTGTGAAAGATTACACTGTGTACATGCAGTCTACACTTTGTGGTATCCTTTATGAACCCCCCCTATAATTTAGTCACTGTGAAAGATTACACTGTGTACATGCAGTCTACACTTTGTGGTATCCTTTATGAACCCCTCCCTATAATTTAGTCACTGTGAAAGGTTACACTGTGTACATGCAGTCTACACTTTGTGGTATCCTTTATGAACCTCCCCCTATAATTCAGTCACTGTGAAAGATTACACTGTGTACATGCAGTCTGCACTTTGTGGTATCCTTTATGAACCCCGCCTATAATTTAGTCACTGTGAAAGATTACACTGTGA
Source organism: Protopterus annectens (assembly GCF_019279795.1). Classification (NCBI taxonomy): domain Eukaryota; kingdom Metazoa; phylum Chordata; order Ceratodontiformes; family Protopteridae; genus Protopterus; species Protopterus annectens. The sequence goes on from NC_056735.1 coordinate 549,210,579, forward strand.
ACATGCAGACTACACTTTGTGGTATCCTTTATGAACCCCCCACTATAATTTAGTCACTGTGAAATATTACACTATATACATGCAGTCTACACTTTGGGGTATCCTTTATGAACCCCCCCCCATATAATTTAGTCACTGTGAAAGATTACACTGTGTACATGCAGTCTACACTTTGTGGTATCCTTTATGAACCCCCCTATAATTTAGTCACTGTGAAAGATTAAACTGTGTGCATGCAGTCTACACTTTGTGGTATCCTTTATGAACCCCCCCTATAATTTAATCACTGTGAAAGATTACACTGTGTACATGCAATCTACACTTTGTGGTATCCTTTATGAACCCCCCCCTATAATTTAGCCACTGTGAAAGATTACACTGTGTACATGCAGTCTACACTTTGTGATATCCTTTAGGAACACTCCTCCCTATAATTTAGTCACTGTGAAAGATTACACTGTGTACATGCAGTCTACACTTTGTTGTATCCTTTGTGAACCCCCCCTATAATTTAGTCACTGTGAAAGATTACACTGTGTACATGCAGGCTACACTTTGTGGTATCCTTTATGAACCCCCCCTTATAATTTAGTCACTGTGAAAGATTACACTGTGTACATGCAGACTACACTTTGTGGTATCCTTTATGAACCCCCCCCTATATTTTAGTCACTGTGAAATATTACACTGTGTACATGCAGTCTACACTTTGTAGTATCCTTTATGAACCCCCCCTATAATTTAGTCACTGTGAAAGATTACACTGTGTACATTCAGTCTACACTTTGTGGTATCCTTTATGAACCCCCCCTATAATATAGTCACTGTGAAAGATTACACGGTGTACATGCAGTCTACACTTTGTGGTATCCTTTATGAACCCCCCCCCTATAATTTAGTCACTGTGAAAGATTACACTGCGAACATGCAGTCTACACTTTGTGGTATCGTTTATGAACCCCCCCCAATAATTTAGTCACTGTGAAAGATTACACTGTGTACATGCACTCTACACTTTGTGGTATCCTTTATGAATCCCCTATAATTTAGTCACTGTGAAATATTACACTGTGTACATGCAGTCTACACTTTGTGGTGTCCTTTATGAACCCCGCCCTATAATTTAATCACTCTGAAAGATTACACTGTGTACATGCAGTCTACACTTTGTGGTATCCTTTATGAATCCCCCCCTATAATTTAGTCTCTGTGAAAGATTACACTGTGTACATGCAGTCTACACTTTGTGGTATCCTTTATGAACCCCCCTATAATTTAGTCACTGTGAAAGATTACACTGTGTACATGCAGTCTACACTTTGTGGTATCCTTTATGAACCCCCCTATAATTTAGTCACTGTGAAAGACTACACTGTGTACATGCAGTCTATACTTTGTGGTATCCCTTATGAACCCCCCCTATAATTTAGTCACTGTGAAATATTACACTGTGTACATGCAGTCTACACTTTGTGGTATCCTTTATGAACCCCACCCTATAATTTAATCACTGAGAAAGATTACACTGTGTTCATGCAGTCTACACTTTGCGGTATCCTTTATGAATCCCCCCCTATAATTTAGTCACTGTGAAAGATTACACTGTGTGCATGCAGTCTACACTTTTTGGTATCCTTTATGAACCCCCCACCCCTATAATTTAGTCACTGTGAAAGATTACACTGTGTACATGCAGTCTACACTTTGTGGTATCCTTTATGAACCCCCCTATAATTTAGTCACTGTGAAAGACTACACTGTGTACATGCAGTCTACACTTTGTGGTATCCTTTATGAACCCCTCCCCTATAATTTAGTCATTGTGAAAGATTACACTGTGTACATGCAGTCTACACTTTGTGGTATCCTATATGAAACCCCGTATAATTTAGTCACTGTGAAAGATTACACTGTGTACATGTAGTCTACACTTTGTGGTATCCTTTCTGAACCCCCTCCTATAATTTAGTCACTGTGAAAGATTACACTGTGTACATGCAGTTTACACTTTGTGGTATCCTTTATGAAACCCCCCCCCCTATAATTTAGTCACTGTGAAAGATTACACTGTGTACATGCAGTCTACACTTTGTGGTATCCTTATGAACCCCCTATAATTTAGTCACTGTTAAAGATTACACTGTGTACATGCAGTCTACACTTTGTGGTATCATTTATGATCCCCCCCTATAATTTAGTCACTGTGAAAGATTACACTGTGTACATGCAGTCTACACTTTGTGGTATCATTTATGAACCCCGTATAATTTAGTCACTGTGAAAGATTACACTGTGTACATGCAGTCTACACTTTGTGGTATCCTTTATGAACCCACCCCCTATAATTTAGTCACTGTGAAAGATTACACTGTGTACATGCAGTCTACACTTTGTGGTATCATTTATGAACCCCCCCCCTATAATTTAGTCACTGTGAAAGTTTACACTGTGTACAGGCAGTCTACACCATGTGGTATCCTTTATGAACCCCCCCTATAAATTAGTCACTGTGAAAGATTACACTGTGTACATGCAGTCTACACTTTGTAGTATCCTTTATGAACCCCCCCCCTATAATTTAGTCACTGTGAAAGATTCCACTGTGTACATGCACTCTACACTTTGTGGTATCCTTTATGTACCCCCTATAATTTAGTCACTGTGAAAGATTACACTGTGTACATGCAGTCTACACTTTGTGGTATCCTTTATGACCCCCCAATAATTTAGTCACTGTGAAAGATTACACTGTGTACATGCAGTCTACACTTTGTGGTATCCTTTATGAACCCCCCTATAATTTAGTCACTGTGAAAGATTACACTGTGTACATGCAGTCTACACTTTGTGGTATCCTTTATGAACCCCCCTATAATTTAGTCACTGTGAAAGACTACACTGTGTACATGCAGTCTACACTTTGTGGTATCCTTTATGAACCCCCCCCCCTATAATTTAGTCACTGTGAAAGATTACACTGTGTACATGCAGTCTACACTTTGTGGTATCCTTTATGAACCCCCCTATAATTTAGTCACTGTGAAAGATTACACTGTGTACATGCAGTCTACACTTTGTGGTATCCTTTATGAATACCCCCTATAATTTAGTCACTGTGAAATATTACACGGTGTACATGCAGTCTACACTTTGTGGTATCCTTTATGAACCCCCCCCTATAATTTAGTCACTGTGAAAGATTACACTGTGTACATGCAGTCTACACTTTGTGGTATCCTTTATGAACCCCCCCTATAATTTAGTCACTGTGAAAGATTACACTGTGTACATGCAGTCTACACTTTGTGGTATCCTTTATGAACCCCCCTATAATTTAGTCACTGTGAAAGATTACACTGTGTACATGCAGTCTACACTTTGTGGTATCCTTTATGAACCCAATCCTATAATTTAGTCACTGTGAAAGATTACACTGTGTACATGCAGTCTAGACTTTGTGGTATCCTTTATGAACCCCCCCCCTATAATTTAGTCACTGTGAAAGATTACACTGTGTACATGCAGTCTACACTTTGTGGTATCCTTTATGAACCCCCCCTATAATTTAGTCACTGTGAAAGATTACACTGTGTACATGCAGTCTACACTTTGTGGTATCCTTTATGAACCCCCCTATAATTTAGTCACTGTGAAAGATTACACTGTGTACATGCAGTCTACACTTTGTGGTATCCTTTATGAACCCCCTATAATTTAGTCACTGTGAAAGATTACACTGTGTACATGCAGTCTACACTTTGTGCTATCCTTTATGAACCCCCCCCTATAATTTAGTCAGTGTGAAAGATTACACTGTGTACATGCAGTCTACACTTTGTGGTATCCTTTATGAACCCCGCCTTATAATTTAGTCAGTGTGAAAGATTCCACTGTGTACATGCAGTCTACACTTTCTGGTATCCTTTATGAACCCCCCCTATAATTTAGTCACTGTGAAAGTTTACACTGTGTACATGCAGTCTACACTTTGTGGTATCCTTTATGAACCCCCCCTATAATTTAGTCACTGTGAAAGATTACACTGTGTACATGCAGTCTACACTTTGTGGTATCCTTTATGAACACCCCCTGTAATTTAGTCACTGTGAAAGATTACACTGTGTACATGCAGTCTACACTTTGTGGTATTCTTTATGAACCCCCTATAATTTAGTCACTGTGAAAGACTACACTGTGTACATGCAGTCTACACTTTGTGGTATCCTTTATGAATACCCCCTATAATTTAGTCACTGTGAAAGATTACACTGTGTACATGCAGTCTACACTTTGTGGTATCCTTTATGAACCCCCCTATAATTTAGTCACTGTGAAATATTACACTGTGTACATGCAGTCTACACTTTGTGGTATCCTTTATGAACCCCTCCCCCTATAATTTAGTCACTGTGAAAGATTCCACTGTGTACATGCAGTCTACACTTTCTGGTATCCTTTATGAACCCCCTATAATTTAGTCACTGTGAAAGATTACACTGTGTACATGCAGTCTACACTTTGTGGTATCCTTTATGAACCCCCCTATAATTTAGTCACTGTGAAAGATTACACTGTGTACATGCAGTCTACACTTTGTGGTATCCTTTATGAACTCCCTATAATTTAGTCACTGTGAAAGATTACACTGTGTACATGCAGTCTACACTTCGCGGTATCCTTTATGAACCCCCTATAATTTAGTCACTGTGAAACATTACACTGTGTACATGCAGTCTACACTTTCTGGTATCCTTTATGAACTCCCTATAATTTAGTCACTGTGAAAGATTACACTGTGTACATGCAGTCTACACTTTGTGGTATCCTTTATGAACCCCCCCCCCCATAATTTAGTCACTGTGAAAGATTACACTGTGTACATGCAGTCTACACTTTGTGGTATCCTTTATGAACCCCTCCCCCTATAATTTAGTCACTGTTAAAGATTCCACTGTGTACATGCACTCTACACTTTGTGGTATCCTTTATGAACCCCCCCCTATAATTTAGATACTGTGAAAGATTGCACTGTGTACATGCAGTATACACTTTGTGGTATCCTTTATGAAACCCCCATATAATTTAGTTACTGTGAAAGTTTACACTGTGTACATGCAGTCTACACTTTGTAGTATCCTTTATAAACCCCCCCTATAAGTTAGTCACTGTGAAAGGGTACACGGTGTACATGCAGTCTACACTTTGTGGTATCCTTTATGAACCACCCCATAATTTATTCACTGTGAAAGATTACACTGTGTACATGCAGTCTACACCTTGTGGTATCCTTTATGAACCCCCCCCCTATAATTTAGTCACTGTGAAAGATTACACTGTGTACATGCAGTCTACACTTTGTGGTATCCTTTATGAACCCCCTATAATTTAGTCACTGTGAAAGATTACACTGTGTACATGCAGTCTACACTTTGTGGTATCCTTTATGAACCCCTATAATTTAGTCACTGTGAAAGATTACACTGTGTACATGCAGTTTACAATTTGTGGTATCCTTTATGAACCCCCTATAATTTAGTCACTGTGAAAGATTACACTGTGTACATGCAGTCTACACTTTGTGGTATCCTTTATGAACGCAGCCTATAATTTAGTCACTGTGAAAGATTACACTGTGTACATGCAGTCTACACTTTGTGGTATCCTTTATGAACCCCCTCCTATAATTTAGTCACTGTGAAAGATTACACTATGTACATGCAGTCTACACTTTGTGGTATCCTTTATGAACCCCTCCCCTATAATTTAGTCACTGTGAAAGATTACACTGTGTACATGCAGTCTACACTTTGTGGTATCCTTTATGAACCCCCCTATAATTTAGTCACTGTGAAAGATTACACTGTGTACATGCAGTCTACACTTTGTGGTATCCTTTATGAACCCCCCCTATAATTTAGTCACTGTGAAAGATTACACTGTGTACATGCAGTCTACACTTTGTGGTATCCTTTATGAACCCCCTTCCTATAATTTAGTCACTGTGAAAGATTACACTGTGTACATGCAGTCTACACTTTGTGGTATCCATTATGAACCCCCTATAATTTAGTCACTGTGAAAGATTACACTGTGTACATGCAGTCTACACTTTGTGGTATCCTTTATGAACCCCCCTATAATTTAGTCACTGTGAAAGATTACACTGTGTACATGCAGTCTACACTTTGTGCTATCCTTTATGAACCCCCCCCTATAATTTAGTCACTGTGAAAGATTACACTGTGTACATGCAGTCTACACTTTGTGGTATCCTTTATGAACTCCCTATAATTTAGTCACTGTGAAAGATTACACTGTGTACATGCAGTCTACACTTTGTGGTATCCTTTATGAACCCCCTATAATTTAGTCACTGTGAAAGATTACACTGTGTACATGCAGTCTACACTTTGTGGTATCCTTTATGAACTCCCTATAATTTAGTCACTGTGAAAGATTACACTGTGTACATGCTGTCTACACTTTGTCGTATCCTTTTTGAACCCCCTATAATTTAGTCACTGTGAAAGATTACACTGTGTACATGCAGTCTACACTTTGTGGTATCCTTTATGAACCCCCTATAATTTAGTCACTGTGAAAGATTACACTGTGTACATGCAGTCTACACTTTGTGGTATCCTTTATGAACCCCCTATAATTTAGTCACTGTGAAAGATTACACTGTGTACATACAGTCTACACTTTGTGGTATCCTTTATGAACCCCCTCCTATAATTTAGTCACTGTGAAAGATTACACTGTGTACATGCAGTCTACACTTTGTGGTATCCTTTATGAACCCCCTGTAATTTAGTCACTGTGAAAGATTACACTGTGTACATGCAGTCTACACTTTGTGGTATCCTTTATGAACTCCCTATAATTTAGCCACTGTGAAAGATTACACTGTGTACATGCAGTGTACACTTTGTGGTATACTTTATGAACCCCCCTCTATAATTTAGTCACTGTGAAAGATTACACTGTGTACATGCAGTCTACACTTTGTGGTATCCTTTATGAACCCCCCCCCCCATAATTTAGTCACTGTGAAAGATTACACTGTGTACATGCAGTCTACACTTTGTGGTATCCTTTATGAACCCCCCTATAATTTAGTCACTGTGAAAGACTACACTGTGTACATGCAGTATACACTTTGTGGTATCCTTTATGAAACCCCCATATAATTTAGTTACTGTGAAAGTTTACACTGTGTACATGCAGTCTACACCTTGTGGTATCCTTTATGAACCCCCCCTATAAATTAGTCACTGTGAAAGATTACACTGTGTACATGCAGTCTACACTTTGTGGTATCCTTTATGAACGCCCCTATAATTTAGTCACTGTGAAAGACTACACTGTGTACATGCAGTCTACACGTTGTGGTATCCTTTATGAATCCCCTATAGTTTAGTGACTGTGAAAGATTACACTGTGTACATGCAGTCTATACTTTGTGGTATCCTTTATGAACCCCCCCTTCCTATAATTTAGTCACTGTGAAAGATTACACTGTGTACATGTAGTCTACACTTTGTGGTATCCTTTCTGAACCCCCTCCTATAATTTAGTCACTGTGAAAGATTACACTGTGTACATGCAGTCTACACTTTGTGGTATCCTTTATGAACCCCCCCTATAATTTAGTCACTGTGAAAGATTACACTGTGTACATGCAGTCTACACTTTGTGGTATCCTTTATGAACCCCCCTATAATTTAGTCACTGTGAAAGATTACACTGTGTACATGCAGTCTACACTTTGTGGTATCCTTTATGAACCCCCCTATAATTTAGTCACTGTGAAAGATTACACTGTGTACATGCAGTCTACACTTTGTGGTATCATTTATGAACCCCCTATAATTTACTCACTGTGAAAGATTACACTGTGTACATGCAGTCTACACTTTGTGGTATCCTTTATGAACCCCCCTATGATTTAGTCACTGTGAAAGATTACACTGTGTACATGCAGTCTACACTTTGTGGTATCCTTTATGAACCCCCTATAATTTACTCACTGTGAAAGATTACACTGTGTACATGCAGTCTACACTTTGTGGTATCCTTTATGAACCCCCTATAATTTAGTCACTGTGAAAGATTACACTGTGTACATGCAGTCTACACTTTGTGGTATCCTTTATGAACCCCCTATAATTTAGTCACTGTGAAAGATTACACTGTGTACATGCAGTCTACACTTTGTGGTATCCTTTATGAACCCCTATAATTTAGTCACTGTGAAAGATTACACTGTGTACATGCAGTCTACACTTTGCGGTATCCTTTATGAACCCCCTATAATTTAGTCACTGTGAAAGATTACACTGCGTACATGCAGTCTAGACTTTGTGGTATCCTTTATGAACCCCACCCTATAATTTAGTCACTGTAAAAGATTACACTGTGTACATGCAGTCTACACTTTGTGGTATCCTTTATGAACCCCCTATAATTTATTCACTGTGAAAGATTACACTGTGTACATGCAGTCTACACTTTGTGGTATCCTTTATGAACCCCCCCTATAAATTAGTCACTGTGAAAGATTACACTGTGTACATGCAGTCTACACTTTGTAGTATCCTTTATAAACCCCCCCTATAATTTAGTCACTGTGAAAGATTACACTGTGTACATGCAGTCTACACTTTGTGGTATCCTTTATGAACCCCCCCTGTTATTAAGTCACTGTGAAAGATTACACTGCGTACATGCAGTCTACACTTTGTGGTATCCTTTATGAACCCCCCGTATAATTTAGTCACTGTGAAAGATTACACTGTGTACATGCAGTCTACACTTCGTGGTATCCTTTATGAACCCCCTATAATTTAGTCACTGTGAAAGATTACACTGTGTACATGCAGTCTACACTTTGTGGTATCCTTTATGAACCCCCCCCCTATAATTTAGTCACTGTGAAAGATTACACTGTGTACATGCAGTCTACACTTTGTGGTGTTCTTTATGAACCACACCCTATAATTTAGTCACTGTGAAAGATTATACAGTGTACATGCAGTCTACACTTTGTGGAATCCTTTATGAACCCCTCCCATATAATTTAGTCACTGTGAAAGATTACACTGTGTACATGCAGTCTACACTTTGTGGTATCCTTTATGAACCCCCCCTATAATTTAGTCACTGTGAAAGATTACACTGTGTACATGCAGTCTACACTTTGTGGTATCCTTTATGAACCCCACCCTATAATTTAGTCACTGTGAAAGATTACACTGTGTACATGCAGTCTACACTTTGTGGTATCCTTTATGAACCCCCCCTATAATTTAGTCACTGTGAAAGATTACACTGTGTACATGCAGTCTACACTTTGTGGTATCCTTTATGAATACCCCCTATAATTTAGTCACTGTTAAAGTTTCCACTGTGTACATGCACTCTACACTTTGTGGTATCCTTTATGAACCCCTCCCCTATAATTTAGTCACTGTGAAAGATTACACGGTGTACATGCAGTCTACACTTTGTGGTATCCTTTATGAACCACCCCCCCATAATTTATTCACTGTGAAAGATTACACTGTGTACATGCAGTCTACACTTTGTGGTATCCTTTATGAACCCCCCCTATAATTTAGTCACTGTGAAAGATTACACTGTGTACATGCAGTCTACACTTTGTGGTATCCTTTATGAACCCTCCCCCTATAATTTAGTCACTGTGAAAGATTACACTGTGTACATGCAGTCTACACTTTGTGGTATCCTTTATGAACCCCCCTATAATTTAGTCACTGTGAAAGATTACACTGTGTACATGCAGTCTACACTTTGTGGTATCCTTTATGAACCCCCCCCCTATAATTTAGTCACTGTGAAAGATTACACTGTGTACATGCAGTCTACACTTTGTGGTATCCTTTATGAACCACCCCCCATAATTCAGTCACTGTGAAAGTTTACACTGTGTACATGTAGTCTACACTTTGTGGTATCCTTTATGAACCCCCCCCTGTAATTTAGTCACTGTGAAAGATTACACTGTGTACATGCAGTCTACACTTTGTGGTATCCTTCATGAACCCCTCCTATAATTTAGTCACTGTGAAAGATTACACTGTGTACATGCAGTCTACACTTTGTGGTATCCTTTATGAACCCCCCTATAATTTAGTCACTGTGAAAGATTACACTGTGTACATGCAGTCTACACTTTGTGGTATCCTTTATGAACCCCCCTATAATTTAGTCACTGTGAAATATTACACTGTGTACATGCAGTCTACACTTTGTGGTATCCTTTATGAACCCCCTCCCTATAATTTAGTCACTGTAAAAGATTACACTGTGTACATGCAGTCTACACTTTGTGGTATCCTTTATGAACCCCCCCCCCTATAATTTAGTCACTGTGAAAGATTACACTGTGTACATGCAGTCTACACTTTGTAGTATCCTTTATGAACCCCCCCCTATAATTTAGTCACTGTGAAAGATTACACTGTGTACATGCAGTCTACACTTTGTGGTGTTCTTTATGAACCACACCCTATAATTTAGTCACTGTGAAAGGTTATACGGTGTACATGCAGTCTACACTTTGTGGTATCCTTTATGAACCCCCCTATAATTTAGTCACTGTGAAAGATTACACTGTGTACATGCAGTCTACACTTTGTGGTATCCTTTATGAACCCCCCGTATAATTTAGTCACTGTGAAAGATTACACTGTGTACATGCAGTCTGCACTTTGTGGTATCCATTATGAACCCCCCCCTATAATTTAGTCACTGTGAAAGATTACACTGTGTACATGCAGTCTACTCTTTGTGGTATCCTTTATGAACCCCCTATAATTTAGTCACTGTGAAAGATTACACTGTGTACATGCATTCTACACTTTGTGGTATCCTTTATGAACCCCGCCCTATAATTTAGTCACTGTGAAAGATTACACTGTGTACATGCAGTCTACACTTTGTGGTATCCTTTATGAACCCCCCTATAATTTAGTCACTGTGAAAGATTACACTGTGTACATGCAGTCTACACTTTGTGGTATCCTTTATGAACCCCTATAATTTAGCCACTGTGAAAGACTACACTGTTTACATGCAGTCTACACTTTGTGGTATCCTTTATGAACCCTCCCTTTAGTTTATTCACTGTGAAAGATTACACTGTGTACATGCATTCAACACTTTGTGGTATCCTTTATGAAACCCCCCTCTATAATTTAGTCACTGTGAAAGATTACACTGTGTACATGCAGTCTACACTTTGTGGTATCCTTTATGAACCCCCCTATAATTTAGTCACTGTGAAAGATTACACTGTGTACATGCAGTCTACACTTTGTGGTATCCTTTATGAACCCCCCCTATAATTTAGTCACTGTGAAAGATTACACTGTGTACATGCAGTCTACACTTTGTGGTATCCTTTATGAACCCCACCCTATAATTTAGTCACTGTGAAAGATTACACTGTGTACATGCAGTCTACACTTTGTGGTATCCTTTATGAACCCCACCCTATAATTTAGTCACTGTGAAAGATTACACTGTGTACATGCAGTCTACACTTTGTGGTATCCTTTATGAACCCACCCCCTATAATTTAGTCACTGTGAAAGACTACACTGTGTACATGCAGTCTACACTTTGTGGTATCCTTTATGAATACCCCCTATAATTTAGTCACTGTGAAAGATTACACTGTGTACATGCAGTCTACACTTTGTGGTATCCTTTATGAACCCCACCCTATAATTTAGTCACTGTGAAAGATTACACTGTGTACATGCAGTCTACACTTTGTGGTATCCTTTATGAACCCCACCCTATAATTTAGTCACTGTGAAAGATTACACTGTGTACATGCAGTCTACACTTTGTGGTATCTTTTATGAATACCCCCTATAATTTAGTCACTGTGAAAGACTACACTGTGTACATGCAGTCTACACTTTGTGGTATCCTTTATGAATACCCCCTATAATTTAGTCACTGTGAAATATTACACGGTGTACATGCAGTCTACACTTTCTGGTATCCTTTATGCTCCCCCTCTATAATTTAGTCACTGTGAAAGATTACACTGTGTACATGCAGTCTACACTTTGTGGTATCCTTTATGAACCCCCCCTATAATTTAGTCACTGTGAAAGATTACACTGTGTACATGCAGTCTACACTTTGTGGTATCCTTTATGAACTCCCCTATAATTTAGTCACTGTGAAAGATTACACTGTGTACATGCTGTCTACACTTTGTGGTATCCTTTTTGAACCCCCCTCTATAATTTAGTCACTGTGAAAGATTACACTGTGTACATGCAGTCTACACTTTGTGGTATCCTTTATGAACCCCCCCTATAATTTAGTCACTGTGAAAGATTACACTGTGTACATGCAGTCTACACTTTGTGGTATCCTTTATGAATCCCCCCTTATAATTTAGTCACTGTGAAAGATTACACTGTGTACATGCAGTCTACACTTTGTGGTATCCTTTATGAACCCCCCTATAATTTAGTCACTGTGAAAGATTACACTGTGTACATGCAGTCTACACTTTGTGGTATCCTTTATGAACCCCCCCTATAATTTAGTCACTGTGAAAGATTACACTGTGTACATGCAGTCTACACTTTGTGGTATCCTTTATGAACCCCCTATAATTTAGTCACTGTGAAAGACTACACTGTGTACATGCAGTCTACACTTTGTGGTATCCTTTATGAATACCCCCTATAATTTAGTCACTGTGAAAGACTACACTGTGTACATGCAGTCTACACTTTGTGGTATCCTTTATGAATACCCCCTATAATTTAGTCACTGTGAAAGATTGCACTGTGTACATGCAGTATACACTTTGTGGTATCCTTTATGAAACCCCCATATAATTTAGTTACTGTGAAAGTTTACACTGTGTACATGCAGTCTACACTTTGTGGTATCCTTTATGAACCCCCCTATAATTTAGTCACTGTGAAAGATTACACTGTGTACATGCAGTCTACACTTTGTGGTATCCTTTATGAACCCCCCCTATAATTTAGTCACTGTGAAAGATTACACTGTGTACATGCAGTCTACACTTTGTGGTATCCTTTATGAACCCCCAATAATTTAGTCACTGTGAAAGGTTACACGGTGTACATGCAGTCTACACTTTGTGGTATCCTTTATGAACGTCCCCCCATAATTTATTCACTGTGAAAGATTACACTGTGTACATGCAGTCTACACTTTGTGGTATCCTTTATGAACCCCCTCTATAATTTAGTCACTGTGAAAGATTACACTGTGTACATGCAGTCTGCACTTTGTGGTATCCATTATGAACCCTCCCCCCGTATAATTTAGTCACTGTGAAAGATTACACAGTGTTCATGCAGTCTACACTTTGTGGTATCCTTTATGACCCCCCAATAATTTTGTCACTGTGAAAGATTGCACTGTGTACATGCAGTCTACACTTTATAGTATCCTTTATGAATCCCCCCCCCTATAATTTAGTCATTGTGAAAGATTACACTGTGTACATGCAGTCTACACTTTGTGGTATCCTTTATGAACGCCCCTATAATTTAGTCACTGTGAAAGATTACACTGTGTACATGCAGTCTACACTTTGTGGTATCCTTTATGAACCCCCCTATAATTTAGTCACTGTGAAAGTTTACACTGTGTACATGCAGTCTACACTTTGTGATATCCTTTATGAACCCCCCTATAATTTAGTCACTGAGAAAGATTACACTATGTAAATGCAGTCTACACTTTGTGGTATCCTTTATGAACCCCCCCCCTATAATGTATTCACTGTGAAAGATTACACTGTGTACATGCAGTCTACACTTTGTTGTATCCTTTATGAACTCCCTTATAATTTAGTCACTGTGAAAGATTACACTGTGTACATGCAGTGTACACTTTGTGGTATCCTTTATGAACCCCCCTCTATAATTTAGTCACTGTGAAAGATTACACTGTGTACATGCAGTCTACACTTTGTGGTATCCTTTATGAACCCCCCCTATAATTTAGTCACTGTGAAAGATTACACTGTGTACATGCAGTCTACACTTTATAGTATTTTTTATGAACTCCCCTATAATTTAGTCACTGTGAAAGATTACACTGTGTACATGCAGTCTACACTTTGTGGTATCCTTTATGAACCCTCCTCTATAATTTAGTCACTGTGAAAGATTACACTGTGTACATGCAGTCTACACTTTGTGGTATCTTTTATGAACCCCCCCCTATAATTTGGTCACTGTGAAAGATTACACTGTGTACATGCAGTTTACAATTTGTGGTGTCCTTTATGAACCCCCCCCCCTATAATTTAGTGACTGTGAAAGATTACGCTGTGTACATGCAGTCTGTACTTTGTGGTATCCTTTATGAACCCCCCCCTATAATTTAGTCACTGAGAAAGATTACACTGTGTACATGCAGTCTACACTTTGTGGTATCCTTTATGAACCCCCCTATAATTTAGTCACTGTGAAAGATTACACTGTGTACATGCAGTCTACACTTTGTGGTATCCTTTATGAACCCCCCCTATAATGTAGTCACTGTGAAAGATTACACTGTGTACATGCAGTCTACACTTTGTGCTATCCTTTATGAACCCCCCCCTTATAATTTAGTCACTGTGAAAGATTACATTGTGTACATGCAGTCTACACTTTGTGGTATCCTTTATGAACCCCCCCTATAATTTTGTCACTGTGAAAGATTACACTGTGTACATGCAGTCTACACTTTCTGGTATCCTTTATGAACCCCTCCCCCTATAATTTAGTCACTGTGAAAGATTACACTGTGTACATTCAGTCTACACTTTGTGGTATTCTTTATGAACCCCCCCTATTATTTAGTCACTGTGAAAGATTACACTGTGTACATGCAGTCTACACTTTGTGGTATCCTTTATGACTCCCCCCCCCTATAATTTAGTCACTGTGAAAGATTACACTGTGTACATGCAGTCTACACTTTGTGGTATCCTTTATGAACCCTCCCCCCCATAATTTAGTCACTGTGAAAGATTACACTGTGTACATGCAGTCTACACTTTGTGGTATCCTTTATGATCCCCCCCTCATAATTAATGCTGCATGAAAATAATTAGGAAAAGCACAATTAGCAGGAAGAAAGTGTGAGTTATGCTGGTGTTGTTTGTTCATGCAGCATGGTGTACACATAGTGTTGATGTTAGTGAATCCCGGGGGTGCTTTATGTGACACCTCAAGTCTTGATTTGTGTCCTATTTTGGTCATGGTGTTCTGTGTATATTTGTTTTGTCCAAAGGCAGGTTACCTGGATTGGAGACATTAGTGATTTATTGAAGTTACTGCTGCATTTTGCGATGATGTTCTTTCATATTGAAGAATGAATTGGAGTTATTTTACATTTTCGACACATGAAAGAATTGTTTTTCTGTGAACTAAGAATGTTTATTTTTATTTATAAATCATATTTGTCATATATAATTTTCCTTGTTCGGAATTTTTTGAGGTATACGCAAAATTAATTTTCTATAAATAAGTTTGCATACTTTTGTTATAGTTTCTTTCACTTAACGTTTTATCATTTCACTGTACTTTGTTTATATAGAAGAGCTTAGAAACTAAAATGAAACACAAGCTGAAGTCAGAATAGGGCATTATGTACTTTTTAGTAAATTGACAACTCAGTCTTTCTCAGTGAAAAATTAAACATTGTCACGAATTTGAGAGATTGGCTAAAGAGCCAGGGGACCATAAGACTGCCTTATAGCTAAATGCTGCGAAAAAAATCCTCATTCATTGCATATAGTTAATGTGATGTTTTACAGACACAAACTGCTTTATAGGACTACAATGTGGTGATAAGACTGCCTGCACATACAGCAAGATAGCTGCCTGCACATACAGCAATGCTGCATACATCAAAGTAACTGCTGGAAAAATTCAGTGCCACATTGCTCCAGTCCAATCTTTTCTTTGATCATTCATTTTTAGTTTCCATCCTAACGTAGAAATACCTCACAAAGAGGATTACCGGCCTCAAACAGATGCCATACGCAGACCGTCTCAAAAAATTCCAGCTTTACTCTGTCGCGTATCACCTACTCAGTGGCGATCTCCGCCTAACATACAAAGCTATGTTAAACCCAAAGCTGTTGGACATGCTCCACTTAAAGAAATCCCAATCGCTCCGATCTACACGCTCTAGGGACCTGAGCACTGTCACCACAATAAACAGAACATGCTTGAGGGATAGAGTCCTGTCCCAGCGACTTCCCATACTCTGGAACAGACTACCTATCTATGTCAAACAGAGCTCCTCATTAGCACTCTTCAAGAAAAATCTTGATGATTGGATGGGAGATAGGAAATTCACCCCGGGAATCACTTCTGTGGCTCTGCTTGACAGGGGCACAAGAAAATAATTTTCTTGGGTGGCAAAAGCCAGGGTACTGTTTGGCTAGTCTTATATAGGCCCTAGGGTCAATAGCCTAGTACCTACCTATGAACCTAAAATGATTTTCTTATAATTTACTCTTGAATGGAAGTGGTTGTAGACAATGTATTTATTGCTAAAACATGGTGAACCTGTGTTTTGTTTTAAATCTAACACAAATGGTAAGGATATTGCAAAACATTGTTTTACTGCTGCAGCATTTCTTACATTAACTCTGTATGTCATTATTCTCTTTGCTGTCTTCCGTTTGCTGGTTATGTTATTGAAGAGAAAAGATGAAATATTTTAAACTAAGCCTTTACTGACTCATAAAGGTAAGTGCTACATCTGTGGTTAATGTAGGACATATTGTGCCATCCACCTGCTGCTGTAGCATCCGATATGATTTTAATGTGGTATTGAATTGTAGGGACTAAGCATGTTTTCTATTTATAACTAAATAGATCAACTCTCAGGGAGTATCTGCAGTTTAAAATTATGGCTAGTGAACTATTTATCCAGCCAAAGAAATAAAGGTCTGTACTGTGCATTTAATACAAAGGGTATTGACTTGTGCTCATCATTTTATTACTTAAAGAAGGTTATAAGTATATATGATGGAATGGAGGATTGCTGATGTCATCAGGTGATAAGAATTCAGCAAGCCTATGGAAAATATATCATATATATATATATATATATATATGTATGTATACAGAGCGAGAGAAATACATATATGTGTGTGTGTGTGTGTGTGTGTGTGTGTGTGTGTGTGTGTGTGTGTGTGTGTGTGTGTGTGTGTGTGTGTGTATATATAAAATACATATATATATATATATATATATATATATTTAGTTAATTATTACAGTTTGATGACTGGGGTAGTCTACTGGGCCTGGGCCTGGGCCTGGATGAGCCGATTTTCAGAGGAGGCCCAGAGAGAAAAGCTCCACAGGATATAGACAATTTTACAATAGTTATACAAAAGTAAATAAAGTAGTAGAACAGTGAAAAATACAGAGATAATATACAATTTGTTAAAAAATGACATAACATTTCTAATCCTAGGTAATGATTTACAAAAGTGAGATTCTTGTATTCTAAACATACTACAAGTACAGGCATTTCAGATGAAAAAATCATGCAAGTAAAACATTTATGTACAGATAAAAAAAAACAAGCTTTTTTTTTCTGAAACTTATAAATATGAGGAGAGGACAGAGAGAAGAAGGTGAGGTGGGAGAAGTAAAAGGTGGTATATAGTGGAGAAAAAACAAAGAAAAGTATATCCAGACAGTAAGTTGGTACAAACAATAAAGATCAAGAGCTAAAAATATATTTAAAGTTGTACCAAGCCAAACAGAGGTTCATAAAAACACCACAGTTTAATGAACGCAAGTACAAAGTACTTTCACAGAAAATGCTGTTTGATCAGGCAATAATTACTTAACTGAATTCTGTAGAGCTTTTATACAATATCATATGATGCTAGTTTAATCAGACAATTAGCATCTTAAAAGAACAGCATTCATCTAACACAATTGTGCAAAGAATTAAGTTCTGGCTTTAAAGTAAAAACCTCATTGAGGCCAGGTTTCTGATGTGCTTTAAAATATAAAATCAGTTTGTTCTCTTGTCTTTCGATGATATTTCTAATGTCTCCTCCTCTGATAGGTATCTTCACATTTTCAAGTATAAAGAAATTAAAAATAAGTGTGCCACTGGTATTACGCATGTATTTTTATAAAGAATTGGATGGCACAATGACTCCTCAGCTTGGCAGTTCTGATGAAGTCTGCATTAGACAGATGAAAGTGCTTAACTCCTATACATATATACAGAGTTTGTTCTCCAATATCCTTGTTTTTATTGTTTTTTTGAATAAACTGTGACCTGTTCAAGCTGAGGAGCCGTTGTGATGTCCTGTACCCTATGTTTGTTTTACGTTGTCGCTTCTACTGAGATTTCCCATTGTTTATAAAGAATTGGTCAAAACTCTCCTTCTAATTTCTGAAAGATGATTAGCAATGCGATTTTTAAAAACCTGATTGCTTTTGCATATATAAAAAGACTCACATTGACTACAACGTGCCATGTATATCAAATTAGTACTGCAACAATTTCCATATGCATACATTTCAAAATTACAATGTCTAACAGGGTCAACAAAGCTTGTATACATTTACAATAAACACATCGGTTGCATTTATAAGTGCCTCTAAGTGTAGTATTTTTATGTCTATAAACTGGTTGCTCTTTGTTGCATAACTTATTTTTTAAAGTTGCACTTCTTCAATAGCTAAATACTGGTTTCCTAGGAGATGTCAGATAACTCAGATGCAAAGGATAGCAAGGACCAGTATTTATTTTATTAATAAACACTGGTCCTTGTTATTCTTTGTACAGCACATCCTATGGCACGTTGACGAAAGACAATAGAACAAATGGATTTTATATTTTAAAGCACATCAGAAACCTGGTCTCATTGAGGTTTTTACTTTAAAGCCAGAACTTAATTCTTTGCACAGATGTGTTAGGTGAATGCTGCTGCTTTAAAATGTTAATTGTTTAATTAAACTAGCATTGTATGATATTGTATAAAAGCTCTACAGAATTCAGTTAAGTGATTATTGCCTGATGAAACAGTATTTTCTATGAAATACTTTGTAGTTGCATTCATTAAACTGTATAATTTTTATGAACCTGTGTTTGGCTTGGTGCAACTTTAGATATATTTTTATATAGTGGAGAAAGAGAGTGGGCTGCGGAGACGTTTATGAGGTATATGGTAGGAGAGGAAGTAGAGGCAAAGGGTAAGAGAGCATAGTGATAGAAGTTTGAGGTATACAGTGCATGGGAGATGATGTTGAAGAGTTTATGTGGTACGGGTACAGGAACATTCCCATTTTGAATAGAGGTGAAACTGGAGAAGAGTTTTGAAGTTTGAGTGGTTTTGAGTATTTCGAAGGGAGGTTGGGAGAGAATTCCAGAGTTTAGCTAGGGAGCAGGATAATAGTAGGTGGCCAGGGGGTCGACGAGGCTTATATATGTTTAGAAGATTGTGGTTTTCTGATCTTAGAGAGCGGTTGGGAAGGTAGGGGGTTAAAGAGGTGGACAGAGAAGGACAACTAGAATGTCTGAATATAAGCTTGTGAGTAGTAGTAAGTCTAAGGAGTTTGAGGTAGTTAGGAAGTTCAAGCAATTTCAGGGAGTGGAGAGAGAGACAGTGATGCAATGAGTTTCTGGAATTGGTGGCAAATTTAGAGATTTTATTGTAACAGGCTTTCAACTTGGCCTGTAAGCCTAGCTGAAGATTAGTGAATAGAGGGATACTGTACATAAGAGAGGGAAGAAGGTAAGATGAGGTAAGGGTGTGTCTCATGGAGGGGGTAAGGTAATGATTGTGTCTGGACAGGAGACCTAGGTTTTGGTGAGTTTTTTTGATATTAGTTTGGATATGGATGTCAAATTTTAGATTTTCATTAGTTATGACACCAAGCAGTTTGTTATGTTCATAGGTTCATAGGTAGGTACTAGGCAATCTGCCCAAGGGCATTTATAAGCCTAGCCAGAATGTGTTGGCTTTCGCCTCCCTTTTAGATTAGTTTCCTGAGCCTCTGTCCAGCAGGGCCATTGAAGTGACCCCAGGGGTAAAGTTACGATTTCCCATCCACTTGTCAAGATTTCTCTTGAAGAGAGTCAGTGAGGGGCTTTGTCTAACAAAGATTGGGATTCTGTTCCAGCGTGAGGAAGTCTCTGGGACAGGAATCTATCCTTCCAGCATGTCCTATTTATGGTTGTGCTGAGGTTTAAATCCCTAGAGCATGTGGCTCTAAGAGCTTTGGTCTTCTTAAGGTGGAGCATGTCCATTAATTCCGGGTTAGACATGGCCTTGTACGCCAGGCAGAGATCACCTCTGAGTAGGTGGTAAGCAACCGAGTAGAGCTGAAGTTTCTTTAGTCAAGCTGCAGAGGTCATCTGTTTGAGGCCCACAATCCTCTTGGTGAGGTACTTCTGTGGTCTTTCCAGCTGTTGCAGGTGTCGAGTAAGGTACATCCCAAATGGGGCATTGTACTCTATTATGGGCCTGATGAGTGATGAGTAGAATGGCACAATAACCTCTCTTGATCTAGATATAAACCCTTTCATGATTAGGTGTGCTACATAGAAGGATTTTCTAAACACTTTGGCAATGTGATTATCAAAGAAGAGGTTGCTATCTACTTGGGTCCCCAGATCCCTAATTGCATCTTCCAAACTTAGTGGATTACCACCTATGTGGTAGTTCATGGGCACTTTGTTTTTCTCAAAGGGGATGACTATGCACTTTTTGGCATTTAGCTTGAGGCCATGGTTCTGACACCAGGTATTCATCTCCGTGAGACCCTTCTGGAGCATGTCTGTGTCAGCCAGAGAGTCAATTATGACCCCCAGTTTGCAATCATCTGCGAACTTGGTCAGCCATAGTCCTCCCATGCTTGCCTGTACCTCAGAGAAGTATATACCGAACAGGAGGGGTCCCAGGACTGAGCCCTGTGGGATGCCACTTGTAACTGGTTTAGATTCGGACATGGCACCCGCAACTCTGACCATGTGAGTTCTACCATGAGCCAGTTGGCAACCCATCGCATGACATAGGGGTTAATGTTCAAGCTGGTATGCTTGTCTATAATGCCAGAGTGGGGAATGGTGTTGAAGGCCTTTATGAGGTCCAGGTTGGCTGTGTGGATTACCTTTCCCTCATCTATGGCCTTGGTAACTGTTTCAAAGAAGTCAACTAGGTTAAGGAGGCAAGATCTGCCTTTAACAAAGCTGAATTGGGTAGGGTCCAGTGCCTGGAGGTTCCCAATGTCTCTGTTAATGAGTTCCATGATGATGCGCTCCATAGCTTTGCAGACCAGGCTAGTCAGGCTTATAGGGTGATAGTTCTCAGGATCTGTTGTGACACCTCCTTTGTGGAGCGGGATAACTGTTGCTGTATGCCATTCTTTGGGTACATAGCCTGTAGTAAGGCTGAGTTTGAACAGTAAATTTAGGAGAGGGTTTAGTTCATTTTGGAGCTCGTGTAAGACGCAGCCTGGGATACCATCCAGTCCCATTGATGCTGTGTTTTTGGCTTTGGAAAGGGCTGTTTTCACCTGCGTGTCTGTGATGTCTGGGGCTCTACATTCTTCTGGGATAGACACGGGCCCTTTTCGGGATGAGGGGGGGGTAAAGTTTGCACTGAACCTGTCAGCCAGGATGTTGGCAATGTCAGTTGTTTCAGTGTATTTTTTGCCATTTTGCACTAGCTCAGAGCAGATAGTTGCCACCTAGATTTTTGACATAGCTAAAGAAGGCTTTGTGATTATCTTTAGAGTCTTTGGCAATTTTTCTTTTGAAGCTGGCCTTAGATGATTTTATGAGGGATCGTAGTTTCTTGCTAATACTGATCAGGGATGCCTTCCCTTTTTGGGATTTTGCTCTATCATGTAATAGTTTCCTCCTTCTGTTGTATAGCTTATTTATGGCTGGGGTCCAGACTGGTTTCCTTTTTTTGGAAGAGTGAGTCTTGGTTTTACTCGGGATGGCTCAATCCATGCATTCCTGTAGGTGCTCATAGAATGCATTTGTAAAAGATTCTGCAGTTTGGGCAGCATTATCCTTTAGCAAGGGGGCTTTGAAACTTTCCACCTCGGTCTTGAGAAGTGTGAAGTTTGCTTTTGAAAAGTTTTTCACAGTGGTTTCCTAGACTGGGGGTGGGGTCAGGATGTGGATGTCCAGTGTGATTAGTTTATCGCCTGATCTTACCAGTGACGGGTTTACCTCTGGTGTGGAACATTGATCCCCCATGTTGGTTATGATCAGGTCCAATATGTTGTCACCTCTTGTGGGAGGGGTGACCATTTGTTCCAGGGCATTTAAATTTATAAACTCTAGGAAGCGTTGGGCAAAGGAGTTAGTACTTGGCTAGTTTTCCCAGTCAATGTTTGGGTAGTTGAAATCACCCAATATCATGGTGTTTGTAGGACCTTCATATTTTCCAATGTTCTCAGGAATGCTGAATGGGGGTCCAGAGACAAGGTGGGTGATCTGTAGCAAGCTACAATCTGAAAAGCAGCTTTGTCCACTGTTAGTTGTACATGGATGATCTCCGAGGCCTCGTGCTGTGCCACTAACCTGGAGGTGTGGGTATCCTTGATGAAAATGGATACACCCCCACCTTTTGTATTTCGGTCCAGGTTCTGGGGCCAAAAGGTATGGTATGAGTTATAGCCTTGTAGCGCTGGGGTGCACTCTGGAGCCTTGAACCAGGTTTCTGTTACTGCACAGATATCAATTCTCTCCATACTGAGGAGTGCCTCGAGTGCATGCATTTTGAGGTTTAGACTTCTGGCATTGAGTAGCATTACCCTCAGTTTTTGGCTTATTGTGTTGTTTGTGGAGGTGGGTTTGTCTTTTGAGCCTTGCCTAAAAAATGCACTATGGGGGTGGCAAGAGCTTTAGCCAGTATTCAAAAGCCTAAGGGCAGCAGGTGCAAGCCATCTCTGGCAAAGCAACGTGGCTTGTCGAGCATGTCATCCCAGGCTGACAGACGCTGGATCCCCTTTGAACAACACCAATAGCTTAGCCAATTGTTAAAATTGATCATTTTATCTTTATACTGTTGCATCATTCTTGGTGAGGGCAAGATGCTTCTTAGGGTCAGGGTCATACCGGCCTGGGCTACATGATCAGAGAGCTCCTCTATGTCTCTTTTCATGTAGTCTAGGGAGGTACGTCTCAGGTCATTCACACCAACATGGACAATGATAGAGTCATATTTGTACCTCTTTTGGAGTGACCTGAGTGCTTGTGTTATGTGGCGGATCCTGGCACCCAACAGGCAGCTTACAGTAACCATCTCCTTGTTCAGTCTAGTGAATGGGACGTCAGTGTTCCTGACAATAGAGTCACCTATTACTAGTGTATTGGGTGTGTTATTTAGCCTTAAGGGCTGTGATTGCATGGCACACTGACTTTGTGAAGTATGTGATACGGGTGGAGGTTGCTTTGATGTCTGCTTTGGAGGTCTCTACTGCTTTGGCAGATTTTTGTTTAGAGCCTCCAAGTATGTTTTTGTGTGTGTTATTTGCTGGTGCAGATATGACTGGTCTATGTGAGACTGGTAGTGTTGTGCAAGTGTTTCCCTTCTCCTCATGACTGGCTGTTCCAGTCTTGGGTTGAGAGAGCTTCGCCTCCAGTTTGGCTGTATAGTTGCATCTCTCACATACATTTGTGTTTGTTGGAAGGAGGAGAGGGTTGTCTGTGTACATGAGGCAATGTGATGTGATACTTTTAGTATGGGGCTGTAATTCTGAGTAGTCACTGTAAACAAGTTTTTGTCTATATTGGTGTTTTTGAATAGGGAGAAGATGATTAACTTTGTTTTATTGGCATTTAAGGCGAGGTGATTACTATGCATCCATGATATGGTATTAGAAAAGGCTAACTGAGTTTTGAGAAGTAGGTCGGAAGGGGAGTCTGCTGTACAAATAATGGTTGAATTGTCAGCATATTGAATTTGTTTGGCATCAGAGAGAGACTAGTGGAAGTTACTAATGAAGATGTTAAAGAGGAGGGGGGTCTAGGATGGAACCCTGGGGAACTCTGGTAGGGGTATGTGAGTGAGTTTTTCCATTTGACAGCTTGTGGTCTTTCAGAGAGGTAGCAGGTGAACCAGGTGATGGTAAATATATATATATATATATATATATATATATATATATATATATATATATATATATATATATATATATATTATATATATATATATATATATATATATATATATATATATATATATATATACACATAAGTAAATCAGCAAAACGCGGTTTAGTTAGATAGTGGGGGCAGGGATTTCAGTGTATTAGTTGATGACATAATTTTTAGAGACTAGACACCCTGGGTGGGTCTATATTAGAACATCTAAGTTTCAAAACTTCGAATGTTCTAATATCGAACCCTATTCAGCGAAAGCTGAAAATATCAAAGCAACATCAAAACAAAATTTTTCCTAGGGAAAGAATTAAGTTGTCCGTTTCTGTTGCTTCGGAATTTTCAGCTCTGTGGTGGAAAGTTACGGGTCGGGTTCAGGTAAGTGTGCGATTGAGTGCGGGTTAAGGTAGTTAGGGTTAGGGTGCAGGTTAGGTATGTGTGCGATTGTGTGGACTTGAGGGTTAGGGCGGGTTAGGTGAGTTCGGGTTAGGGCGCGGGTCAGGTAAGTGTGCGATTGTATGGATGTAGGGTTATGGCGGGGTAGGTGAGTTAGGGTTAGGGTGTGGGTCAGGTAAGTGTGCAGTTGTGTGGATGTGAGGGATAGGGTGGGGTAGGTGAGTTAGGGATAGGGCGAAGGTGAGGTGAATGTCCAATAGTGATGGAACTTAGTGTTAGGGTTTGGGTTAAGGTAAGTGGATAGTTAGTGGTGTATGTATAGTTTAGTGTAGGGTTAGGTTTAAGATTTTAGGTGTATGTGTGTGAATTGTTGTTTGTTTGCTGTGCTTGTGTTTTGTGTATGTGTTTTGGAAAAGCAAATTTTTTCCCTAGGAAAAAATTTGCTGTTCTGTATGTTCAATGTTTTCAGCTTTCGCAGAATAGGGTTCAATATTAGAACATTCAAAGTTTTAAAACTTCGCTGCTCTTATATAGACCCACCCTGGATTATGGTTGTTGCTGGAAAAGAATACTAATAGCTGGGAAGAAAGAATGTGTTTTGCTAACCGCTTTATCTGTGGAGAACACAACCAGCAGATAGTAGACAGACAAGTGAATAAACGCGTTTATATCACGTTATCGAAAGATGAAAATAGCAAACACTATTTCATCAGCCCCAAAACATCTAAACATGAAAATATCGAACATTCAGAACAGCAATTTTTTTCCCATAGAAAAAATTTGCTGCTCCGAAATACATACACACAACACAAGCACATCAAACAAACAGCAACGACACACATACACTTAAATTCCTACATCTAACGCTACACTAAACTAAACCTACACTACTATCTACCCACTTACCTTAAACCAAACCCTAACCCTAAGGTCCGTCACTATCACACACTCACTTAACCCGTGCCCTAACCCTAACTCACTTAAACCGCCCCTAACCCTAATGTCTGTCACTATCACACACACGCCTAACCCGTGCCTTAACCCTAACTCAGTTAACCTGCCCCTAACCCTAACATACAAACAATCACATGCTTACCTGAACCCAACCCGTAACCTTCCACCACAGTGCTAAGAATAGCAAAGCCACAGAAACGGCCAACTGAATTCTTCCCGAGGAAAGAATTAGCTATTCTGCAGCTTCGCTATAGTGTTCGATATCAGAACATTCGAAGATTTAATACTTTGATGTTCTGATATAGACCAGAATAAACATATATAAAATGTCATCTAATGTATGCAATGCCAGCTACTTTTAATAAAACAAATGTTTTTCCAGATACTATGATGAGTTGCTTTCAGTGCAAGGAGCAAGTGTTTGTAATTAGTCAGCTTCAAAGATAATTTATTTTAAACTTCTCAAAGAAGGGATACCGAAAGTAATACAAAAATTAATATGTTCCTAATTTCCTTGCCTTATGAGTCACATATTTTTCCCTGCTGATGGCTAGATGCAGTTGCACTGAATCATACATTTTATATTACAGTATTCTATAACTATTTGCTCTACCACTAAAAATGAATGAGCACATGCTACATATACACAGTAGCATAAAAAAGGTGAATATTGCCTGAATAAGCTGGGCTTTGATCTTTTCATTAAGATATCATTCATAACTTGTGCATGATGGCCAGTCCTGTGTTTGAAAATCAAACTGAAATGACCAGTTTTATACCTAATAAAATATATTTTGAGGAATTAATACCTATAATTCTTAGGTGGGTGGCTGCGGTGTTGCAGCTTCTTAGGTGGGTGGCTGCGGTGGTGCAGCCGTTAGCATTGCTGCCTCACAGCAAGTGGTTCTCCGGTTCGATCCTTGGCTGGGATGCCTTCTGTGTGGAGTCTGCATGTCCTCCCTGTGGTCGTGGGTTTCCTCTGGGTGCTCCAGTTTCCTCCCACATCCCAAAGACATGCTGTAGGTGGATTGGACACTCTAAATTGGCCCTAGGTGTGAGTGTGTGCATGTGTGTGCCTTGTGTGGAAGGTTGGGCATCGGGCTGGCACCTCGACACTGTAAAACTCAACTGCCAATCATGAGTGGACAGTTGATCCGCTGTGGCGCCCCCTAACCAAGAAAAAGCCGAAAGAAGAAGTTATAATTCTTAGGTGAGAAAAGAAAAAGAGAAACATCTGGCACTGATTCTCCACCTTCCTTTAATGTCTTTATGACTCAGAGTAATTCATTTAACCAGACATTCCTCCCTGGTCTGTCCTAGAAGGAGATATTTGCATACAATGTACAATGTGCTTAATCAGTTAAATTAATAGAACCAAAAAAAATGCTGTGTGCAGATGACCATTATAATATATATATATATATATATATATATATATATATATATATATATATATATATATATATATATATACCTTAAAAAGTCAGACATAGTAAAAAAGAATCTATTTTCAGCAATAAAAAAGTAAAAAGAAAACTTTCATTGGAACTGACTTGAAACCACAAAACAAAACAAATGAAAGTTCCATTTTTGGGGGGGCAATCCCCTGTACACCACACCTCATGCATTTCAAATAGTACAACAGGGACTCATGTAGAGACTGCAAATTCTTCTTTGCCCTACAATCTCAGTTACATATACACATTTTTCAACAAAATGGAAAACAGCTAAATATAAAAAAAAAATTCTGTTTTCAAAAAAAAAAACTTAACAAAACTGAGATGATCCCAGTTAAGAAGATGGACATTGTTGCACTTATTATAATCATATGTTGCAAGAGTGGACAACAGAAAATGTAACTTTCTTATGTGATCTTATGGGGAATTATTGTGCATTGCGAGAACATGATGTGCTGATTGTGACACAACATCCTCCCAGTATTTGCATTCCTCTTTTGACAACTTAAATGTAATACATCAAAGGATTATAGTAAACTGTTAGAATTATGCAAGGGCATTAGTGCTGAAAAAAAAATTAAGTATAAAAAAAAAGTGTTGTTTGATCTAGTTCTTTTTAAAATCATGTGCAAAAGAACATAAAACATAGCTGGCTTGTTTAGCACATGGAGCTGCTCCCAGATCCTGAACTGTCACTCCTCCCCTCTTTCCTAAAGAGGAGTGTCATATTCTGATGCCAGATGTGCACAGAGAGATCAAGGAAAAAAAAGGTCCATTCTCAAATCTGGCAAATGTTTTCCTTCCTAAAGAGGAGTACTCATGGTCCTAGTGCATTGATATATACTGCCTGCCCTAACATTTATGTGTAGAACTTAAAACAAAGATCTACCAATCCCTGACACCTTGCACCTGGTGCGGTTCCCCCTTTGCCCCCCCCCCCCCAGTTATGCTCCTGCGTAAAAGTATTTTTTGCCATTTCATTTTGGTGTAATTGTGCTACCATCATTAAAATGGGCTTCATAATTGTAATACACATAAGTTGTTATTTTACTTAATTCATTGGAACTGCATTTACTATGTTTTAATAAGTCTGTATTTGTATTTGCTCCATGCTGGGCAGTGGTGCAATTACTAGCTTACTGTTTGTCACCTGGGTCTTCCTTCTTTTGAAGCGATAGTAGGGAAAAAGAGTTTTGTATGTATGTTTTCTGTAATCTATTGCAGATTCAAAAGATAAAGTGACATAAAGCATCACATAATGCAGCAAAACACTCAATCAGTCAGTCAGAAAGTAGAATAATAAATAGCTGAACACTATTATACAATGTATAGGTTAGAAAGGTATAATGAATCAGGACAGAATCGAAAGTAGAGTGTAGTGCTTATTATTAAATGCAATTACACAGATTTAACATTTCAATATATTGTTATTTATGAAGGAATGATGACTTATAAGAGGAAACATAGGGATATGTGGAATACCTTGGTCTTCTTAAAGCAAAGCGGAAGAAAACAGTGCTAGATACAATGACACAAATTGCAGAACACAGTAGAAAGGATGACGTTTTGCCATTGTTAAAGCATGTGCACAGATATTTTTAATGTACCTGAATATAACTACGTTTAGTTACATATCCTTTTATTGTCTGATCGAGAGACTGAGTGCCTCTATCATTGTCTTGCATTCTGTCTCACTTTGTGTGCTGAAATCTGCTGAAAACTACTGCAAAAAGAGAAAACAAATCTCCCCACAGCAAACTCTTTCGGCCTATAGTGACATCATTAGAAGATGGGACCAATAGATATATAAACAGGAAACAATAAACGCCCACTCATCATACAGCACACACACACACACACACACACACACACACACACACATATATATAAACACTTCTATGTATGTATGTGGCTATGTGCTTTTTCAAGCATAAGTACATCTTATAATATAATATTCATGTCAATCCTGTATTATTTAAAATATATATCTTAACCACTTTATCAAATAAATCTTCATCTACCTTTGTCATTTTAAGGAAGTGGTGCAAGTTACACCATTATGAATTAATGAATGGGTATATGAATGACTGAATTAATAAATGAATTCATAAATGAATAAATAAATAAAAAGACAGAAGCACATTACACAGTCTCAAAAACTCCAACAGCAGCCATCACCACCAGCATAAAGAGAAGTGACCACACAAATGAAATAAACTCCCAACTATTTAAAAATGCAGTCATATAGACACTCCCATATATGACATTTTATTTATCTCACAACATAATGTCATTTATACAGTGACTATAAATCTCATGAACTTTAATCATACTTAAACTTAGGAACGGGATCCATTTGCATCTTGGTACTAGAAACCCCAAAGGTCCTGGAGAATTGAAACTAGTGATATATCATAGATTTCATTGTATTGTCCTACCAGGTATATAATATAAAAGCAAAAGTGACCAGTGTCTGACCTACCTATCAAAGGTTCTTATTACCCCTTTAGGCCACAATAGTGTCAGTGAAAATGAGTAAAATTTGAAACAGCTTTGTTGAGGGACTCTCACCCTGCAATCCTAATGTCGGGCTGCTGCCCTGACACCCCTAATCCCTAAACATTTATTATCTGAGGACACACACAGAAGTATGCACTAGAACACAACAAATGGCTGTCTTTATAGCAAGGCCTACTAGTAAGTGTAGTTTACATTCATTTACATACATGTGGTTTCTCTTACACTGGAGGTATATAAGTGGCTTCCTTCACCTGATTGATATTTTTTCAGGTAAAATGCAGTTCAATAAAACAGACTGAGAACATCAGGTTTTACAGAATGATTGTTATTTGTATGCACTTTGTGCCAACATATACAGTAACTGAATATACACAGAGGTTTCTCCCATCTTCAAAGTGTTCTTTAACTGGTGCAGTAATACAGGCCTGCTTTGGGCTAGAATCCATATGTCTGAGTTTCAGGGAATGGCTGAGAAGTTCATAGGATCATAGCATCATAGGAAGTTACTAGGCTACTGGCTCTGAGGCCCATACAAGCCTAGCCAAGAATTTAGCCCATGTTGCAACAAGTCAACACTCTATGCCACTGTCCAGCAGGGACATAGGTGGAAACCCAGGGGTGTACTTTCTGTTCCCCATTCAGTTATCCAGGTTTCAGTTAAAAAGGTTTAATGAGGTACTCTGCTTTACATGGAGAGGGAGTCTATTCCACAAAAAGGGGGGAGTCTCTGGGGCACAAATCTGTCTCACCAACAAGTCCTCTTGATGTTATAGACCAGGTTGAGGTCTTGCATGCGAATTACTAGTGTGGAGCTTGACTTGCAGATATGCAGCAGTCCCATCGGGGTGGGGTCTGAGATTGCTTTGTATGCCAGACAGAGGTCACCTCTGAGGAATCTGTAGGAGACTGAGTAGAGGGACAGGTTTTAGCCTATATGTGTAGGGTGGATGTTTGAGGCCCTGGATTCTCTGGGTGAGGAATTTCTTTGGTCTCTCCAGCAGCTGCATGTTCTTTATGAGTTACATGCCGAAGAGGCACTGTATTCAATAATCAGTCTTATAAGGGAAGAATACAGGGATGTTATGACCACCTTGTCCCTGGATGAGTTACCCTTATTAATGAGATGGGCCATGTAGAACGCTTTCTGTACAACAGAGGCAATATGCTGGCCAAAAGTTAGTTTGCTATTAACCTGGGTTCCCAAGTCCCTCATGACTGATTGCATGCTTAGTGCCTTATTATCAGTGCGATAATTTGTGGGGACATTATTCTCCACAAAACGGATGATGATGCATTGTTTGCATTCAGTTTGAGGCCAAGTTTTTGGCACCAATTATTTTATTTTGCAGCCCATAACTGATAGCGTTTGGAACCACTTTGTTAAGTGGAAGACACAAGCACTTGATTTGGCTACCTGACATGTCCTAAGGATGAACATTTTTCTTAGAAATGTACGGTTTAGTAAGTTTTATACCATGCACTAGAACTTAATTGAGTTAATTATTCAATTATTACATCATTTCCTCTAACACTGTTACTTTGAGAGGCTATAAAAAGACCCTCTTTTATTTTAATTGTTGAATCTGGTGAAGTTCTGTTAAGCAGGATGAAAGCGCTTATTCCTTCCTTGTAATAAAGAGATTTTGCCTGGATTTACTACATCGATTTTTTTATTTGGGAGTCTTTCTGGTCTAATTTCCAGTCCAGCCTGATTTAGCAGTGGTGGTGTATTTGTGTCTGGTTGCTATTTTATTAAGGCTTTTGTACAGGTTGGCTTCCTAATAGAGCAAAGAGGGAAAGGTTTTAAAATCTTAAGCATGTGCAGTTTGATTATGTTTGGGAGCATATGAGTTTCAAAAGAGTTCATTGCATAATTGGAATAGTTTATGAGATATATGAATTCAAACTTGTGCATCTTTTTTATTATACTATCTTGTTCCAAATCCAGGAACTCTTTTTAGGGGCCTAAAAATGTTGACTCAAATGGAATGAAGATTCCATTTGCCTAACTGATTGAGATGAAAAATGGTATGGTGAGAATTCTTGAAGAAGATGCCTGGAATCTCCTGTACTGTATGCCATGGAAGTTGTAACCAGTGTTTTCTATGTTCCAGTTTATCACCTTACATTATGCCTGGCAGCAGATGTCCTTACTGCAAATAATTAGGTAGTGCTCCAGCATTACCAAAAGGTAATATGAAGTTTTAATTTCAGAATAGTCCTGTGAGGGCTCTGAGTACTATTTTGTGGCATGTATAATGGGAACAAATGTCCATCATACTCTGTGTGACTTTGAGGAACTGAATACTTTCTAAAGGGCAGATGTAGACATGAATATGCCAGATAAAGTGTTGTTCAAGAGAGGTAGAGTTATTTAAAAACTTATAACTAGAAAGAATAGTGAAAGGATTTCTGCTTAAGAGCAAATTTCTTACTTGCAAGGAGGCTGGAGCACAAACATATGAAAGAACACTTTAAGCTTTTTTCTCAGATCTATGAATTGCTAACTTCTTTGGCTAAGAGATACAATCATTATGTTGGACAGCTGTAGGTAAAATGAATTTCTGGATAATCTTGTAGACAGGGATGATGTATTGGTCAGTTCTTGATAGTTATTTTACAAATATATATATATATATATATATATATATATATATATATATATATATATATATATATATCTTCATCTGCCTATGACATTTTCAATTAGTGGTATAAGTTAAACCATTATGAATGAATCAATGAGTTGGTGAATGAATGCATGAATGAATGAATGAATTGTGTGAATGAATGAATAAATAAAAATACAGAGGCACATCACACAGTCAAAAAAACTGTAAGAGTAGCCCATCACCACCACCACCACCATAAATTATAGAGAAGTGTATATACACACACACACACACACACACACACACACACACACACACACATATATATATATATATTTATATAGATATATTTATTTATCTATACATGCACACACACACACAAACACACATGTTTATATGTATGCATATATATATATATATATATATATATATATATATATATATATATATATATATATATAAGATAGATATAGAAACAGATATACATAAGCAGCATTTGCTCATAGTGTTACTGTAGCATGCAATTTAAAAAGACCGATTTGTGATACTTAATTTCCAAACTAGATTCATTATAGATATACATACTTCTACTATTACTATTAATAATAATAATCTCTGCATAGAAATTGCATTTTTTCCAAGAAACTAGTGTAAACATACTTTAAAAATACTTAAAAACTCCATTATCTTTTAGTCTCTGGATATATTGGAAGATTAGAATTCAACATGTGCTCCCCTTGTTTCTTGGTGGTGTACTTGCAATTCAGTCAGATTTGCTAATAAATTGAGGCAATGCTTCAGCAGATCCTGTTGTACTTAAAGGAGGAAGCATTCTCCTTTGTCCTGCCACAGATGTTTATATCTCTATCAGGTATCTTCCCTGATGTAGACTGTATGATTGGTAACAACCTTGTTTTATAGCACATATTTCTCTGTGTAGTTATTCTCTTATTTGTACTTTTGTGAATCGTTGTAATCATTTTTAATCACTTCAACTTTAAATTTGTGCAGTTGTGCAGTAGTTAAATTATCATTAGTGATTGCCAAACAATTGCTTGCAGCTATTTGTTATGGTTTTATTTCTATAGTGACTGACTAGTGTTCCTCTATCTAAAATTGTAATCTATTATCAATTTTGCTCTGAATTACAGTGTTTTTTTAATATAGTCAACTGCCTATTGTTTATTAAGATGATTTATTTTCTTTTGCTGAATGTTTTACTAAAAAAACAATAAAATAACACAGATCCATTCATCTAGTTATATGACATACTTTATCTAGACAGAGCCTATCCTGGCTATTATAGCTATAAGGCAGGAACCTGTGCTCAGTGAGAAGACAGTCCTTCAAAGGATAGACATCTAGGAAAAGTTTAGAGAGTCAGCAGTTCATTTATCTTTATATCATTAGTATGGGGGAAGGAAGTAGGGACTTCAACAAATCAATCAATCAATTAATCAATCAATAAATGCACAGGCTCTAATGTTATTCATGCTTAATATAATAAAGTGTTGTATAACAATGTTAACTGGCTCCAGCAACTGCTGTTTCAACTACATAAATACTTTCATTTTTTGACAGCATTTACCAAAGGAATTTCTTTAAAGATAGAGGAGCAGGTTCTTTCATGTACTGTGCACACTTGAATTAAAGTGCAAATACTTCACATCATATCACATAGAATTGCTTTTTAGAGCTTGATGCTTTTATGTCTTTTTTATTGTGTTAGAAACTGCAAAACTGCTGAACTATGCCATTGTTAGAACTCCCGAGCTCTGTGGCCCACAGTGCTATGGGCCAGGAGGAAGAAGGAAAGAGAACTGTTTGCTTTGTTTTAGCTATGGGCACATAAGAGACAGACTGTATAACAATATAATATAGATGTGGATGCGATACAGGTGGTGTAGGACTGAAGTTCAACATGGAAAGCTAGCAAAGACTGTAAATAAAAAAGAAGACATGATTTTGTTTTAAGATTTAGTACTCTGAAACAATCAATGTTGCATGCACACAGTGGAGGTAAACTGGGGGTTTATAAGCTGTGCCTAGCTTCATCAGCTTAGTAGTGAGTGGTATTTGTCTCTCAAGTGTAGGAGAAAAGAACTCCATTGTGATCACAGGGGCTATAGACATCAAAATAAAGAGGGATAAAGGCACAGCTGTGACTGGCGATGCCTTTCAAACCACTAGTAGCTGGTTAAGCGGTGTGCTGCTGGTATGTTATGAAGCATTCAAGTTGTATTGTAACTGTACATGAAAAACTGAGGAACTGATACTCTATTAATAAGTTTATTCTTACATTTTCTCTGGGAACTATTTAATAAACGCGTTCTCTTATACATAGCAACCATGGATAAAATCATACAGCAGTTCTGTATTGGTACACTGCACTATGTTTTTATCCACATAATACCATGTACTACAGGTACAATAAATAAACTTGATTTACACTGACTTCTCTGTATTATAAGTAATGACTGAATTCATTATCAAATGCAATATTACAAATTTTGATTTTATTTAAAAGGTTATTCTCATAATCTGAGGAGCTTAAATGCATCAGGTAAAGTTAGAACTATTTGTATCAAAATACTTTTTAATATTTTACGTGAAATTATCATTTTCGATTCTGTTTCTGGTTATGAATATGACAGTTATTCATGACATAATGGTCTGCATTGGAAGTATAACACATAAATTGAAAAGAGGTTTCATGTATCTTTACTTGATGTTCAAACTTCCAAATTTCATGGTCAGTCAAGGAGCATGACTACATAATTGTGTCAGCATACACTCTACTTCTTCCTTTCTAAATTAGTAACCAACAGGGGATAATTAAGCATGCAGAGTTATTAAGGCAACAGGTAAATCTACATGTTAACTAATTAAAGAACTATTATTATAATAATCAACAAAAGCAATACCTGTTTTCTAATACTGCATGGTTACTGTTAAGTATTTCCATAGTTATATGATATCAATTATATATAAACACATTGTTTTACCAAGGCCAAATGCTTCATAATCACAAATTATTTATATTTATAATATTGTGTTATTTATTGCTATTTATATTTCTGCCCTGGAAACTTTCACTGATGACCAAAATTTTTATTTACGGTCAGTCATCATTATTATCTTGCCTGACAATGTTAATTTGCTGATATATGTTTTGTTTCTGTTTTATTTAAAAGTACTGCCCTTTTTTTCTGCCATTTTGAATAATGAGATGCCAGTTTCTTCATGTGTTTAAGACAACACCTTTGGAACCCAACCATGCTTGCTTCACTTGCCTGCTCAAATTTATCAAGCAACTTTCCGAATTAAAACTGTCTCCTCAGTCTCAAACTTTTGGTGTCTGTTTTGTAGTTGGCTGGTTTTGAATGTATACTTATCATTTGGTGGGTCTACTTTGAAATCTCGATGCTCAAAATATCGATGTTCAAAATCCTAAGATGAAAATCATGAAACCGCGAAAACTCAAATGTTGGACTTCTACTAGGGTAAGTAAACACTTAGCCAAATAAAAACAACACTCTTGATGAGGTAAGTAAAACCCACCTAGGTGGGTGACTAAGTCCCCACATACCAACCAATGTGGGGGGCTGCTCCACCACACAGCCCCTAACTATGTAAACCAACTCCAGGATTGCACTACAGTGAAGAAAAGGGCATGTTGAGCAACTGTTAACTTACCCTAGTAAAAATCTGACATTCAAGTTTCTACAGTTTCGTGATTTTTGTCTCAGGATTTTGAACATCAATATTCTGAGCTTCAGGATTTCGAAGTAGATCTCATTTGGTTTGATGCTGGAGAAATTATCCAGAAGAAGGTGGTAGTCCACCATGCCCAGTAGACATTATGACTCTAGATATCTATCATCCTCTGTGTATACTTCTAATTAGACTTCCATATGCTGACATTGGTCTAGTCATGTATCACTCTGTGTGTAAATATTTGGTCATTCATCCTTTTGAAGAAATTGGTTTCA
Organism: Protopterus annectens; assembly: GCF_019279795.1. Classification (NCBI taxonomy): domain Eukaryota; kingdom Metazoa; phylum Chordata; order Ceratodontiformes; family Protopteridae; genus Protopterus; species Protopterus annectens. The sequence goes on from NC_056735.1 coordinate 549,246,705, forward strand.
GCACATGTTCATCTACAAGCAGGGTCTCTTGACTAAGCTTGTAACATATCCATCTTTGGATGGTGGCCTGTTCATTTATCCATATGGGACTAATAGCTCTGTACTGGCACAAATGGGTCTGTTGTGGCACTGCTGCATCATGTGCATTTCCTCCTGAAGAGATTGTGGTCATTTTCTCTTGAAGATTGCAAACGTCACTAACATTAAAGTTGATATGTTGCACCTCTCTCTCTCTCTTTCTGAAAATCTATCTAGTAGAAAGATGCCTTGAAACATCTGATATTTTCTGCCTGTTGTCGTAAAAAACTTGATCACAGTTCTGCTTCTACTGTCATACCAAACCTTCCTGGAAAAGTAACATGGTATTCAGTTAAATTATATTGATATAGATGTGACTTGACAGTTCAAAGTATGGCATCTGCTGTGTCATCTTGTGAAATGTAGATGCCCCCCTATCCAGTGTCCATTTTACCTAATTACGCAGTCCATAGACATCAGTTAGTGACATCCCACTTTAGATGCTACTGAAACGACACTCTTATCCTTTTCTATGTCTATTCACTGCCAAAAAAAGTTGTAAGTCTGGCTGCTGCCTATAAGTTCAGCATCTGTGTTTTACCATTATATGTAATATCTGTGTCGGTTTTTCATTTATAGGTTAACTCTCAACAGTGCAATACTCTCTTAATGGTGACCATAATTTTTAAGTTATATTTGCAAAATGTTACAGATTTACTTTATTGTAGTCTACAGTGGAAATGAGAGATGTTGCCGCAGTTCCTCGTTTCATTTTCTGTTTTCTCTTTTGCTACCTTTAGGGTGACAAACATATAATTACTTTCTTTATTTGTCACACTTTTCACATGCAAACACTTGACAACTGTTGTTCAGATTCTGTATTATTTGTCATTCTGTACAATTGTTCAGATTCTGTATTATTTGTCATTCTATACAATTGTTGTTCAGATTCTGTATTATTTGTCATTCTGTACAATTGCTGTTCAGATTCTGTATTATTTGTCATTCTGTACAATTGTTGTTCAGATTCTGTATTTGTCATTCTGTACAATTGTTGTTCAGATTCTGTATTATTTGTCATTCTGTACAACTGTTGTTCAGATTCTGTATTATTTGTCATTCTGTACAATTGTTGTTCAGATTCGGTATTATTTGTCATTCAGTCCAGTTCATATACTTTATTTTTACTGGTGATTTCATGCACATTTGATGTCTTGCATGTACTTTGTTGAGTCGTGTAATTTGCATGCTGCTGTTTGTATATTAGATCAATGTGCCATGTTTTGTCACACTGAATAATGTTTTTCCTTTCAGCTAACATTTTCTGTCTTAGTGTGACATTTCTCCACAACAAAAATATACAACTACATGCATATGCTTATCACATTACTATATATAGTATCTTTTATGGAAGATACTACAGTGTTTTTTTCTTGATGGTATGTTAACTATGGGTTAACATGGCAATGCAATAGTGGACAGGGAGAAAAATAATCATGCGGTCAGTACTCTTGGTAAGCCAACATGAGCAGCATTATTCAAGAACACGTGCAGCTGATTGCTCATACATTAGTACCAGGAGTATATGACATGTCACTACATATATGACATCACATACTGGGAAAGCATGTTATTGGCAAATTGTATGCTACATTATTGTTGGCTGATGAGTGGGTATAGGGTGAAACTGGTTTTTACTGTTTGTGTGCAGTTTACAGACTTTGGCAAAATCTACTTTACTGATATACTTCCCCATAATGTTTTGAGTTGTCTGAGCATAACATTAGCCTTCCACAGTGATCAGCTGTTTGGATTTACCTTTCTGAATAGGATGTTATGCAGTTGCCAGCTCAAAATATCCTAACTTACACAGACCTCTATGATGCACCATTATAATCCCTGTGAATCATAACAGACACGATTATTGTGTTGACCATCTTCATTTCTGAATCTACCCAGTACCTGTTTCAAACAATTTTGTGTAGCTTCCACAACAAGTCACAAGAATTCCCAAAAGAATCAACTCCTTGAACACAACCTGCCAAAAGAAAAAGAAAAAATCTGTGAAAAAAGTAAATGTTTTTGCAGGGGTCCTAAGCCCCCGCACTCAGCAGAAGTTATTTATGCAAACTCCATTGTTGCACTAAGTTGAAGAAGTGAGATCTCCCAAAATAAAGGAATAGCTTATGTCACACACTTAGAAACCAGAAAAGCAGTGAAGTGCTATGGAAAACAATTAAGGACTAGAACGTGGGTAATGCTCAGTGAGTTGATTACTTGGGAACCTTGCTCCGAGGGATTAGTAGAACATTCTGATGCAGGTCCTGGCATGGTCCAGTGTTCTGCAGGTTTCATAAATTGCATACAGCTGTAGTCTGTGATTTTTCTCATACACTACACAAATGCATTGTGGATCTTGTTTGTAAATACTATCACTTTGCAGTCTCTGTTGATTTGAGTTTTAATTACTTTTTTATGTATAGTCTTTACATCTGTTTAAGCATCTCTGGTGCAAGCAAACTGTGCAACAACTCTAATTCTTGGGTCCATTGAATTCATTGAATTAAATAATATGTATGATTTCCTGGCTCCTTCTAAATTTGTTATTAGACAATAAAGTTTCATCCTTTTAATGTAATTTGTCCAGTCTTCTACAGTAGCATTACAAGCATTCACAATGCTGGCATAATCTGCCATTTTGAATAAAAAACAGCCATGTTTGCAGTTTCCTGTTACATGTTTAAGTTCATATCATCCATTAAATACATTTTTCCATCTGAAAAAAATGCATTGTATTGCTTTGCTTATACTTTTAAGTATCTATGGCTTTGATACCAAGATGATTTGTGGTACATTTGACACAGCTAGTTAGCATGACAAATAGTTATGTTATTACCTTTTATGCAGATTGTGATTAATAAAAACACACTGGAGTTTTTGTCTCAGCTCACATTTTTCTTATCAGAAAATTACCTTTTACTGAATAGTCAGCAAAGAGCAATCATTCTAAGTAATCTCAACCAATGTCATTTTAGTTATGGTTAGACTGCTTGTAGAATTGATGTTACTTCCTTAAAATAAATCAATCTAAGCAGTCTCAACCAATGTCATTTTTAGTTATGTTTAGACTATAGAAATTTTGTTACTTTAAAATAAAATTCATGCATAAAACCAGTTCCACATAAACATACATACATACATATGTATATAAATAATAAGCAAATAAACAAACTATTTCAGTAATTTCCCACATTAAATATCAAGGTTTTTATGAAGCCTCGACTGTCCTACAACTATCATTCCTTTTCATTCCATCAGAGCAACTAATGGTTCTGGTGAGGTTTGATGACTTTTAGCTGCAAATAACTGTATTCTATGGGGCTGTTTCAGCTGAGAATGAGTTATGACTCTAGGGTAAGTTTTGTACCTCTTCCTCTTCATGCATTTTAATATTTGCTTCTGTTACTGCACAGCATTCTTACACTTTATTTATCAAGTACTAATATTCCTGTCTATTCTGAGTGTGCACCTGTATGCTTATAGTATACAATATAAATCCTTTGCAGAGATGATGCATGTCCATTGCTGTTTCACTAAATTCATGCACTTTTATACTACTGTAGTGAGTAATTGCTTGTTTCTTTAAATTAAATGCCTTTCCCCTGAGTCATGGTTGTAGAGTTTCCTTAAACTATTTTGCATTCCTGACAGACAGACATGTTCATACAGAAAAGTTGCCTACATACATGAGGCAGAATTGTTGGAAGGTTGTGTACTCTTACCATTTCTGTACCACACACAACAAGTTCAATAAACAAAACATATCTATACCTGTTCAAATTTTCAGAATAGTGCATCCTGGGTGGAGCATGCGTACACCTACCTTACCGTTTAAATGCGCCCTTTTAGAAGCTGGAGACTTGATAATGCAAGTCACAAAACTTGAAAAGTTTATGCATGATTAAATGCAAATAACTGAAAACTGCAATAGTCTTTACCTGACATGTAAAGCATTCTTTTTCAGAGGGCAAGCCCTCACCACCCCAACTACATTCCTGCTACTTAAATCTGAGATTACAGTACCTCAGAGAAGTAGGTGTGATACAACATACAGCAATTTTAGAGTTACTATATAGTTCCCTGTAACAGCACTTACATTTTTGTAGCTACAGTGATCAGTTGTTGCAATTCTGATAATCACAGATATAGTAATTGAACGTACAACAGGAACCTCTTTTGGCATACATAGTAGCATCAGTATTTGCTGCACATCCATAAAGTGATTATATTCTGTCTTCGCTGCTTTGGTGGTAGTGTTCAAATTATGATAGCTAGTTCTTAATAGGAGTGTTTTATATGGGTTTTTTGCTTATTAACTAACTAGTTGCATGTGTTATACAGTGCAGGTTGCTTCATGGAAAACCCATTTAAACTCATTTTCATAAATGTTTAAACAATTGTTTTTTCTTAAATAGGTACACTTTATCTTCAGTAACTTTTACTATTGTTTGAAGATGGCAACCTCCTACAATTTTTGTATCTGAGAGAGGGAGAAAAAAAGATTTTTTTTGACACAAGTGCTTTTCTGTAATAATTTTTTTACCAGATATGAAGCATGAATTGTTAACTTCAAAACACTATAGATGGTCTGAAACTGTATGCATTAATAAGTTAATATGCATCATAATTGCAATTTAGAAGTTTACAAAGTTCCAAATGGTTGCATAAGGTAAAGGCAAATACCCACTTCTCCTCCAGAAGCAGAAGCTGAATGTGTGTCTTTCCAGATGAGAGGCTTTTAAAATCAAGCCAAGGCTCAGACTGGATGAATTTTTTTTTGTATGTACTCTGTGTTAACCTACAAGTATTGGCAAATGCATCTGAAAAAGAAATTCATAACAAATTGCAAAATGACACCCCACAAAAGTGTCAGTTTTCAAGTATGATGCTCAAAACATTTTGCTGGGTTGAGATGTCACAGCCTGAACTAGTTGATTATTTCTGTACATGCTGGAAGAAAATGCATAAATATTTTGCAGCATTTGCGTTTGCATTAAAGTGCTGGCATGCCAATTATATATTTTTTCTTCAGCAGAGCACTTTGTTTTCTGTGGAAATGGTATAGCTATGTGTATATATCTTTCTCTGCCATAATATATAGCTTCAGAGTCAGAACTATGGTCATTTTTCAATACTTTTAACAACTCCTGTCTCACATAAATTTACCAGAGCTTTGGAAACTATGAGCAATGTGTCAGAGCAGAACCAAATATATTTCAGAAGTAGTTTCTGAAGGCAGCAGGGAATTAAATCTGTTTACTGAAATTGATCATGCAGTTTTACTTCCAAAGAAGGCTCCTATGCAAGCAATTTTTCAAGATAATGAATGAAACAGGTATTTGTTTGCTTGAGAAACTCAAATGTCGAGCAGAGCATTTCAAGGCTGGTTCTGCATTTATGGAGTCATTTTTCATAGAAATCCACCTGCAACAGATTTATCTGCTCTTGCTTCGACAAAGTGAATTGGGTGGTACACTTAAAAACTAAGTGAAGACTTAACATTCCACTAAAAGGATGTGATACATCAGAAATATTAGCAGACTTCTGGTGTATTTTCCCATTTCCTTAAAGAACTTAAGACTTCATTTCAGTTGTATAAATGTGTTCTTTTGTGCTCTGCTGTTTTCTCTACACTGTCTCTGTCTGCCTTTAGCCTTCTGCTTATCTGAGAGAGTAATTTGTTTACCATATTTAAAACAGTGTGTTGCTTATGACAAAAGAAATGTACTCATTTTTTTCAAAGATTTGCAGAGAACATGGAAGGCATGTAATTGCATATTATGATATTTTCCCCAAAGATGCTGTACATTATTTAAATGTTATTTATTTTTGGTCACTGCATAATTGTACAGAGGTAAAAACCTTACTTTTTAAGAGATATAAGATGTTAGCTCAGGCTGACTTACAACAAAATGATGTCAGTTCTAGGTAAGATTGTCAGGTATTCAGCAAGCTTTAATGCACATATATGATTATAGAATGAAGCGAAAACTAAACTGAATACGAAACACCAATGGCATGATAGACAATCAAATAATATCAGTGGTATGACAGATATTATCAAATTAAGCATTACACAAATAATAATCCCAGTTCTATGTACTACATTAAGGAATTAAAGGTTAGCAAGTGCTTTTCCAAAGTGTCTATGGTGTAGCCTACAAGGAAGAAGTTAAAAGATAGAAAAATGCGTGATAGCTGTTAAAAAGATGAGTATATCTGTGAACAGAAAGTAGCTAATTAAGATAGGGAAACCATTCAGGAGACAGTGTTATTGTCTCACGTCAGAACAAGTCAGTGTCTAATCCTAATGAGTTGTGTGGAGTTTCAGTTCTAAAAATGGAAATAATGGAGAATTATATGTATTCTGGTATGTGGGGTGCATTCAATGAGTTTAACAGCTGGCTGGCTGGCATGATGCGTTTGAGATAGTAACTAAGGCTAAGAAATCTGAAAACTGAGAAGAGAACCAGGCAGTCATACAATTTTGTCAGTGATGTGAGTAGACTTTTCCACATGAGGAAACCTACTCTAATAGATATTACTGCTTAAGTTCCCGAAATCTCTGAAGATACAGGGTGACCCCCTCCACCATTCCAGTGAATAGGGACACAATCTGTACATTATATCCTATGCATTTTAGAAAGACATTTTCTAGCAATGCACCACATAATGACAGCTTGGTATATGCTACAGCTAATAAGAGATGGGTGACAATGCAAGAAATAATTTAAAGAACATGGATGACCACTGCCACTGTTACAATATCAGAATTCAGCTGTATGACTAAAATGTCCTGCCCATGACAATTAGTGCTCCATTCCCTTTTAAGTTGCTTTTTTTTCCTGTTGTTTCCACAAAGGCAAAGATGGTTAGAGGCAACAGCAATAGTTGGGAAAAAAGTTTTGTGCATGCTTCATAGCAACCCCAGCTGCATCCCATCACTGCCATGGTGGAATCCCTGACTAACTGGATAAGAATAATGCTTATCTGTCTTACAAGTCAGAAATGACTATTAGCACAAACTCATAGGTAGCCACTGTTATTCATGGAGGTTCTCATGTCAAAAAGGGAAAGTGAAGTATGTTGTCAGGTCTGTTTTCCATATTACACTCACATGCACTCACTCCTACTGACAAGTTAAAAGTCTTCAGTACAACTGCATGTCTTTAGAATGTGGACAGAAACCAGATAACCTAGGGAAAACTCAGGCAAACAAAGGAGCGATATGCAAACTCAGAATAGAGTCACATCTGCAGGACCTGCCCTTCTAGACTTTCTTTAGATGGTGCTCCTGTAGAGGGACTTCACCAACTTCATCATTCTGATGTAGATGAGTCAAAACATCCTGTTCATATTCTCTCCCATTTCTCACTGGCTAGATCCTCCAACAACTGTGTCAATGTTAAAACAGGCTCATCTGGAGTATAGTCGCAGACAAATCTTTATACCACAGAGCCAATGCAACAAATTCTGGTTTACAGTACAATGTCCAATAGCAATATATCAAGACGAAGATTAGTATTAAAGTTGCTCCCAATGTCATCACTAATTAATTTGTGGGTCTTATGAATTCATTAACTCAGCGCTGGATTCCTGATTCCTAATACTACTAGAAGACTTAATTAACAGTAACACACCAGTGAATTAATCTGCTTGGGACATGTGACTAAGCATCTTGTCAGACATCTAAAAAACTCTAAGCAATGACCAGACCAGTGTAAGTGTACACATATCTTTAATTTACTTGTTTAGTTTGTTATGCATAGTTGAACAGTGATCCTGAGGGCCCTTTCCAAAGATGGTTTGGGATTACAGAAAAGAAACATAGCATTCAATATTTATAAAAAAATAATAATTTCATTATCATTCCATCTTACCCTGTAGTTAATGTACTAGATAACATATGTACAGTAAATATAGTGGAATTAAATTCACAAACAGTGAATATGAAAGAAGGTGGTACATACTGCATATTCAAAATATGGGAACGGGGGGGGGACAATAACAGGAATGGCAGTGAAGGTAAAGAAGGTGAGATTGAAGGCCAATATAAATTAAAAAGGGTGTTGATGTATGTTTTGTGATGGAGTAGCTTAGAATCAGAACTAGATGTGAATTCTGCAGAACTTATGTAGGGTTGTTCTCTAACATTTGTGACTAGGCCTAGATTCTGACTGTATCCTTAAGGGTATTTTTTGACAAGTAGAGATAAAGAAACAGTGAATTAAAAAATGCACTTGCATATCCAGAAGAGCAAGGCTTTTCTTCAGAGCTATATGTGTGATCTTTCAAATTAATTTTAGATAGTTGACAGGAAAAGGAAATGGCAGTCACATGTCATGGTAAAATAGGCGGTATGTTGTAAATTAGTAAAATAGTTAAAAGTACAGCATAAACTGCAAGAGGATGGTTTTCTGATTATTTCTAAAATATGCACAGTTAATCAAAATAATGCACTGGGTAAGGATTTTCTCCTAAAATAACTTTTAAAATAATTTTAACGAATATCTGCAGAATATTCCTCCCAGTCATTTTGCAATCTTTTTTTTTTTTACCTTCCTGCAGGTGACCATCAGCTGCCACAATCTCCTCGTTTCATTCATTTTGTCTAATGGACCTGCTTTGGCCTCCCCTAGACTTAGACTAACCCACATCTGGAGCTGAATGGAGATCAAGGATGCAGATACAGCATTATATTGCTGTTCTGGGGTGTGCATTAAGCCTCTGCCATCTTGTGGCAGGCTTTTGTGCTGCTGATCTGGGATTTGCACTAGCCTAAGCCATGTAAGCAGAACTTGGAAGCAAGTAAAATCAACCAGGCCATAACATACCGCAGAAGTCCTTGTAAGTGCTCAACCAACACCAATGGTTGAAGGGTTCTACAACCAAAAACTGACAGTCCTTGTCACCATTCAGCCAGATACCAGTGGCTGAAGGGGATCTAACACTTGTGGGACCCAAGATAGTGGCCACCAGCCCACTTGCTACACCATGAGGTGGCTCATCCACAGAAGGGACAAGCTGCCTGAGCCTGCACCCCTCCCAAGGACAAGCACACTCCTTTGCAGTTTTAGTCTTCCAAACCTGCCCTTCCACCTATCTTTGCTGTGACACCTACTCTACCTACCACTTGCCAAGGAAGGCAAAAACCTGAAAACCCAGTGGGAACAAAGAGGAAATTCCTTCCCGACCCCTACTGTCATCACCCTTATGGGTCAGCAAGCACTGGCCTACTCATATCAGTCAACAATTATCACATCTCACTTCCTGTTTTTACAATGAAGGCTGGGAGGGTCGGTGCTTTGGTCTGTCCTGCTATGCTGTTGTAAAGTGATCATGCCTGGAAACCTGTAACATTTTATATCCTTCCTCTACCTACCCATCTGCCTTTCCATACCCCCTTTCCTCATCCTAACCTACTTCCTGCCCTGACATCGCCCCCCCCCCCCTCCCTTTTCTAATGCATGATATTTTCCCCAAGGCGATATATCTGTGGCTGTGACTCCTTGACCCGGTCTCATTGGATGAAAATAAGCATGTGCATCATTTAACAAACCACACCACACATTTGCTTGGATGAAATGGCCACAGCCATGTATTTATTATGCCAGTCAGATCAAATCAGTACCAAATCAGAAGTCAGTGCCAGTGTGACCATTCAATGCCAATGAACAATATGCAGATGTGTGCAAAAGGCAGAACTCGAAGGTAAGTCAAATTAACAAGGCCATAACATATCACCACAGTCCCTGTAAATGCTCAGTCAACACCAGTAGCTGAAGGGATCTACAACCAAAACACAGACATTGTCACCATTCAGCCAGATACCAGTGGCTAAAAGGGATCTACACTATGAGCCCCTGCTTGCTGCTACACCATGGGACAGCCCACCCAGAGAAGGGCCAAGTTGCCTGAGTCTGCACCCCTCTCCATGCCAAACACACTCCTTTGCAATTTTAGTCTTTCAAGTCTGATCTACTGCCACAGGAACATAGCTTGTCCCCCCCCCCCCCAAGCACAACTGCAAACTTTCTGACTCCTTTAAGGTTTCCTAAAAATAACTTTGTTCCTGAATGTGACAAGTGAACTCTATCACTTCTGTACAGTTCTGGCAAATTGATATTAGTGAGGTGCAGTACCCAAACCCTAGTTCTCTTACCTGTTGTCCACTGAATTTGTTGGTTAACTTCCTAGCATTCTCCACAGCTGTGACATTATTTGCTCCTTGCCAGACTGGTCTTAGAATTATATCTGACCACACAAGCTTAATGTTCAGCCAAATCTGTGATCTGCCTGAACCATTGACAAATTTTATTTTTTTTTAATGTACAGCAATGGGCTGCTTGTTACATTGCCCCCACTCCATATGTAATATATTTAAATTTGGCTCATGTAATGAGTCAGAATACTCTGTTAAAGTTGCAGGCAGGTCAAATAACCTGCATTTCTTTCTCTTTGAAATCAAGGTTCCACCAAGATTCATCCAATTCTCTGGACCTATAGTACACAAAAGGATGCCCCAGAATCCACACTTCTGTCAGCTGCTTTATGATACTTGCAAAAGGAAATGCTGATTAGTCATCATGACCTTACATATCTTCTGTAAGCTTGCAATCTCTGACCTAAGCACAGTACCACAATTTCTGATGCCCCTTTGTGTGGGCATGTGATGAGGCGCTTACTCTGAAGGAATGAGCTGTTAACTAGCTAATGTCAAGACCCAGCCTCTCTATGGCTTTTTTCAGGCCTACCCTGAATTGGCAATTATATAAGGGGGCACAATCTCTGTGATACAAGAACAACGTGTCACCACCTCAATGCATGACCTGGTATTTCATAAACCATCTAACTATATCCCACCCTGTATTCTTTGGGGACTCAAGCTTCTGCCATACTCCATTTCATAGATGGCTCATTTTATTCTTCCTCACATGACCCCCTACCCTGTCAGCTTTTAGCATAATCTATTTGAGCTCTAGAAACCTATAAAAGGTTGTCACTCATACTGCGCTGCATAATCTCATATAGCTGGAGAGCACCACAAAATGCTATTAAGTGCAATGTCCAAAACAGCTACAGTTCATACTCCAAACTACATGCCATGTTCATAGCTCCTATAGCTATGCAAAATTACTCTGCCAGATGGGCTGTTGCACATCTGTTCTCCTGGCCTCAATTCTTGCCCATCACCTGACCATCTTTTCTAATTGCAAATGCGTGTGTGGTGACCTACCATCTTTGCACCCTTTGGTGCCAACTAATTGCTGCCATGTATGCACAAGCATTGCACCTAGACATACTCAACTTTTTTTAAAGTAAAAATGTAACAATAACTGTTGTATATGTACTGGCCATTTTACTTTCCACCCTGCATCAGTCCTTGTTTCAGTAAAAAGGACAATATATATCTTATACAGTATTCATGTACTTGGATGCAGTGCTTTCTCTGTCATGCCTCATATCCATTTTCACCAAGTCCCAAATTAAACACATAAGGCTTTGGGTCTGCTACTGACAACAATTGCCTGAGCCTGTCCCACTGAAAATGAGAAAGTAAGCCAGCAATAGTGTTCTCCCTCATTGAATATACTGTGTCTGAATGTTGTGCTCCCTGCATTTCAGTGCAAACTACTTTTTTTTCGTCTCTGTTTTTTCCGCATTGGTTCTATTTTCAATTAATCCTTTCTCCTAAGTATGCCTCTCAACCTGTTACAGCAAGAAATCTGGACAAAGCCATCAGTAATGGGGGGAATTAACTAAAAATAGGAACACTTTTTAAATATTGATCTTATAAACTTAGAACATTGATAGAATAACAGGTTTTGAATTAGCATGAATTTTCTGAAGGAATTAAGTCTGAAACTCAAATGTCTGTCATTGTTTTATGACTTTAACCCTGAATGATTTGCCAGTGATTTCCCAGAAAACCATAATTTTATGAGAAACAGACTAAAAATATGAGGCAAAAATCTGGACATTTTGTGAAATTCTGTACTGTTGAGAGATATGCTCTCAACCAGCTCAAATTTTTTTGTCCCTTTCTCTTCCAATTCTACCTCCTCTCCCTTTCTGTTTAATTGTCAATGCGCGCATACATGTGTGTGTGTGTGTGTGTGTGTGTGTGTGTGTGTGCGCGTGTGTGTGTGTGTGTGTGTGTGTATATATATATATATATATATATATATATATAAATATATATATATATATATATATATATATATATATATATATATATATATATATATATATATATATATATATATATATATATATTATATCTGTCTATATACCTATCCATATATACTTTTTTTCATTTGAATATTCATCTGATTGCAACAATTATGTTAATCTCCATGTAAATACAGTTTCCTGTATTATATTTTACCTCTATGTATATGAAAACTTTCCTATAATCATTCTTTTCATATGTTAATGCCATGTCAATGTATAATTTTTGGCTTTGTTAATGCATAACCCAGACTTTGCCTGCCATTGGTCATTTGTGATCAGTGCTCCACCCTGGTAAAGAAATATAAGCATAATATAATAGAATAAATAAAACCTAGAAACCACTTTACTTGCCCTGTATTACCAGCCCCCATCCTAGGTGCTTACATGGCTAGCTGACTACTCTCATATTATGCCCCAAAACATATTGTGCTTTTCCTGCAGTTTCTCAATGTGATGTGTACTGCCACAGCTTGATAGATACCAGACTGTACTCATTACTATTCCTTAAATCAGAACACTGCAAACCATTTCCCATTCAAATACCTCCCAAAAACTAATGCCACCTGTTGTACCTGTAAACTGTTAAATAAGTAATTCTGCATGACAGATGAATTAGTAATTCACATTATCTTGTTCTTAATGTACACTATCTATGTGCCATTAATAAAAGATCTATTTCACTTACCCTCTGAAACTTAACTTTTTTTAGCTGCCATAGAACACTGAACCACCAACTGTACTGAAAACTGAAGCAACACTCCCCTTGTCACCACTCTAATGCTCCCCTTGTAATCAAACCAACACTCCCCATGTCACCACTCTGTTTTGCTCCTTGAACTGCCTTATTATAAATTACTCAGACTTAAACACAGTCAAGGTTCTCCATTCTAAAACTCTCTGTCAAGAGTACCGCTGGAGTATTGGGATAGCAGTATTCAGTTTAACATTTCAAGGTAGTGCAGCAAACCCTAAATTAGACTTGTTGCTACTTTTACAGTTCATTGCAATTAATCACATGGCCACTGAGTAAGCACCAGCTGTGCTATACCCTTAAATGCGGTGTCCTTTCCCACTCAGCACCAGGATATTCCCAAACCTGTGATATCTTTATTACTCTGGAACTTCATATTTATTTATTTATTAATTTCTCTTCCCAGCATGTATAGGCTCAGCAAAGCCATTTCCTTTCAGGGTGTAGATTCAACCCCATGAGTAAATATGTCTGAGCCTGCCAAACAGGTCTAATTGCAGCTTATGACTAAACCTAAACCCTGCTGGTCCTTTATCTTGTTATCCACTCTACCTCATAATCTGACCTTAATGCCCACCTACTAAAGCTGAGCAGTGGCAGCTCATGATATCGGACTGCAGGGATGCATCCCCCCCAGCTGTGAACCACAATGGTACAATCCTCCTAACCTTGCATAGAAAGTGAATGCAAGAGAATCCGGACTGGTGCCTTACCAGTCCAGATTCAGGAAGAAGGCAGCAGACTGCTGATGACCCAGAAGTCTATGCGGTGCTAACCACATAGACAGGAAGGGGATCAGACTGCAAGGTCAGCAGTCTTGGAACGTTCACAAAAAAGAACCAGGAAACCAGAAGTGTGCATTTTAGTGCAAATGCAAATGAGCAACTTTGGATTACGGATTACTTTACAAGCTGGATTGCAGGTACAGAATGAAGCAAAGGAGGTGTGTGTGTGTGTGTGTGTGTGTGTGTGTAAAATGCCACAGTTGAGTTATAGTGGTGGCTATAGAGAGAACTCAGGATACCTGCTCGTGGTGGTTAGAGAAAACCTCTGGCTTGAACCCTGTACCCTGGATGCAGGTAACAACAGCCTGAATTTTCTACCCACCACCATTTCTGAAACTCATGCAGATTTTTGCCTCATATTCTGTTCTTTTCCTCAAAATCTGTGGTTTCTAAATTTTTGCCTCCTTAAATAGTTGATGGTGCAGTGGTAGCATTGTTACCTCACAGCCAGCTGTTCTTTGGTTTGATTCTTGGCTGGGGTGCCTTCTGTGTGTTGTCTGCATGTCCTCCCTGTGTTTGTGTGTGGGTTTACTCTGTTACAATGACATCTGTCTGCAGTATTTCTCCCTGGGCCTCTACTGAAAATTGGCTTTTGTTCCATGTCAGACTTTCCTGGTTAACAAATGTTAAATAAATAAAATTGACAAGCATTTGAATTTCAGACTTTATATTCTTCAGAAAGTACATAGTAACACAAAACATTTTATTCTAGCAATTTTCTAAGTTTATAAGATGAATATTTGAAATTTGTCCCCATTTTTGGGACTGTATTCCCCCATTACTGGCCTTGTCCAGGTTTATTGTGCTAAGGTTGAGAGCTATGGTGAGAACTGAATTCACTGAATATGTTTAAGGGCTGTATTCCCCCATTTCTGGCTTTGTCCAGGTGTTTTGTGCTAAGAGGTTGACAGCTATGGTGAGAACTGAATTCACTAAATGGTAGCCATGTAAGTTTCAGTCTTCCTCTCTTCCATAAAACAGCTGGTTTGGTATAGTGGTATGTTGCTCTGACTGTTTTGCAAAGGGCCCTGGGTTCAAGACTTGGCAGTAAAATGTATGGTGGTAACAGCATTTTATATTAGCAACTTTCCAAGATTATACAAGCAATGATTAAAATGTGTCCCTGGTTTTTGGGCTTTTGCCCCCCCCCCCAATAAATTTTGGCTTTTCCAGATTTCTTGTGCTGCGAAGTTGAGTATCGAGTAGATTTTACAAGGAGCTGAGATCTGCAGGGGAAGAGAAGTTTAGTGCTGCTTATGCTGAGTCTGCTTGTATTGTTAATAGCACAACAGGTAGCGTACTTGCTTTTGATGCAAAAGGCTGTGGGTTCTACTCTCACAGGGGGTGGATGCTGCCGTACTGAGAATGTCCTCTTTGGCAAAGATACAGGCACTTCATTTGTAGATGAAACAATGAAATATAAAGTTATTTGCTAGCAGCAACCTCTTCATCAGTTACAGATCTCTTTAATGTGGAATTATTTAGATGAATTTTACTTTCTGCAGAGATTGTGCATATTTAATGATACTGGTTGATTGTAGAAGTTTGAGCAGACTTTTATGATGGAAATGTTCTCAACCAAAACAATAAATTTAAAACACCCTCTAATAACTGTACTGTATTATAAAAGGAATATAATTTAATACAATCAGAAAGGTGTATCACACAACACACATATGTCTTACGTGCAAGGGTCCAATCATTTGAAAACAGACCAAAGGTAATCTTTATACTAGCCAAATGTATTTTCTTTGAATGTGGATTTCAATGCTGTTTCAATGAATGTGAGTTTCAAGGGCAGAGAAGTGTTAATGCTAAGTCTATTTTCATTGTGAGACTGCATTGCATTGTTTAGCAGATGTTTTAGTGTTTGTGCTGTAAAATTCAAAATAAAACTTTCAAATGAAATCCAAATCATCATAGAAGTAAAGCAGTATGCACATTACAGTGTTTATGGTAAATGGGCCAAAATAGCCATGTAATGGGACATTGGAATGGCTGCAGGGGGGATGCTCCATTTGACCATGATTGTGTGAGGGGGAAGAGCGGCAAACTGAAAGACAGTCCCGGCTGAACTATACCTCTCAACTGTCCAGATTTTCACAGACTGAATATAATTTTGCTTCTTATTTTTGGTTTGTTCCTCATAAAATTTGTGGTTTTCTGGCAAATCATTTAGGAATTAAGTCACTAAATAATGACAGACATTGAGATTCAGACTTTATAACCTTCAGAAAAATGCATGCTAAAGTAAGACCCGTTATTCTATCAACTATGTTTATACAAGAGCAATTTTTAGTACTGTTTGTATGTTCTGCCAATATATTTGGCCTTGTCCAGATTTCCTGCATTAACAGGTTGAGAGGTACATGCAAATAAATTGCTTTATGGAATTAGGCATATCCAAACCTCTCAACTGTCCCCAGTTCTGACTCAAAATGTTGCTCTCCCTCTAATAATCCCTCCGCAAAAATGACAATTTTGGAAGAAAACGTGGAGGGTTTACAATTAATAAATAACTGTAATAATCAGAGTTATAGATTACTTTTATTTCAGAAATGCATGTAGATTTGTTTATTTTGTCAGCTGCTCAAGTTAACAGTACTAATATTAAAAAGTGTCCTTTCTTTGACAGGTTCCCAGCTGTATTGTGTGGCTATTTTATGTTTTTGCATCACATTTTGGTCTATTTTACATAAAATTGTGTTTTTTTGGCAAATTAGTGGTAAATCATTAAAAATTGAGGTTAGAAAATAATGACAGACACTTGAGTTTCAGATTTCATGCCCTTCAAAAAATGCATAGTAATGCAATACCTACTATTTTATTAGAAAGTTTATAAGAGCAGTATTTAAATATTGTCCTTATTTTTGGGTTTTTGTACCACTTCTATGTATGGCTTTGTCCAGATTTCTTACTCTGAAGTTGAGAGGTATGACAAATACTTCAGGGCCATCACAGTCAGCCAGAGACATTTCAAATTGTGACATACTTGTTGCACCCCACTCCCCCATGTAGTGACTCTGGATGTGTCCAAGCAAGGAAAGGAGCAGTTATGCAGTATAAGTGTGCAGAGTATCCCCCATTAAAGGTAGACACAAGTACTACAGTGACTTTTCATCTGTCCTTGTTTGATTTTGCAGAATGTTCTGGTTTTCTGTCATATTTTTATACTGTTGATTTATGCTTCTTATTATTCAGAAAGTGCCCGTTGCTCTGTGTATAAGTAAAATGCTTTCATGACCATCAGGTAAACTTCTCTGAGATTGTAAGATGCAAGTAAGCTTTAATATGCATACTGTTAAAGAATTACCAACACTGAAAGCATTTTTGTTGTTGCCATGCAGGGGATACTTAAATAACTAGATAACATATAAGCCTTGGGTATTGAAATGCATATGACAGTATTTGTAATAAAGGACAGGATTATAGTATTTTAAGAAGCTCATTACCTTTGTTGGAGGCTTGCAGTCATCTTTGCAGGCTTTACCCGTAAACTAAACAGAATGGCAAATCTAGCATGTGTGGTCCATAACCTGTGCAGTAATCACTTAAGCAATGTATCTTGAGCTTTCTTGTTTGCTGTTCATTTATTACTTTGATCATGTTTTCCTCATGAAACAATTAGATAGTTGTCAGGCAGCATCTCTTTTTTGGATAAGAATCATTTTTACAAGTGGGGGTATCACAGAGATTGCTACTTTCAGCATGTTACTTGGTACTTTAATAAAGCTGAATATAAAGTATAATTAGAACTGCAGTGCAAGGAGAAGTGGTTTGAGTTGAGTGCTGCTTGTTTTTCTTATACTTGACTTTGACTGGCATTCCAGTAATGTATTTAAAAAATAATTTATTTTTTCATGCCTCACAGCCTTTCAGTTTCCATCTAGATATTAAATAAGCTATCATGCAACCAATGCATTGAAATGTTTTTTTTCTTCTATACTTCATTTTGTCTTGAATGGACTCTCATAATGATGGTTTGGCACCTAGGGCAGCATATTTAATTAAAGTTCCAGTTTTTGTGGTTTTGAGTATAGCTCCTCCCCTTTCTAGTTGGCCAAACCCCTTCCAATTGGCCCCCATCCATTCAGCTGGCTCCTGCAGCCCCCCTTTGATTTGAAGTCACCAGCCAGCACTGAAGCTGAGTGGCATAATGTAAGTCTCCTGGATCTTCTTTTCTGCATGCATCCCAATAAAACATGAGATGCACTTCAACTAAACATTTCATCTTGTTTCAACCAGCAAACGTTCACCCCACTGACCACTGCTGGGCCTCAGCCATACATCTGCAGTAGTTATCCTATGTTACCCTACTAACCTCTACTGCAAGAGCTGCTTACTGCTTATCAAGCTTTTCTGAATACCTGTCTGCTTCCTTCCTTCATCTTTGTCCAGGTCTGCTGAAATATTATTAATCCAGATCTCACCAACCATGACAATACCTTCAGAGGCAATAAAACTCTTTTTGAAATAGTCTCAAAATCTGTGATCCCACCAAGAAAGCTCTAGTGGCTACTGTTAGCCTACATTCCTTTTTTAATTGTTTAACTAATCAGACTATAAGCAGAAAATAATTAAAAATTTGCATTCTCTAATGAAAGTCTGTATGGTGTATTGCAATACTCTAAGCTTCTACCTTTAGAAGTACAAAATGTATCCTAGTCTTGCTGCAGTTTAGAAAAAAACAGAAATGACGTAATTGTATGCTAGTACCTGTCACAGTTGGACTGCGCAAAAGTGGGCATACTATGTTTGATTGACATGCCAAATGGCAACAATGTCATATGCAAATGATGCATGATTGACTGACATGCAGATATGCCAGTGACATTGTGCAAGTTGTTGACTCACTAGACAAGCAGTTATAGTCTACATTTATTTCATCTCTCATATTAGTCCAGCAGCCACATTTAGAGGAATTGGCAGATGGATTTTTTTTTCTTTGAGTTGGAGACCCAGCTGGTAGTGAGCAAATATGAGGACATTGAGTTTGTCCCTCCACTTTATCCATTCTGCCTGATGACTTTAAATGCAGCCCCTCTGGAACCATTCTCCAAAAAATTCTTTAGTCCCATAGCTGTTTCACAAAACAATAGGTCTTGTTCTTAATCAAAGTATATGCCCTTACCTCTTGAGCTTTTGTATCCAAAGGTACGACTGTAATCTCATACTTGCCCAATGTTTTTTCTTGTTTGCCCTGAAAATGCACTATATATTTCTACTTATCTGAAATCTCAGTTTTCATTCTTTCTTTCTCCTTATTTTCTAAACATTTCCTTACAACATCCATGAAAAAAAGTCTCTAAATACTGCTTTCTTCTTCTCTAATCCACTCCATTGCTCCCCCCCAAAACATGTTGTTCCCACTCTCTGATTCCTTTTTGCCGATTAAATATTCTAATACATCATCCCACAATCCTTCTGACTGGAGGGTTGTAATTACAGTTCCTTCAGATTGCCACTCGTCTACTCCTGATGATTCAAACAGTTTAGCCTGGAACAACTCTTCAGAGACAAGTAAAACATCCTCTGATCTCTTCTGCTTATTTTTCCATGAAACGGCATTCGCCTCAGTTCCAGAAACAGTCTCCTCTATCTTTGCATCACTTTCCCAGGTGCCACTGTGCCAGGAATGGAACAAACACACATTCACACTTGCTGGCCATAAGTACCCAAGAACAGTACCAAGTAGGGGATGTTCACTAATGCCTTGGCCAAATTTCCACTAGTAGTATAAATACCACCTTGGTTCACCCTGGAAAGAGGATAATAACCTAATGAGACTAACTCAGTCAACAAAGGATAAAAAATAAATAAATAAATAAATAAAATCTAAAAAATAATTGCATTCTCTGTAGAACTGTCTTCCATGTTGTTTCACAAATTTGGTTGTTCCTCACTGCTCCTGGTAGGGATTGCATTATGCAACACTGTTTTATCTTAGTAACCTTACATGCTACACCAATTCACTCAACAGGAAAGTTATTAATTCACATCACCTGCAAGATAATACTATACATGCAACCTATATGACATATACATCAAACCAGCTTACTATTGAATACTGTGGGCTGAAGTTTACAAAAAAAAAAATCACTGAAAGTGATGTACAACAGCAAATATCTAAAATCAGTTTTCTCCCATAACCTTAATTTTGGCTGGGTGGTAAATACCCTACACCATGCAGTGGGCAGAGCAAGCTCCAAACGTAAATATACTAATGATGATTTTTTTCAGGTGTCAGAGCATAGTGAATATTCTGAGAAGTGCTCATCTCAGACTTAATATGCGTGTCTATATTTTGGCCATTCAGTTTCAGCATTACTGGACTTGCTAAGGCCAGTCCTGACATTTCAAATAGTTAACCATCATACAGTTTTTGTAATAGTTATGAAATATGCATACAATTACATACATTATTAAGTAATAATATACATAACTAGTGAAATGGACTAGAATTTCACACAGTCACAAAAAACAGTATAAAACTGTAAGGATTAGGAGAACCTCACTGCAACAGCAAGAATCAGCAGATCATCCTCAAATTGTGTTTTCACACTATAAAAAAGGATGTCAAAGTACAGCAATACAAGTAAAGTATGAGAACAGCATTGTTAAATATATAGTTTCTTCTTTTTTCTTCCTTGTGGAATGTTTCACTCAAAGGAACACACACACACACACATGCACACACACACATGCACACACACACACACACACACACACACACACACACACACACACACACACACACATACACACATGTGTAAAAGGCATAGGACTCTTCTTGATTCTGATAGTAAAGGTTGTAGTCTTGTACCCTGATGAGTTGTTTTACCTTAAGATACAATTATAATCAGAATTTTTGCTGATTTTAAGTCTTTTAGTACACAAAGAGTTAATATTGCCAAATGTAAGGTTAGCTAGAATGGTTTTGGTAAATGAGGTATTTTTCAACGAATGTGGAAAAGTTATGGAAATGTTTTTGCCACCCAAGAAAATTATTTTCCTATGCCACTGTCGAGCAGAGCCACAGAGGTGATCCCCAGGGTGAATTTCCTATTTCCCATCCAATCATCAAAATTTTTCTTGAAGAGTGCTAATGAGGAGCTTTGTTTGATATAGATAGGTAGTTTATTCCAGAGTATGGGAAGTCTCTGGGACAGGAATCTATCCCTCCAGCATGTTCTGTTTATTGTGGTAACAAGGTTTAGGTCCCTAGAGCATGTAGCTCGGAGGGATTGGGATTTCTTTAGGTGGAGCATGTCCAACAGCTCTGGGTTTGACATACCTTTGTATGTTAGGCAGAGATCACCTCTGAGTAGGCGATATGCGACGGAGTAAAGCTGGAGTATTTTTAGATGGTCTGCGTAGGGCATCTGTTTGAGGCCAGTAATCCTCTTTGTGAGGTATTTCTGCGGCCTTTCCAGTTGTTGTAGATGTCTTGTGAGGTACATAGCAAAAGGGGTGTTGTACTCTATAATGGGTCTAATGAGTGATGAGTAGAGGGGAACAATGACCTCTTTTTTTCTGGATGAGAAATCCTTTGTGATGAGGTGTGCCACATAGAAGGATTTCCTGACTACTGTGGCAATGTGATTATCAAAGGAGAGACTACTGTCCACCTGTGTCCCAAGGTCTCTTATCACACTTTCGGTGTTAAGTATACTATCAGCTATGTTGTAGTTCATGCGTACAGAGTTTTTACCAAAGGGGATGGCAATGCACTTTTTGGCATTGAGCTTGAGGCCATGGCTTTGACACCAGGCATCTGTCTCAGTGAGGCCCTTTTGTAAGATGTCCACATCGTTAGGAGTTTCGATTATGGCTCCTAGTTTGCAGTCATCTGCGAACTTCATTAGCCAAAGACCTTCTGTGTTAGCCTGTACTTCAGAGAAGTAGATACGAAACAGGAGAGGACACAGGACTGAACCCTGTGGTACTCCCCTTGTCACTGGTCTGAAGTCGAATTTGGAGTCTTCTACTTTCACAGTGTGGGTTCTGTCAGTGAGCCAGTTGGCAACCCATCTTGTGACATAGTTTAGTGAGTTTATCTATAATTCCAGAGTGGGGTATGGTTTCAAAAGCCCTGGCAAGATCTAGATAGGCTGTGTGAACCACCTTACCCTTGTCTACGGCTTTGGTGACTGCTTCAAATAAGTCTATCAGGTTTAGGAGACATGATCTGCCATTTACAAACTCAAACTGGGTGGGATCCAGAGTTTTTAGATTACCAATGTCTTTGTTTATAAGTTCTGTGATGATACATTCCATGGCCTTGCAGACCAGGCTCGTCAGGCTAATGGGGCAGTAGTTCCCGGGGTCCAGGTGGCTTCCCCCCTGTGTAGTGGGATAACCATTGCTGTGCGCCATTCAGCAGGCACAAAGCCTGAGGTGAGGCTATGATTGAACATGGTACTTAGGTGGGGTGCCAGTTTGTTCTGTAGTTCATGTAGAACGCAGCCTGGGATGCTGTCTGGCCCCATGGATGCTGTATTCTTGGCTTTGGAGAGTGTGGTTTTTACCTGTGCAGCTGTGATTACAGGAACTTTGCATTCTTCCGGTATAGAGATGGGCTCATTAGGGGATGAGAGGGGGGTAAAGTTAGCACTGATCCTGTCTGCCAGTATTGCTCAGGACTGTGCATTACAAGTTCTAAATTGTACTATTACTGCAAAGAAGCATTTTTTATAAGATATAGTTAAAATGCTCCTTTGCAGTAATAGTACAATTTAGATCTTGCAATGCACAGTCCTGAGCTATACTCTTATTAGAAAGAGAATGGTATGTTCCACTCAGTGATGTCCAATATAAATGTAGTGTACCTGAAAGTAAATTAGGCACTGACTGAAAGTCCTGAAACTAGAAACTGACATTGACTTTTGACACATACTTCACATACTCAGAGCCTTCTAATGGTATTACATTCTTGACTGTCCCATAAAATAATGCTATAAGACATGGCACCCAAATTTCTAACAAAGCAAACTATATATTCAGCACAAATGTTATAGCGAAAGAAGGAGCATTAATCACGAATGCTTAATTAAGCACTGGCCGCACAATATGATCTAATATCCACTTTTTCTCAGCCATTTTCCTAACTGTATGAATCTTGTTTTGTTACTATGAAAATCACATCTGATGCAAGTCTATGAGTCTATCATAAATTAATGACTCCCATGAAGAAATCTCACTAAATAAAAGGAAAGCTGTGTTGTGAAATGCAGTTTATCACTTAATGCTATGTTTTCCAGTGCAGTTTAGTACCTAATTATTTCCAATAAAATATACCACAATATTTGTAAAACTGATTATTAACAACCCATTACTTCTATCATATGTATGTTCATATTCAGTATGTGAGAGATGTAAATAACTAATTACCTTAGGTCAGTCTCTAACATAAGGGTACTTCCAGGAAGTAAGTCCTATATTTCACAACATAGCACCACCACCTCTGATGTAGGCCAAAGTTGTCCAAAAACCCATACTTAAGTCCTTTAGGCAGAACACCAAAAGACTTTGGCTGCTACAGCCCCCCACGATACATATACCCTTCCTTTTATTTCTCACTGAAGTGCACATACTCCCAATAGTCAATGAGACAGTGAATCTAAATCCATTAAGGCCACACCATTTGCATGATACCTGGCTACTTTATTAGTCAAACACAATGACTGCAATCTCATTTGTTTATGCAAGTGCAGGGAGACTGCAAGCTGTCTCTTGGGTGCCTAGGTTCAGAATGTAATAAAAACCATTAGATTCCTTCATTCTGGTAAGAAGAGGTATGTACTAGTGTTTTTTTTATGGGGGGGTGGTGGTGGTGATTGATCTCAGATGGTCTACCATAGAGGACATGCCCAATGAGATCTCAGAAATGACTATGCATCTGTATGGAGCAGGGGAAATACAGGTGTTGAGTGCTATCTTGCCTCCATTGAGAATGAGGCCAAAGTTCAGTGATAAGATATTTGGCTTTAATTATTAGTTGAGCAAATATTACAATTTTATGGCGATTCAGTAGGAATCGGCATGGGGAGAGTCTGACAATAGCTCTTCATATTTTGCAAAGGTCAACCTTCACCTCTCTCACTAGGCTTTTATGCATTAAGCACATCATTTGCTGTCCCCATAGTGTGTTTTTCTGACAGGATTCATATTATAAAGTCCCAGTGTAGTAAATTCAAATTTGTATCATATGCAGGTGGTGCTACGCAGTCTGAGGAGAATTAAGAAAGAAATGCCAGAATGTGTCGCCCTTCTGCAGCTTCAGTGTATCCATATATGGTTAATCATAGAAACATAAATTCAGTGTAGTGAGAGCACTACATCTACTTCTGCTTACTGACAACAGTGGGAGAGTATCTGCATTTATCAGACACCCCATTATTTCATGACAGATGCACCATGACTTGAACATTGAATTCCTGGATGTCCACATTGCACTAAACAAGACTAGCTGTTGTATCATCACCTGCTATAGGTCACCCACCCATGCAGGGACGTCGGGAGGCATACGCACTGTACTGACTTCAGTACAACTTCTTAGAAGAGGGGGTAGCATTTAAAAAAAAACGCATGTATTTTTAAAGGTTGTTGGCTCTTTTAAGGAGATACAAGCCAGTCGGAAGTGAGCTCACATCATGTCCGGCTGGCCACGAGCAGGAAAGAAGACAATCGCAAATGGATTATTTAATGTGTGGAAGGCAATCGAGTAAACAGGAAATGTGTAGAAGGCAATCAAGTGAACAGATTATCAGGTAAGGTGTGTGTGTGTGTAAATGCCCCCACAGAATACACCTGCTGGCTACAGGTGTGTGTGAAAAAGCTCCCACAGAATACACCTGCTGGCTAGTGTTCAGGCTCAAACCCTGTACCTTAAGCCCCCACAGAATACACCTGCTAGCTAGTGTTCAAGCTCAAACCCTGTACCTTTGCTTCAGGGTAAGAAGAGCCTAAAGTCCTTAACCACCACCATTTCTAAACTTTGTTCAGATTTGTTTTTCTAATGGTTGTTAGCTATGGTGAGAAGTGAGAACTGAAGTTGTATTTCCCCCATTATTGTTTTTGTTGTGTGTCCAGGTTTTTTGTGCTAAGGTGTGAAGTGAGAGCTGTATTTGTATTCCCTCATTATTGGCTTTGTTTGTCCAGGTTTTTTTGTGCTAAGAGGCTGAGAGCTATCTAAATGATAGCCATTACATTTGTCTTCCTATTTTTCAAACTGCTGATTTAGCATAGTGGTATGTTGCACTGACTGTAATGCATATGGTTCTGGGTTCAAGACATGCTTGGTGATAACACAGCATTTTATTCTAGCAACTTTCCAAAATTATACAAGCAATGTTTAAAATGTGTCCCTGGATTTTGGGCTTTTGTCCCCCCCCCCAATAAATGTTGGCTTTTTCCTGATTTCTTGTGCTGCAAAGTTCAGAGATACAGCTGAGTGTTGACATTTTACAAGGAGCTGAGAGCTGCAGGGGAACTAAAGTTTAGTGCTGCTTATGCTGAGTCTGCTTGGACTGTTAATAGCACAACAGGTAGTGTACTTGCTTTTGATGCAGAAGGCTGTGGGTTCTTCTCCCACTGTAGGTAGATGCATTGCTGATACTGCACTGTGTTGTAAAGGGGGATGGATGCTGTAGTCTGTTTTGGCGAAGATATCTAGTAGTAACTATGAACCTGTTATCAGTTTGCCATCCATTCCCTATTGCAATATTACTAGCGTATCATTGTTTTTAATGCAACATAGGCAATTTATTCCTCAAGGGCAACAGGCACTTTATTTGTAGATGAAACCATGAAATATAAAGTTGTTTGCTGGCAGCAGCCTCTTCATTAGCTACAGATTTCTTTAATGTGGAATTATGTAGATGGCTTTTACTAGTTCAGAGATTGTGCATATTTACTGATACTGGTGGACTGTAGAAGTCTGAGTAGACTTT
Source organism: Protopterus annectens (assembly GCF_019279795.1). Taxonomy (NCBI): domain Eukaryota; kingdom Metazoa; phylum Chordata; order Ceratodontiformes; family Protopteridae; genus Protopterus; species Protopterus annectens. Next base: position 549,272,504 of record NC_056735.1, read on the forward strand.
TATGATGGAAATGTTATGAATTGGGCTGTTTTGTCATTATTGGTGCATGCATTTTGTTTCATTGTTTACTGGAAAAATGTTCAAACTAATAAATTTAAAACGCTCTCTAACAACTATACTGTATTGTACAAGGAATATAATTTAATACAATCAGGGAGGTGTATCAAAGAACACATGTATGTTTCATGTGCAAGGGGCCTATGATTTGAAAACAGCCCAAAGTTAATCTTTATCTGCCACTGGCAAAATGTATTTTCTTTGAATGAGGGTTTCAATGCTGTTTCAATGAATGTGAGTTTCAAGGGCAGAGAAGTTTTAATGCTAAGTCTAGTTTCATTGTGAGACTGCATTGCTTTGTTTAGCAGATATTTATTGGTGTTCATGCTGTAAAATGCAAAATAAAACTTTTCTGGCAAATCATTTAGGAATGAAGTCACTAAATAATGACCGACATTAAGTTTCAGACGTCACAATCTTCAGAAAAATGCATGCTAAAGCAAGACCTGATATTCTGTCAACTGTCTTAAGTTTATACAAGATCAATTTTTAGAACTGTTTGTATGTTCCCCCAATATATTTGGCCTTGTCCAGATTTCCTGCATTAAGAGGTTGAGAGGTATGTGCAAATAAATCGCTTTATAGAATTAGGAATATCCAAACCTCTCAACTGTCCCCAATTTTGGCTCAAAATGTTGCTCTACCCCTAATAATCTCTCCGCAAAATAGCAATTTTGGAAGAAAACGTGGAAGGTTTACTTTACTTTTATAAATAACTGTAATGATCAGAGTTATACATTACTTTTATTTCAGAAATGCATGTAGATTCTCTAATTTTGTCAGCTGCTCTAAGTTAACTGTGCTCATATTAAAATGGTGGCCCTTCTTTGACAGGTTTCCAGCTGTATTGTCTGGCAATTTTATATTTTTGCATCACATTTTTGGTCTGTTTTTCATACAATTGCAGTTTTCTGGCAAATTAGTGGCAAATCATTAAAGAGTGAAGTTAGAAAATAATGGCAGACATTTGAGTTTCAGATTTCATACCTTTCAGAAAATTCATACTAATGCAAGACCTACTACTATTCTATTACCTTTCTAAGTTTATAAGAGCAATATTTAAAAAAATGTCCTTATTTTTGGGCCTTTGCCTCAGTTTTATTTATGAGTTTGTTGCTCTAAGAGGTTGAGAGGTGTGTGTGTGTGTGTGTGTGTGTGTGTGTGTGTGTGTGTGTGTGTGTGTGTGTGTGTGTGTGTGTGTGTGTGTGTGTGTGTGTGTAAGGTATGTAGGTAGCATACCTCTCAACTGTCCAAATTTTGCAGAATGTCCAGATTTTTGCCCCATATTTTTTGTCTGTTCCTCATAAATTTTGTAATTTTCTAGAAACTCATTGAAGGCTGAAGTTGCTAAATAATGACAGACATTTGAGTTTCAGACTTCATGTCCTTTAGAAAAAAATCATACTAGCACAAATCCTGTTATTCTAGCAACTTTCTCATACTAGCACAAATCCTGTTATTCTAGCAACTTTCTAAGTTCACGAGAGCATTTTTAATATCTGTCCCTGTTTATTTTAAGCTTTGTCCATATTTCTTGCACTAAGAGGTAGGTAGGGGTGTGTGTGTGAATGAAACACCCTAGTTAGGGGTAGCAGGTGGTTAATAATTTATTCAAGCTCAAAACCTGTACCTTAGTTACAGAAAACAAAAGCATGAATCCTCTACCCCAACTACCATGCTGCATTTTTCAAAGAACTGACTTTCAGGTTCATTTTCAATTCAAGGAACCGAGTTTGAGTGAATCTATATTATATTACTGAAGAGGCATTACAGCGAATGCCTCTTCATCGACACTAAAAGAGCGAACCGTGAATTACGAGAATGGCCGTAGCTTGGCTGGGGAGGGGGGGTAGCAGTTTGAGAGCTGTGAGTACAAATTTGAAAATCCTAGCTACACCTCTGCTCCCATGGACCATATTAAATACCTTAAAGCATTACACAGAACTCTTATCCAACTGTCAGACCCAGCCTTTTTAATCCTTCTTGACTTTTACTACCCAACAACCAATTAGCAAACTTTCACCACCAATGGCTGTTAGGATCATTGCTTTCTAAACCTTGTGAGAACTAATTCTGTGAAACAAAGTGTCAGCCATCTTATCAGAGGTCCCATTATTCTTCATCTTGCCTTCATGGCACAGCTGCTTGCCGCAATTCACACTTTCCCATCCCTTCTCTGGTTAAGTTTGATCACAAATTAGTTCTACCTTTAAAACCAGTGGTAACCTATGCAAATACACTGTTTCTAGAGAATTCTCTAAGCCTGACCTATTATAACTCATTGAAGATGTATGAAATTTCAGATTACCCATCATCATATTGACACCCATTGCTGAAGATGCTGCATTCACTTCCAGTTTCTACACACATATAACTAACTTTATTAATATGTAAGCCACTCCCTACCCTAAATATAGTTTGAAGTATAGTCAGAAGTTTAAGAAAAGGAAGACTTATAGTGAAATTCTCCTCTTGATAAATTATATAGTAAAGGAAGACAATAGTCAGCCTACATAAAAAGTCATTATCTCACCCCCTCACAAAAAAAGCACGCACAAATTGAGCAGGTTGCAACAACCTCAAGTCTGCCATTTGAACATTGAAATCTGAGTATGAATTTAGAGTGCTGGTTTTCAGTCCACCTACTTTGCACTCAGCAGCATATCATTCCAGTGCATGGTAAGAATCGCAGTCACTTTAAATTAAAAGTTTAACTATAGCAAACAGCTCATCATTTTATAGCTATCTCTTTTAACATGTAATCTGACTGATTTACTTCAAGATGGATAGAAAATAAAATGCAATTAAAAAATGCATGGATATTTTCAATTATACTTTAAAATACTGCTTATTCTGTATCATCAGCAACCATGGTGAAGTCCCCAGGAAACAGTTTATTCAGCTCTTACACTGTAAATTTTGGGACATACAGCAGATATTTTTTTTTCCAATGAGAAGTAATAGATGCTGAGGATGAAAGAAGAAGCACATTAATACACGAAATTTAGCAGCATTATTTACCAGAATAAACATTTATGATACCCCTTTATAATATACCTTTGTATAGTAGGACAAATTACTAGTACTTCGTCTGAAGAATCTTTGATAAAATATTCCCCTAGTAAACTGCCTAAGAAAGTAAATAAATTAGCATATCAGGCACATTTCTAAACTGTTTTTCTTTCATGACTTTTGTTTGGCCAACAGTAGTAAAATATAGTATTTTAATATTATTTTATAAATATTATCAGTAATAATATTATTAAACACATAAACCTACTTCATGAGGCTTAACATTTTGTGTGACTCACTGCAGCTGTTTAGTAATCAGCTTGAAGTGAAAATATTCCATGATATAATACCTAATAAAAAAAACCTTAAAAGAGAAAGTTCAGTGATGTTATTATGAAGAACAGGTTTGCTATATAAATGTTCTTGCAATAGATCAGAATTTTACACCACACTTAAAGGAAATGCAGCAAGAATATGGAGGCCAATATTTTCAATTGATCTGGATCTTAGCTGAGTGTCCTCAATGAGGTATAATGTCCTATTACTACTTCCTATGCATGGGACCATTCTTCATTCACCTTCTGATCATTATTGTCCCTCAGAAGAAAATGCATTTCCTTCTTTGTGATAACCACATTTTGGGCATCTAGAATTGCAGTAGCAATCCTTTTGCAGAGGTATGGTGAAAGTTTATAATGCACTACTGAATATTTTTGCTCTTCAGTAGAGAATATTTTGATTTTGGAAACCATCAGGCATTTAGCTGCCTCGGTTACTGAAATATGACGGTATGATAAATGCTTTTCTCTTGCTAAGTATGCAGGCGAAACACAAACACACACACACACACACACACACACACACACACACACACACACACACACACACACACACACATACACATACATACATAACTACCTACAGCACACACACATAAACACAGACACATACATACATACTTAAAACCCATGCACACACACTTGCCGACAATGAGCGTGCACACACACACACATACACACACACACACACACACACACACACACACACACACACACACACACACACACACACACACACACACACACACACACACACACACACCTACAAGCTTGTGAGTGCGCATACATACACACACACACACACACACACACACACACACACACACACACACACACACACACACACACACACACACACACACACACACACACACACACACACCTACTTACCCACAACACACCACATACATATATGCATGTAGAGGAGCAGCAGCATTGATATAAAATGCTTTGTATTATCTGTAGTAACTACAGGCTTGAGACTTTGTACCTTCCATGGGTATTATTGGTTATGCCTAATATAGAAACAACTACCTGTAATTAAGTTATGATTTGAGATCAGGATTCAATTAAGATCTGAGTCTGTACTTTTATTCATTTATTGATGACTTGATACACTGTTTAGATATTAATCTTCTAACTTTGCTATGCACTGATGCATAACTGCAACATTTCACATCATGTCATAATTAACAACATTCTAGAATGACTTTAAAGTAGGCCTGCAGCCTATATGTGATGAGGACCACTGCTGAATAGGGCAGCCTGTTCCGTACCTCTGTAACAGGCAACACTAGTATACAACTCCAGCATTAATGTACAGATTTTTGAAATTAGTTCATCATAGACAGTAGCAGCCACTAGGATCAGTTTATTATACTGGCTTCCAGCTGCATCTTCCTTCTGTTTATCTGTCAAGCTCTTCACTGCTTTACACATACAGACAGAGATCACCTTGGATAAAACAGAATTTGTTCTACCACTGGATTAATATGACAGTATAACAGCAACATTTGGCATGCAAATATCCCTGCCATGTACTTTTGCATTCCTTGTGGTAAATAACTACTTTTATGAAATGAGTGCATATCAGATCTGATGATATCTGATTTGATGTTTTGTGGTCTGATGATGTGTATCTATTTATCAGGTTATCTGCTATGACATCATATCTTTGGGAAAAGAGCACAGTTTGCCTAATTTAATATGGTTTACATTGCCGTTGTTTATGTTGTCATCTCTAATGTAACAGCCTTCATACAAAGCAGTTAAAATTATGTAGCTTTAGTCCAGGCATGTCATTTATCATAGAGTTTTCAAATATTTTTTCTTGTTGTTGTCTTTCGGCTTTTCCCAGTTAGGGGTCACCACAGCGGAACTCCGTTCTGCTAATGATTGGTAGTAGATTTTCACAGTGCCGAGTTGCCAGCTCGACGTCCAACCTTCAACGAAGGCACGTCCATTCACGCATGCCTTTCGGAATGCCACTCGACCCGCGGGGTGGACATGCAAATATTTTTTTCTTACTAATCCTAAACATTTTTTTAAGATGAATTAGCAATTGCTTATTTGGTTGATGGAATGAAGCTTTGTAGAACACGCACTGGCAGCATATGTTTGTTGGGTAGGCACAGACTGCTGAGATGATTTAAAATAGACATCACCTTTACTTTTTTTAAAAACTTTTTGCCTCCAATGTGTGCCAAATATCAGGCCCTTTCATGGCCAAATGACCCATTTTTTCCTCTTTCCCTAATGTGAGTGCCAGCTAATAGGTGCTGTCATATAAGCAGCATTCGGGGATTGTTATTTTATTTTATCTTTTTATTTTAAGCCTAACTTTTTAGGTCCATGCTCAGCAACATGCTCAGTGTTCAGCATGCAATGGATATCTACAAAGACTGCCAGCCACTTCTGCAAATGATGAATTTCTGTCTCCCTGGAACCCAACACTTCAGTGCGATATCCAGTCCCGAGCACAGGCACTACAACTGGACTGTTCTCCCATGGTATATACCCGACTTGAAGAGAGAAAAGCCAACAGTGCCAAGTCAGTCCATGCCTCCCCCTGCCAGCTCCTGTGGACATTTGAGTCCCTATTTGAAAATGGCTAGTCAGGTTCATAGCCAGGGCTTTACCTCTTTATGCCCATAGAGTTGATTACACATCACCTTACACAGCATTCTCAATATTTACATAATCAGTGCCTCTTATAACCCAATGTATGGTTCTATTGAGAGTGTTTACTAAAGGGGAAATGAACTGCATGAAAAATTAGCTTTTAGTAAAGCCATATTTAAAGTAAATCAAACATATTCAATCTATATCTTTAATTGTGGTTAAAAATTGTTTCCTTATTAACATAAAAGAAAATGTTATATTTTTCTGGACACGTTTAGTTTCCAGCTTTCTCATAAGCAATCCCATAGTTTTTCAGATATAATTTATCATCAAAATAATAATGGAGTTCCACAGTTTGTAACCTGGCAGGTGCAGTTATGATCATTTACTTTGACAATCCACTAAACTGGAAACATACAGCCTCAGACTAGTGATTAATGTATGTTTTCATCTCAAAACAACCTTCATATAAACTTTTTCTTATTTTTTTCTATTCCAGTCTTCTGTCTGGTGTTCAAATGCAACCCTGTCACAACAGCAGTTATACAGTGAATAAATCAAGAAGAAGCAGAAATTCAGTATTCTGCATTTAGAGCTTTGCTGATTGCACTGATATTTGCAAACAGAAGTTTTCATTTTTCAGTCTATTCACTAAAATTAATTCTCATCCTTTAATATATGAATGAGCTCTTTCTGTTCTCTGGATTTATAGCTATCTAGCTCCCCCTTAGTCTTGCAGTCTTTTATTTTTACTTTTCTTTCTTTCTGTCTGTCTTTCTTACTTTCTCTTTCGTTCATTATTGCTAAAAGTAGGACAACAGTCGAGAATGGAACCAGACCTCTGAATGTACTCATTGAAAATGTTATAATTCATGAGTTATGAAGCAGTAAGGACTGCAACTCATTAAAGAGCAGATTGAACAAGTCTGACCAAAGTTGCCTGATTGATTGATTGATTGATATTGTTATGGTTAATGTTCTCATCCATCTGTATACTGTATCTGTACACAGTGTGACACTTTTTAAAACAAATTAGACATTGGCCACTTATTCCAGTCACCAGAAGTCTCCAGTTCAGTAGTTACAATGAATCCTGATATACTGTCCTCAACATCACACATATCTTCTGTGACCCTTGGCATGGAGTGTTCTGCTACATATCCTTTGTGGTTTAAGACAAAAAATACTAGTGCCAAAAAATGCAGTCCTGATTGACACTCTAAGAAAAAAATGTTCCTGTCTTTTTAGATCATCTCTGCCATGAGCACAAGCATCATTTCTAAAATGACCAAATTATATTTTGCTAATTTTGACTTTACTGAATGGTGCTAGTTTGCATTTTTCTTCCACTAAGTTGTCTTTTACAACTAAAAGATGTAACATCTATCTCTTTTATGCTGTTAATGTCTCCTGTGTGCTCGGGATATTTTATAATACAGTAGCTGAAATGGGCATAACTCTCACCATATAGTTCATATAACAAATCCTGCATAAATTTGAAGCACCTACTGTGTTCAGAGAAAGAAGATCAAAGATGAAACAGTTCTTTAAATGAAGACCGTATTGAAAACAGCTTCTTCTCTGTGATGTTCCAGCATACCTCAGCAACACATTTAATTTGCAGCTTTTTACTCAGAAAGATTGGCTCATCCTTCAAATAATTGGAATTCCTTACTGGAAAGGAAATGGAATAACTCTTTATGTCAGTAACCTTGATTTAACCTAAAAGTATTAATCTGCTATAGTCTGCTGGGTTTACATCATCAATGGTTCCGTTTGCTTGAATGCTGTATAAGTATCAGTAATGTCTGCAGTGAAAGCTGCAAATCAAGTATTCACATCATGAAAACAATTACTCTATCACACTATGCAGGACTCTGTAATTCAGGGAAGTTTTCTAGATGGTAAAATGCTTGAAAATGATTTCTGACCATTTAATGCAAAGTGGTCTGAAATTATCCATCACTTTTGTGAAATCATGCAGAGTCATGTGCTGTATACCAGTTTTTAAAATGCTGGCTAGACCTGAAGGAATGTCAACTTTATTTTTAGGACTTTTGAATAAAGCTTTTATTTACCTAAGTTATCCTAACACATTCAGCTATTTTTCTAACATTGTGAAGATATACTTAAAAACTACACTTGGCTGGCATTTTAATTTTTAGATGAAATGACTGTAAGGTTGCTAAACCAAAGACTGCACACTGTCATGAACCTACTACAACTGCTCTTATGTTATTTGCTCATGGCACACCTTCTCATTGTTACTTGCTCTAAATGGCAAGTGCTCTAATTCCTACTAGCCCGATCCTACTGAATTAGCCTGCACTCCAACCTCCTGACCCTAGTAAAAGGAATAGTCCTCCAAGAGTCCTAAATCTGACTGTAAAACTCCCACCCAATCTACAACCCTAATCTGGCTCTTCTCTTCTCTTCCTAACCATAGCACTAAAACACCCCTCTCAATCCCTCATACCAGATACCCTGATCAATACCTAACCCTAGAATTCCCTTCCAATCCCTAAATTTAAAACTTGCTCCATAAACCTAAATTCCTTCATCCTCACAAAACTTAAAACTCCATTTCTCCTTTGTAAATTTAAATTGCCTTAACTCATCCCAAACACAGAACTTCCTTCCTACTCTCAGCCCTAAATTTCTTTTCTACTCCTAAAATCTAAAACTCTCATCCCACTCTTTAAACCAACATCATCCTCCTGATTGCTGCCTAAACCATAATCTACCCCCCCCCACTACCTCCCTCCCTTCCCATGGCTGCCACATTTACATGACTTGAATTTGAACAATTTGTTTGGGCAAGGATAAGCAGTTCTACTCTTTCCATACAGCTGAGTCATCTTCAGCAACCACATTATTTGAGTACAGTCATGAATGGTATGCTATAGGTTCATAGGTATGTACTAGGCTAATGACCACAGGGGCCCTTTTAAGCCTAACTATGCATCCTAAATCATTGACAAGTTCTGGTACTCTTGATGAGTGTAAGCAGGTGCTTGGGAGATGAAACATTTATAAGTAAGGGGCTGTGACGTGCTTGAGTTTCCACTTGCAAGACTGTGGTCTGTAAACAGCTGAAACTCAAGCTCTTACAGTAAGTCCATTAGCTCAACAGGTGACGCTTTTGGTTTTCATGCATAAGGACATTGGCTCTATTCCCATACTAGGTACTGGGATAAATTTCCTAATACTGACTGCAGTGAAGCATAGAAAGGGTGCAGCACTCCTAAGCATGCTATCTTTGGGATGAGACATTAATCCAATGACCCAGTTGTTTGAGTGTGCGACATTTCAAGTGTATGTAGAAGATCCCATGGCAATTATCGAAAAGAGGAGAGAAAGTTAAGCTGTGCCCTGTCCAAAGCCAAATGTCTCCTAATCAGGATGAATTACCACTCTGCATCTCCTGTTAAAAGAGGCCATTGACCAAGTGGGACTAACTCAGTCAACAAAGTGCAAATAAATAAATAAAAATAAAATAAAATCTCATTGCCATTTGCAGTACAATGCAATTCATATGTTCACAGATAATATTAGACAATTGATCCAGAGGACCATTAGTAACCCACATCTTAGGTGCTCATACCTTTCAACCTCCTAGAGATAGAAACCTGGACAAAGCTTGTCATCATGGGGGGGGGGGTCAATAAATAGGGACAGTTGTTATATATTACGCTTATAAACTTAGGACGTTCCCAGATTAACAGAATGTGTGTTAGGGTACATTTTCTGAAGGATATGAAGTCTAAAACTCCAATTTACATCTTTATTTAGTGACTTCAATCTTTAGATCATACCAGTGATTTATCAGAAGACCACAAATGACAAACAGGCCAATAATATGAGGCAAAAACATGAACATTCTGCAACAATTAGGACAATTTAGAGGTATGTAAGCACCCATTGACCTGATTAATTTTATTATAATTTTGACTTCTTTCAGTGAGGGCTGAAGGGGCCAGACAGTTGGTTATATTTAGAATTACCAATCCATTCTTCCAGGTAACAGTTAAGGAGTGTCAGGCTGCTGCTTTGTTTTACAACCAAAAGAGTCTCTTTCATGAAAGAGAAAAACATTGGGATATGTATCTATCTCACCATTAGGTCCAGTTTATCTTTTGGTGGATGTTAATGTCTCTTGAGCAGATGTTGAGAATGTTATTGATTTTGTAGATGTGCAGGGGCTTATATAGGAATGGATCCCTCAAGGGATTGTAAATAGTACAGAGGTCATCTCGCAAGAGACTGTATGAAACAGAAAACAGAGAGAGAGAGTGAGAGAGAGAGAACACTTTAATACAGTCTGATTAGCTCATGGAAGATATGCAGTTGATTACCATAGTGACGAAATGCTGCAGTTTCTCAAGCTGGGTCATGTATTTATTCATGTACATACTAAATGGGACGTTATACTTTATTTTGGGCCTGGTGAGGGAGCAGGAGGAGAAGAAGAAAGGGATGACAACTTTTGCAGATTTTGATGAAATATCCCTGTGATAAGTCTAGCAAGGTAAATGGACTTCTTAGCAGTAGTGGACTCATGGTGATCAAAAGTTCATTGTCAACAAAAGTGCCCAATTCCTTTATGGCTGATTCAATATTCAAAAGGGGTGTCACCTCTGTGGTAAGCACATGGGTGCCCAGGTTTGCCTAAGGACACTGTGCTCCATTTCTTGGCATTTAGTTACAGGCTGATGTCCAGGCACAGCTTATTAGTGCATGGAAGTACCTCTGAAGAATTTGGGAATCAGGTGGTACGGTAATCATAACTGCAAGTTTGCAGTCATGTTTTTTTTTTGTAGATTTTTACTTTTTACATTATGGTGATGTGATGTGATCAAAAGAGATAGCAGTGGGTATCTTATTGGTACCATTTTATGCAAATACATTTGTGTCCAGTTGGGAAAATATATTTCTTTATTTATAGAATGGAAAACTGAAAAATAACAATATTTTTCTGTACCTGATAGATGATTGCATTGCATACATTAAAAAATAAAAACTTACAGAAGCTGCCTGACTTTGCGTAGTTGAATTTAATAGACTGGACATTTCATAGCAAGTCTGATTTTTAGCAGTATTTCTTTTCACTTATAAACATGATAATGAAACAATCTTATTTAATATTTATAGGCAAGAAAACGTCTGTATGTGTGTGTTAGTATCTGTCGTATGTCATTGCATTAGTGCAAATTACTGAGTACATAGGATGAATAGCCACAATATACAATGTCTGAAGCAGACCATAGGTTTTTGAAAAGGAAAATGATACATTTATAAGACAGTACTTATTATATGGTATTGTGGCATAGGACTAAATAATATATATTGCCCTACATTTAGTGCAGAAGACTAAAGATCTGACTTGTTAATGATCCACTTCTTGTGCCAGTGGTGCAGAGTTTGAAACTTGTTACCTTCATTAGCATACTTTGAGACCTTGAGCAGGTCACTTAACCAGATAGTGCTCTTGGGCAATTGGGAATTTGCACTTGGTCTGTTAGTGATCTCCTACACTGCATGCCTACTAGCTATAAAGTTACCTTGGCAAGTGTAAAACAGGAGTGAACACATTGAAATGGCACTTTTTGTATTATAAAATGCCCTTTAAATATAAATAGCTATAATGTCAGTAACATGCTCATTAAATACTCGGGCTTGGTGAGAACAGCCATCTTAACATAAAGGACAATGGGAACTTAACTATGATAACCAATATATTATTGTTTACAAAGCGGACTTGTTATGATTATGATCGCATAGGACATGATCAAGAGATCCAGATGATATTGCATTCATCGTAGGATTGTTAGCATTTTATTTATACTTGTTTTTAATATTTTCTTGGCCCTTGGTGCCCTTTTTAACACTTTGGCCTTTTGTGCATGTTGACTCCGTCTGGCTAATGAGGTATATCTACACTTCTCCCAGAACAAATTCCCTCAGTCTAAAGTCCCCAAGCCTTAAGGCCTCTATCTACAAAACAACAGTAATTCTTTTTCCATAGGAAATCAGTGATGGTGTGGTTTGTATTACAGCTGCAACAGGGTTTCCTTCATTTTAGTTGACTTCTCCCTTCTATATGTTTGTGTGACTATGCAGTCGGTACATATAAATTATAGGGCTGTGTCTCCACATAGGAGTAAAGGAGGCTTAGCTCCCTGCAAAAATATTTACTGCTTATTTTATTTTTTTTACCATATTAGTTTTTCAGTCATTTGCATTTGGCATCTTGAACCCTTGTTAACTTTTAACTTGACCTCTCATAGCGGAACTAACTGATCATCATGACACCATCATGGCTATTATCTAGACAACAGTCATCACATTGTTTTCTTTTTATTTTATTGCTTCAGTAACTACCTTTTCATGCATGTAAGACGCACTGAAAGACTGAAGAATTTGGTATAAAACAGGTTTAAATGAGGGGAATTGTTTGGGTGATATACCAACTCAGAAGGCCATTCCACATTCCAAGCAGACGAATACTTGTGACATTCATTTTGCAGCGGGAATTGTATCATGCAGTATAAACCATGTATATGTATACCACACTTTTACTCTGAAAGAAATGTCAACATTAGTTTATTGTTATCTCTCTTTGTCCTTCTTGTGATAAATATTGCAGTATATTGATTTCAAGTAATTTATTTCATAATTGTAAAGGGCATTATATACAGAGACAGAGAGATGTTAAAGTTGTTTCCATTTTTATATTCTGGGTTGACAGGTGCATATTTTATGTATTAGTAATTAACATGATTAAGAACGATATCAGCTTCCTTTAAAAAGAAAGTATTGTTGCATTTTTCATCTCTGCTTTTCAGCTGACATTACCAATCCTAGCACATATATGAAGACTGCTGTTATTTTGTTGTATACGTATGTAATTATTTATTTGTTTATTATTGGAAGTGGATAACACAAGTAAAGTAAGTAGAAAGGTAATTTCAAAAAGGTGATGTTTCTTTTTTTTTTCTCTTGCACATCTTCGGTTACTGGAATTTGATATTGCTACGCTGTCCTGCTTTCAGAGGCCAGACAGTACAATGACACATGTCATACTCATAAGGCAGGATAACAATGTTGTTAACTTGACATTTTTCCAATGTCAAGTGACTTCCATATTCTGTAGTTACGGTATCGGTGAACCATTTGTAACTTGCAGAAAAAATACAGCATGAAATATAGCACTTGCTAATTTTGTTAGATGTAGTTATTTTTGAAAACATAAATCCTTACTATGCAGTAACATATTTAGGCTGAAATTTTGTAATATATATATATATATATATATATATATATATATATATATATATATATATATATAGTTACATTATGAATATAAATGCATTTATACATCAGTAAAATTAGTACAAATTTTTTTTTTATCGTGATTCAGTAACATATGCTGTACGGTTAGTTAGCAGTATACACCTGCAAAAGTTATCATGCAGTAATTATTCTCCAGAAACATGAAACTAGAATCAGCACTATTTATTGTGAGGCTAGATTGTTATAATAAAAAGTGCATTCCATAAATGTGCATACAAGTGAAATGGAGCTCATCTTTAAATTCCCTGTCCTTCTTTATAACTTTAAAATCCCCCTTCTAATCTCTAAGTCCCCAGTAGCTGTTTCCCCACAGCTGCTTGACCAAACTCATGTTCAGTTTTCAGTGTTAGTAGCAACCTAGCCATGCTGCAAGGTGCTTGAGTCTCTGGCTTGGAGACAGTGTTTTTTGAGGATTTGTAGTTTGAGAACTTGTAGTATTTCCCCTTATAGATATTATAAAAATATGAAACCAAATTTTTAAGCAACTAAAGTCTTCAAATCCCAGTGAAAGTCCTACAAAAGTGTGTCTAGATGGCTGTTGGCTGTGCATTTGAAAACATCTGAGATTTTCCCTTATCTTGTTCCAAATGTTCTCATTATTCTTTCGAGTAATTAAATGAAAATCACATTAAGAAAATAACAATTCCTCAAAAGTACTGAGCGACTTCAGTAAACAGTTGAACTTTTGCTGCGTCCTCCTTATTGTTGTAATTTAGTTAATCCTGCAGTTATTATTTAAAACCTTTATGTATTTGTAACTAAATCGTATTTCATGGCAACGTGTTTTTTTAGGTGTGAACCAGGAGCATTGTGCTCTTAATAAAACAGTAGAGACTGAAACAATCAGACTCAGGTTTTCAGGGCAATGTTCCTTTAAATCCTATAATCCTAATACTGTATGATATGCTGCCCTGCAGTATTGCTAATTTTGAATGATCTTTAACATGTCTAAATACCACCATAAACTTTCAGAATTCTCTGCCATATACAGCCTGTATAGTATTCATAGCTCTGAGCTATCCCTGATTTTACAGATAATTTTCCATTGTATTCTTGTTCTGTTCCTCATAAAATCTATTTTCTGACAAATCATTGGTGATTACAATCATACATTAATAACATACAACAGCGTTTCAGACTTCATATCCTTCACAAAATGCATACTAATGCAAAAAAACTGTTATTCTAGCAACTGTCTACGTATGTAAGACAAATATGTAAACTTTAAACTTTGTTCCTGATCATGGTACTCTGTCCTTTTTTTTTTTTTTTACTTTGTTCCTGATTCTTACACAGTAGTGTCAAGGGAAAGGCATTTTTCTGAAATGTTTTCATTTGTATAACTTAAGCTCCTTTCTTTTCCTTCTTATAAACAATTGCAGTATAAAGACTACCAACATTTATTCTATAACAGAAAATATTTGTACTTTGAAGCTGGTCTCTTTTTGCTATTTCTTTTTGTATATTTACAAATTTAATTACTGAGCTTTGTTCGTTGTTACTCTGCTGAGTCCACAGTTAGCAATCTTTAAAAATTCTCCTTCAGGTAAAAACAGAAGCCTCCTTTCTTTGCATTAAAAACTCCTGGTCATTTATCTATTTTACTCAGGTGAGCAAATAAGATAATAGGCTACTTCTCACTATGATAAGCACATGCACCCATGACATGTCAGGATTATAATGTATGATGCTGTCATACTTGTGAATGCATCTTTAGTTACAGAAGCATTCTTAGGGAACTTTAATTTAACTTTTTATTTTTTGTTTTTATTTGCATTCTCCAAAGTTATTCATAGTGACATTTCAAAATTGTTTTTTTTTATATTAGAGTATTTTGATAATTTTATATATATATATTTATATGCATCTACTTCTGTAGACCGAATTTACACTTTGCCAAAACTGAAAACAATGAGTCTACTCTGCCGAAACTACACTTACATGAAACTAAACACTGCTGAACCACGGAACACCGAATGTCCGAATGTCAACAATCACACATCCCAAGAAACTCCACACATTTTAACATGTACACTTAAAATCTTTTTTTATTTATTTGACATTTGTTAACCGGGTTTGTCTAACTAAGCAGACGCTCATTTTCAGCGGAGACCCGAGGAGAAAAGCTCCATGGTAATTACATATATAAATTCAAAGTGAGATAGAAACATAAAATCTGAGTTATACATAGTAGTTATAGTGAATGAACAAATATGAAAAGTAAAACAAAAAAAACATCATTTAGTATAAACAATACAGTTTGAAGGTTTACAATTGAAAGAAAGTAGCATCTCTGACTGTGTACAGTATATATTTACAACTGAGTCTAGGAAAATACAAGATAGAGGGTCTGTGGGTCGAAGAACACTAATAGATTTGGAAATAATGAAAATAAAATACGATACAAGGAAATACGATATATACATACAAGAAATTACACTGTTTATAGATATAGTGGAAGCTGAGATGTGACATTACTTAGTATAGTAAAACTACTTATAATGGGAGTTTGAAGGGAAGAGTAACTGTGAAGATGATTGAGTGGAGAGAGAAAGATAAGTTGAAAGATGTGAGGTAAGGTCAGGAAGGATAGAAGGATTTAGATAGGTTCCTGACATGTACATATCCATGAGCTTAGGAGAAAGAGTTTTAGTTGCTTTTTGAATTGGTTAGTGTTTGAGGTGTTTCTGATGTAGGTAGGAAGTTTGTTCCAGGCTAAAGACACTTTGTGGTTTTAGAGAAATTTAGCTATATTTCTGTTGGGCTTATGTATGTCAAGAAGTTGTTGACCAATGTTTCTGAGGGGTCTGGTAGGGGTGTAGAAGTTAACTAGTGCTGAGAGAGAGGAGCAAGCAGTAGGTTTGTGTAGGATGGTGTGGGTGATTTGTAGTAGTGCTGTTAGACGTTGGTAGGGGAATTCTGGACATTGTAGTTCTTTCAATGCAATGCAATGGTGAGATCTATAAGACTGGCTTGTTCTAGTTGAAAGGTTAAAGTGGATTATAGGTTTGTGAGGATGGGAGTGGCATAAAGTAGACCTGGTAGAAGGAATGCTCTAGCTAGGGACAGTTTAGCTTCTGGAGTAAGGAACTTTTTGTTATGGTACAATAATCCTAATTTTTGGTGAGTCTTCTTAATATACTGATGTATATGATGGTCATGTATTGTGGTACTGAGGAGTTTTGTATGTGGATCTGCTTTGATGATAGTATTATCTATAGAGGAGATGGAGAAGGAAGATTTATGAACTGAGAGTGAATTAGGTAGGAAGAGTAAGAGTTTAGTTTTCTTAGAGTTTAGGATAAGCTGGTTTTCAATATGCCATTTTTTGAAGGTGTTGAAAGTGTTTTGTGTAAGAGAAAGGAGATGAACCATGTTATTAGAAGGTGTGATGAGACTTGAGGCATCTGTAGAGTGAATAAGAGTAGAGTGGTTGCAGGCGGAGTGAAGATTGTTGGTAAAGATATTAAATACAAGTTGGAGTAGGATAGAATCCTGAGGGACCCCTGTTTTTACAGGTAAGAAAGGGAGTAGGAAGTGAGCCACTGGACAAATTGTAGTCTATTTGATAGGTAGCTGGAGACACCAACAGCAAAGTCCACAGCAGAGAAATGACAGGCTGCAGCAATAACCTTTAAAACCCAAAAAACATTGAATATCTCAAGCGCTTTCGCCTGGTTCCTACCAGGCTTTATCAAGATACAAACATAAAAAAGTAATGCCCTTAAATACAATAACCATTGGTCACATGGTGTTTTTTTAATTGCTTCAGTTTGAGTTAATTAATCAGTCAGAATTACTTCAATTGAATTCCTTTAAAAAACAAATGTTAAAAACCTCACCCACATTTTTGCGTTGCAAAATGTTTAACAAGCCATATATTTACAAAAAAACAATACATTAATACCAAAATACTTCCAGACACATTGTTCACTATTAAAAAACATAGGTAGCTGGAGAACCACTGTACAGCAGTAGTAGAGAGGTTAAGTTCAGTTAGTTTTGTTGGAAGTTTAGAGTGAGACATGATATTGAATGCTTTGGATAGGTCAAAGAAGAGACAGGACACAAGTTGGTTATTGTCTCTGGCCTCAGAAACTGTATGAGTAAAATGTAAAAGGGCAGTAGTAGTGCTGTGGTTAGGCTGGAAACTGTGTTGAATAGGGGTTAACAGGTTTTCGTGTATTAGGCATTTAAGGAGTTGAGAGTGGATACACTTTTCTAGAATTTTAGAAAGAGGTGATAGGATGGCTACTGGCTGGAAGTTAGAGGGGTCTGTGGAGTTACCTCCTTTCTGCAGTGTTATGGGATGGAAGGACTTCCAGATGTCAGGAACTGTGCTTTCCTGAATTGATCTATTTATTAGTATAAAGATGGGAAAGGCTATGGAATCAGCAGTGAGTTTGAGAAAGGGGGGGGGTAGTTTATCAGCAGATAGGAAACAAGGCTTCTGTTTATGAAGAAGAGAATTGATATAGGAGGTGGGAACAGGTTTAAGAGAGAAAGTGGTTTTGTTAGTATTGCTAGAAGAGGGGGAAGAGTTGGGGGACTGAAGTTTTGCATAGAGTGAGTGAGTTTGCGGATGGCGTTTATGAAGTAGTCATTGAGAATAGTGGCAGTCTCTAGTGGTGAGTTTTGGGGAGGGCATAGGGGTAGAGTAGTTGCTGAGGTGTAGGATATTATTGATGGTGGACCAGAATTTTGGGGGGTTGGAGAGGTGATTGGTTTGAGCTGTCGGTAAAAGTTCTTCTTGTTTTAATAAATGCATTTTGGTAAGGTTTCTTATTTCCTTGTAGTTTTGTAATAGGGTTGGGGATTTGGTTTTCTGCCAGACTTTCCAGATACTATGCCTTTTGTGCATGAGGGAGTGAGTCTCTTTTGGTAACCAAGATGCATGGGTGGATTTAATCCTATTTTTTCTTTGGGGAGTGAGTGAGCCTTAGATGCTGAAGAAAATCTGGTTAAATGTCTGTACAGCTTCACTAAGGGGTAGGTAGTGAAGGAAGGACCAGTTGATTGATGCCAGTGTAGAGTTAAAAGAACCAGTGTTAATTGAAAATAGTTTACAGCAGTTTCTATAAAAGTAGGATCTAGGTATAGGATTAGAATGCCTTTGGATGTGAATGAGTAGATGATCACTAAGGGACTCGGGCAGGGTGAGGGGCTTGAGGTAGAGATTAGGATCATTAGTAAGTATCTAGTCAAGGATAAAGTAGTTTTATTAGTATGAGTGGGGAATGTGATAAGTTGTTTGAAACCATGAAGATTTATACACATATTGGGGGAGTCAGACATGAGTTTTGACCTATGTTAACATCTCCCAGAATGAGGGATTCATTGGAAATGTTGTCAGTCAGCCAGGAAAGTGTTTTCAAGGACAAGAATGTTACTCCCTGGTGGGATGTAAATTGAAGCTATATTGAACTTTTTGTGGGAGTTTAGGTGACAATTTACTACAATTAGTTCAGTGGGGTGAAAGTTTGGTAATGGTGTCTAAAAAGGGGAGAGATTAATTAGATCAGAATAAAGGATCGCAACACCACCACCTTTTCTTGTCTCTCTATTTAATCAAAAGATGTTGTAACCCGGGGGTAGTATGTCATTACTAGCTATGTGTGGTTTTAGCCATGCTTCAGTTAGTGTTAAAATATGAGGAGAGTGTTGGGCTATCCAGGAGTGTAAGTCAGTTGTTTTATTGAGAAGGCTTTGTATGTTAATTGAGAACAGGTCTAGGGTTTTGCGAGTGGTGTGATGTGGAGTAGGCAGGGGGAGTGTTTGGAGGAGGTAGTAGTGGGGAAGAGTGTATGCTAGGGTTGGTTGAAGGAGGTTAGGGTCTGGGATTGCAGCGAATGTCACCAGCTAGGAGGTGATTCATCTTAAAGTGTGTAGGATGATGTCAGTAAAGTAGGTATGGGCTGAAAAGTAGAAGTTTTACTTTGTCATCTGTATGGATATAAGAAAGTGTTTACGTTATAAAGATGAAAAAGGGAGGCGGTAAAGAGAGATGGGAAATGTAAAAGGAGTAGTCTGTAGTAAGGTTATTGAGGAAATAGGAAAGAGTAGGGAATGCATATAAGTCATGTAGTTTGATGTGGAAAGAGGAGAGTTGAGTAAGCAGAATGAGGAATGGGAAGCTTAGGTAAAAGTGAGCCATGATGGATGTAATATGTGGAGAATAAACTTATCAGCAATGTGGAAACTAGTTGATATGCAGCTGAAAAGACAGAGATTGGTGTGGGGTGAGCTCAGGTCAAGTAACCTAATTGGAAGGATGATATGAAGGGGAGGGGTGAAGTTAATGAGGATAGAATATAAAGCTGATGATGTCAGTGGTAGGTGGGAATGGGGGTAGGATAGGGAAGCGGAGTGAGCCAGAGCGAAGCATGGCTATACTTTTATTGATGTTTTTGCAGGGTCAAGCACCCCTGCACCACCCATGTGGGGGTCTTTGCCTCCTACACCCCTGGAAATTTTATATACCAACTCCAAGAGTGTGCTACATTGTGGAAAAAGTAAGACACAGAAGCATTAGCATACTCCCTTGTTCAGTGTTCCATGGTTTGGCAGTGTGTAGTTTCGTGTAAGTCTAGTTTCAGCAGAGTGGACTCATTGTTTTCAGTTTTGGCAAAGTGTAAATTTGGTCTACAGCAGTAGACCCACACACACAGACACATATATATATACATATATATATATATATATATATATATATAGATATATATATATATATATATATATATGGATCACCTTTAGATGCCCGAAATCGCATTTCACCGACACGGAATCCGACGGGTCGAAAACACCGACAACGCAGATGACCGACAAGGTGAGAACCCGACGGACTCAGTAAGTGTGCGATAGAGTGAGGGATTTAGTGTTAGGGAGCGGACAGGTAGGTGTGCGATAGTGAGGGACTGTGGGTTTAGGGGTGGATTAAGTGAGTTAGGATTAGGGTGCAGGTAGGGTGTGTGTGCGATAGTGAGGGACTGTGGGTTTAGGGGTGGGTTAAGTGAGTTAGGGTTAGGGTGCAGGTAGGGTGTGTGCGATAGTGACGGACTGTGGGTTTAGGGGTGGGTTAAGTGAGTTAGGGTTAGGGTGCGGGTAGGGTAAGTGTGCGGTTGTGTCGGAGCTTAGGGTTAGGGTTTGGGTTACGGTTAGTGCATGTATGGTTGTGTGTATTGTCAGTATTTTGTGTTGTCGGTCTGTTGGTGTCGGTGATTTGTGTTTCGGCGTTGTGGCGTTTCAGTTAACTGAAGGTGATCCATATATATATATGAGTGTGTGTGTGTGTGTGTGTGTGTGTGTGTGTGTGTGTGTGTGTGTGTGTGTGTGTGTGTGTGTGTGTTTATAGATACAGGTAGGTATAGGTATGTATATAATAATATGCGTATATGTGCATGTGTATATACATGTGCATGCAGCAACACACACACACACTCACACACACACATGCTAAAGTTTATTGGAAGATAGCTGTCTGGGAGAGCTAACTATAATCACTGACTTGAAAGCCTCTGTACTGAAAATTGGAAGGAC
Organism: Protopterus annectens; assembly: GCF_019279795.1. NCBI lineage: Eukaryota > Metazoa > Chordata > Ceratodontiformes > Protopteridae > Protopterus > Protopterus annectens. Next base: position 549,293,422 of record NC_056735.1, read on the forward strand.
AAGTTACATGCTTTAAAATACTGAAAAATAGAAATGAGCTAAAAAAACTAACACTTTGTACAGGAAGGTGTAGCCGTAATAGTTTACACGAGTGCAGTCTTTTAACAGTTATATTTTTGTAGTTTGGCAAAGTATGACATTATTGTTCAAAGATACTACACAAATGATCTATAACAGAGAGATGAAATCATGCCACTAATTAGATCTTGGCTTGAATTATTCTTAAGGTGCCCACAGATATTGATATATATTGAAAGATACAGATATATTGATATTTATTGTGTAATTAATTTAGTTAACAAAATTTGATAACGTCATCCAGTGCATGATCTTCTGACTCCCTCTTCATGTATTTGTATGATGCATTAACCGAAAAAAAATATGTTACTTATCAAATAATGAATCAGGTGAGGCTAAAATAGTTGTCTTTTGTGGAATGCAGTCCATATTTTGGGGAGTAGTATAAATATGATATATTTATTGGAAAGGCACTGGACCAATGTGGGCAGCAAAGGGTTGCCTGCTCTGCTTCTTTTAAACAGGGCCCACTGCAAGTTAAAGAACATCATAAGCACTACAGGTAGACAAGTCAGAGCATTGCTCCTGCCAAGGCATATTTTGTATACTTGCAACATCATCTGTGAAAATCCTTCTTCACATAATGCACAGTGATCTATTCTCTGACTCCCTTAGGTCATTTTGCTAGCAGGAGTATGACTTTATATATCAATTGGCCATTTTTTACAGGTTGTGAAGCAGAAGATTTAAGTGTTATGGTCTATGATCCTCTTTTTTTCAAACATCAAAGCTTAGAAAAGTGTACTGTCAAAAGTCTAGTATTATATAAGCAAAAGTGCACCGTATTACATACCCCCGACCAAACAGACACATACACTCACACGCACAAACACACATACAGATGCCTTTGCCTACACAACATGTGCAGATTCAACACCATTTAAGACATATGAACACAAACATACACTCTTCTGCAATCATAAATTCCAAATATCTGCAATTTTCCATTTATTTACTTTCTTGTCAGCTGAGTAAGTGAAGAGGTCCTCCTTGGAAATGTTTCAGTCTTGAAATAGGCCACGAGTGCAGTAGTAAATGCATTTAATATGGGCAATATTTTTGTATAGCCAGACCACCAGGATGTTTTGACTAGGTGGTAGAAAACTAGACTATGTAGAGTTGAAGCATTTGCATCTGGTTAAATATATATATATATATATATTTTTTTATATATATATATATATATATATATTTTTTTTTTTTTATTTATTTATTTGTTTATTTATTTATTTATTTATTTTAAATTTAAGCTTTGCTGATGGGGTTAGCCCCCCCCCCCCCACACACACACACACACACAGGCCAGTGGCCTATTTTTAGTTGAGAACCAAGGTGAAGTACTCAAGACCAAATCCCAAAAGAAGGATCTTAGAGGTAGAATATTGGAATACTGTGATACCCTGATATCCTTACCGACATATGTATGTTTACAGTGCCAGATTGTAGAGGTAGAAACTTTGAATACTGAGACACCCTGCTATTGTTACTGGCCTGTGCATGTTGTCAGATGCATAGATGTGGGTAAAATCTCTGTATATCTGGGATCTAGGTAGGCTCAGTGGATTCAGTGAGACACGATAGATTCAATGATCATAGGTAGTTAGTATGCTTGTATTTCAGGAGACCATTCAGGAGCACAGCCCACATTCCCAGTTATGGATAAGCAGTCTCTGGTTAATTGACCTGAATCTAATTACACAGTATGTAGATGAGGGTTGAGGAAATCAAACCATATATCATAGGAACCAGAGCTTACAACCTTAACTCTCTGCATCAATTGCTAGACTTTGAAAAAGGAGACTTCTGGAAATAGGTTATACTTTTGTCATTGATGAGAATTTTTACAGACGCACTCATGCAGAGAAAAGTATACTAAGTGTATTACATAGGAAATAAGAAGAAATTAACTTGCATTATATATTGCATTTACAAATGTAATGCCCAAATCCCATCCTCTACCAAATGAAAACATGATATTCAACAAATATAAATTGCTGTTAAATAGCTGTTGGATATTACACTCTGGTTCTCATAAGGGTAGCAGTACTCAAGATTTACTGTGCTGCTGGCTACAACCACCATAGAAGAAAGTGCATTAGGTAATGCATACAAAGTACTGTATGCCTACCTATGACTGCATTTCACATAAACATTCAGTAATTTCTGTAACACGTGCTTCGCTGTAGTTTTGTCTGTAAGGCATGGTCAGTTTATTGTTTATACCACTTCCTTTATTGCATTATTTGGTGTTTAGATAACACCCATATACTTGCTGACTGCAGGTACTGTTAGATTGCTACAAATGGAAAATGTTCTAGCATGGTTAGACATGGAAGTACACTATCATAGTGAAACATAATTTATTGATCTATTTGCTGCAATACAATGATTTTTACCCATTGGTCAATATATTGAAGTAGTCAGTGATTTGGGGGTGATCTCAATGATTTAAGGGTTATTTTACTTCTCTAAATACTACTGGAGCTGCACTCTAAACTGTCCTGCTTTATGCAGTTCCATCATTACAGCTAAAGGCATACAACACGATTTAACAGAAAAAATGTCATTTATTATACTTATCTTTATCTAAGATCAAATGACATCTAAGAGACTCATGATGCTGGCACAGAACAATATTGGATACCCAAACTATAAAAATACATTAACAAAGTCAGTTTCAATTACTGATTAACTGCAACAATTTGGAGTTTTACAACTGTTGTGCAGTGACCAGCATAGTGCCTGACAGCTGATCTACTCCAACACTCCACAACACACTGCAGTCTTACGTACTTCTGTTATGTATTTGGAGAACCCTTTTCAGCCAAGGTTACCTTTAACCCATACTCATTTTACATTTAACCTATTTCCTTGTTTTTCCTGAATCTTTTCACTGCTTTCTCTGACCTCTGCTGCTTGTTAAAACCTGAAGTCATGCACTTGTTTTCCTCTTCACATTCAGCATAACTAGGTATCTTTACACCTCTGTTTGCGAATTAACACATTTTACAATATCTTTGCCTTTCAATCTTTATTTATTCATTTGTAGTTTTTCCACTGCTATATTATGTAAAATGAATGGCTTTTTATGGGAAGTCAGGCATAACACTTTCATTAGTTGCTATACTAATAGTGTTATTACCAAGATATGCCATTATTAAAGATGGTGCAAGTTCCTTGGCAATGTTAAAGTACAATCAAGCTTTGGTGACTACAGTTACGAAAGCAAACCATAAGACACTGAAGTTGCACAGTTACTGATCTCATCTGGGCATCGCTTTTTCACAGAAATCATTCTATCTTAAATTATAGTGGACTATTCTGCATCTGTAGTGGAAAGAACTTCTCTGTAGTGTGTTGCTTGCCATCTCAAACTGGAAATTGATTTATAGTTGATTAGTCTGCATTTGAAGTCGATAGAACTGCTCTGTTGTGTGTTGCTTGCTATCGCAAACTGTAAATGTACTAACTTAGCTGTTACATGTGTGCTTGACGACAACTGGCGCCTTTAGGTCTATATCATTTGCTTAATTAGGCCTGCAATTGTATGATATTATTGATTACTTTGAAGTTTACTTGCTGAGCATTGGAAATCAGAGCAAAGTTGGTTTACTCTTCCTGTCTTAAGACCCATAAAACCCCTACAACCCCACAAACTGCAACGCTACAAATAAGCAGAATAAGAATATTGAGGAAAAAAAAAACTGATAAAAGTTAAAAGAACTGGGTAAAACGCTACTATTTCCTCACTGTTAAACATAAAAGGACAAGAAAGTGTACAAAATTCAAGAGCACTAAAATAAAGGTGGCTATTTATCTGGTTCCTACCTGTTTCACCCAGCTTATGTGTCCTCTATGACCCTGGGATTCTCCTAGTGGTGTGTCCCCGCCGCTCTCCCCCCCCCCCCCCCCCCCCCACCCCCCCCCAGTACCTCTACTCTTATAGGAACAAAAGTCCCTCCCACTCTCCTTCTTAGCAAATACAAAGCTCCCTGTCACCACTCCGACCTCTCCACCTCTCCGCCCATACCCATTGAAACAATCCAATCTAAGTCCTATCCTCTCCCACCACCTTTCTCAATCCCCTCATCACTACTTATTTCCTATCAGCATATGAAAATCAGACTCTCTTAGGTATCCCTTTCCTAAGCGTAACACTAACTCCCAAGGTAATGAAGACCAGGACAAATTTGAATCCCCAAATTAGTCAACATTACACTCCATTACCCCAAACCTCCACATAACAAAGCCAACCTCAAAATTCTATTTAAACTACAGAGATTACTAGTCTACATAAAAATCTGTATATGAACATTGGTGATATTCATCCTAACCCTGGTCCCACCGCACCACTTGACTCTCTCACTAATAATTTCCGAAATGCTTTGACTCTCTACTAATATTTCATCTGAACCTAAGAAGCATTAACAACAAAGTTCATAACCTACACGCCATTATAGCAACTCATTCAAAGCCATCCACTAAGAATGAAGAGATCCTTCCACCTGGGTATAACATTTTAGACACAAAAAAAAAAGGAGGAGGTATAGCTGTTATGTATAAAACACCCTGAATATCCTTAAGAACCCAATTCAACCTCCTACAATCTCTAACCTAGAAATTATAGCCCTAGATCTCTAAACGCTAAAAAAAAAACGATCAACCTTGTCGTGAACTTATATCCCACCAGGAGACAACATAGAAAACCTGGAGTAACTTAAGCTGGCTATCCACCAGCTACCCACAAGAAACCATGGTACTTGAGGAGATAATATATGGACTCTCTCCTGTCCCACCCACTCAACTCCAAAACCTATAAATCTACACGTTTTTTCCAAAAAACATCCTATCCCCAACTAGAAGGCAAACCACATCAAAAAGAAAGCATCATTGACTGGATCCTAATGACAGGTACCCTTCCAGTGACCTCAGTGACCATCTAATTACTTATATCGAGCAAACATAAATGCCCAACTATCAACCCCCCCTTTATAGATTAATCAGAAACAAAAAGAAATTTGTCCCACAACAATTTCTTGCAGACCTGAAAGCCTGCAACTGGTCCAAACTAAAACTTCAATGATACATTTCTCAAGATACTTGATGCACATGCCCCACAAAGACAAATTAGATCCAAACGCACCTTGGCTAACAAAGGAAACCAAAACACTACGTAACCATGCCTGGGACAAGTGGAGGGCCTCAAAACCTCCCAAGACCGTATTAAATTTCAACAACTAAGAAACACCACCAAAGTAGTTACCCAGGACAAAAACAATACTTCTATCACCTCCAGCACAAACACCAGAACAACACCTTCAGCACCCCAGGAAAAACTCCCCCCCCCCCCCCGAAATCTCTAGAGAAAGGACAGGAAGAAGTAGCTCACTGAGACTGTCCTAAATCTAGCCAGTCAACTAACTTCCACGCAAGTTGCTGTTGTCCATGCAGCACCTCCTCCCCCCAACCCGCTCAAGCTAAAGCCAGTATCTTCTCGTATATATACGCATTCTACTAAAAAACTTAGGCCAACCACCCTAGCAGCTGACCACCTCCGCAAATTGCATCTGATGTAATAGACTACCCAATATCCATCCTTATCAATAAAACTATAGCTGAGACATATATCCCTACTATCTGGAAGATTTCATATATCATTCCACTTCACAAAGGAGGTTCCTCCATGGAAATCTCAAATTATAACCGATAGCTATCTTTATCCCAAATAGCGAAAATCATGGAGAGATGCATCCACAAGCAACTACTTCACTACCTAACTGTTAATCATCTCCTGTCCTCCCAACATGGGCTTTCGTCCACACCACAGTGTACAACGATCGCCTCCTTTCCTTTGTTGACTCCATCAATAACAACGCAACAACAAACTTATATCTTCTGCCCTCTTTTTGGACCTATCAAAAGCTTTTGATATGGTCAATCATCAGCTCCTTCTTAACACCCTTGAAGCCTTGCATCTAGAAACACCAGCACTAAGCTGGTTTAAGAAAATCAAGACTACTCCCAATTTCTATAGGTGTACCACAGGGCTCAATACTCGGTCCACTTCTGTTTTCCATCTACATAAACAACCTCAAATCAGTCATTCCTAAATCCACCTGCATACAATATGCCAACGATTCCACCCTAATCTGCTCTCCATCTTGAATCTCCAAACTATTACTCAACAATGTTTTTCTCAAATTGAAAAATGGTTCAATGACTTGAAACTCCTACTCAATCCATCTAAAACGAAGCTACTGTTATTCTTTCCCAATGCTTCCTCTTCCCAAGAAAAAGAATCTCCAAACACTAACAAAATAACCTTCCATGTTAAATCTAATAATGGGACGTATATAACCCCTGTCACCAATACCAAACTACTTGGAGTAACCATTGATCACAAGCTCAAATTTGACCTGCACATTACTCAAACCATAAAGTCCGTTAATAAAAATTAGGATCTATGTACAGAATCAAAACTTCTTAACCACCAAATTAACCATAATCCCCAGTCTTCTTTCCTCCATAAACATGAACTTAACATGCTCTCTGTGGCTTACAACCATATTGCTAGATTTGTAACAGGTTCTCCTTATCGAACCCACCATTGTCTTAACTTGAGAACCCTTGGCTGGCTTGAACTACCTAATCTCCTCAAACTTAATCAACTCACCGAGGCCTACAAAATAGTCAACCACCCTGATAAAACTCCATCACTATCCAGCATTCTGACCCCTTACTCTAATCTAAATAGTCTTAGATCAGCCAACAGTTCTCTTATCCTTACCACTAAAGCTAAGAACTCAGGTGGGGATGCCCTCTATGCTAACTCCATTGGGAAACCATGGAACTCATTGCCAAATTACCTAAGACTCTTCACTAATTCCAATTCACTCCAATTCAAAACAACCTAAAGAATATCTCATATCCCAATGGATATGTCCTTGTCGCCCCACGGACTAACTTCATAGCTCATACCCTACTAGCCTTACTTCCTCCTAGCACGTTCTTCTATTTAGAACTCTACAACCTCTCACTTCAAATCACAATTGAAATTAATCACCCTTATCTTGTCTATCTAATTCCATGCTTAAATTACAGCATGTACATTAAGCAATATTTTGTATCACTATTTGTGTGTCTATTTTCTAACATGTATAAATTTTTTGTCTGTTTGATTGTTTTGATTGGAGCTTTTCTCCTCGGGCCTCTACTGAAAATGGACATGTATCCAGCTAGACTAGCCCGGTTAACAAATGTAAAATAAAAATAAATAAAAAATAAAATATGTGACATTGTCAAATGCCACAGCATTTCTTTTAAAGATATGTCTAGGAAAATCTAGCAAGTGATTTTTCCCCCGGCATGGATGGAGAGGAATTTGTAAAGATATACTACTATTTGCTTGTTTTATTTTATTTTATTTCTTTGCTTTTGTTAGTAAGGAAAGTTAATTTGGGTGAGGTGCCCAGTTTCTGCAGTGCTCCATGTAGAAGCAAAGTAGTAACGCATTAAAGCAGATATTTAAATCACATTAAAGTATATATATAGTCACATATATGGATGCATAAAACATTGTAAAATGTACAAAGGAGTATAGTACAACAGGGAACCCTGCAGGCACTCGAGTCCCATGTACCCGAAAGCCGCTGTCTCGAAGGCAGGGACTCAAACATCTTGAACCTCATATAGGCTTTTGTTTATGATAAAACTGAAATATGAGTTCAGGCAAGCAGCCATGGGGTGGGAGCAGGTAGGGGATTTTTAGGGATGGAGAGCAGGAAGTATGTTTTAGGTTTAGGAAGTCGGAGGGAAGTTTTAGGATTATGGAGTGATTGGTGAACTTATGGTTAAGAAAGGGGATTGGAGTTTTTAGGATTGGAGTTTTAGGTCTGGGGAGTACTTGGTGACTTTACAGGTGGGAGCGGTGAAGTTTTAGGCTATGAGAGCAAGGACTTGGGTTGGGAACTTGGTGGAAGTTTTAAGATTAGGGTTTAAGTTCTGGTAGGGCTATGCAGTTTTATAGGGATGGGTGTTGGGAGAGCTACATAGAAGTTGGAGATCCGGCTAGTGGGAGTTTGAGCCCTGGAATTTTTTGAGCAAATGGCAACAGACACATGTGTCATGAACTAATAGCATGTGAGCACCTTTAGCAGACCCTGTGCAATATAGACAAGAAAGACAATACATGTTGTATAGCTTACAAGTAAAATTTATGTTGCATCATTTACAAAGTAGACAGTCTATGCTAGCATTTACAATGTTTTGTTTATATATACAGAGGGGCCATAGCATGAGAATGAATATATTACCCAATAATGTGATAAATAGATAGATCGATAGATAGATCGATAGATAGATAGATAGATAGATAGATAGATAGATAGATAGATAGATAGATAGATAGATAGATATTGTATATAAACACAGGTCCTAGACTTACATTTAGAGACAGAAAATAGTAAGATCTGTCTTTATTTTGCATTAATCTGGTGGAAACCTTTCATTCGTGTAGCTGCATATATACATTTATCAGTGAATGCTTCACCTCAGCCTGGTGACAACTTATTAGTTTGAAGTGAGTCATCTCTCAGAATTATGCATTTATTTTTATTGTTATATCATGGCACTACTAATTAGATATACCAGCCATAGTTTCTATACAGTAAGTCAGATTTTTAAAAATAGCATTTAATCCATTCAAAGTATATTTATTGAAAATTTTATATTACCTACTATTCATCTCACTTTACATGTTAATCACAGTGTTCCTGTACTGCATTATTTACTGCTGCTGTAAGACTACAGTAAAAATGGAATCCTTTCTTCTGATTAGTTAAGCTGTATTTGTAATCCCCTTTCTCTCGCTACCCAAGGCATAATAGAATAGCTGTGGAATAATGCTTATTCACATGGGAATAGCCTCTGAGGTCACAAGAGAGGATTATAACTTCAGGTAGGGATTATGCTAAAAAAGGCAAAGAAATTCACAGGCAAGCCTGACACAATAAAATACATATTCTGAAGCACATCTGTATAATGTCAGGTACCGGAAATAATGTGGAATTAACAGAATTCCAGCTGAAACATATTTATTCTGTTTCTCATAGTTTTCGATGAGGTATCCGCAGCTCTTTAAAATAATTTGTCTGGTTACAGTTTTTATATTCATATAAAGGCTTACAGTAGTCATAGGTTCATAGGTTGGTACTAGTAGTCTGAACTCTTACGCATTTCTTGTAATGACATTGTTTGTCCATATATATCTAAGATGCTGTTCTTCCTTTTTTTATTATTTTTTTTTTCATTTATCTGCCCACAAAATGAACACAGCTAGAGGTGAATTGATCTTTTTTATTTGCTCCTGAGAAGATGACTTTGCAGTATGCATTCACATAATCTATCCTTCAGGTTTATTTTATTTATGTATTTACTGCTCAAGACTCAAAGATGCTTCCCAAATATGTTTGCTCCCTTAAGTTCCATTTCATTTCCTGAAAGATGAACTATGTTCCCCAAAATCTAAACCAGAATCTTTGAGTCAAGTTGTAGAAAATGTTTTACATCTTAAAAGGGTAGAAATGTAATGATTAAGAGTCAGTTAGTCTCTTGTCAGTTTCAAGATCAAAGTAGAGTCATAGTCCTGGATCATATCCCATGACCTTATTTCAGTGATTTTCAGCTTTTTTCCTTAAGACAGGGCAAGCTTTCAAAAATATCTACCTAGTGACAGAGTGGTCAATTTCTGACAATATGTATGTTCCTGAAATGATGCATTCTCATTGTAAATCCAAAGCTCCATCTGTGTACTCCTTTTTGTTAGGGTCCACACTTCTCTAAGCCAATGATCTGGTAGCATTAGAAATGCCTCATCATGGCATATTTTCCTTATTATCATTAATTAGTTTCAGGTGATGTGACTGAATCACTGTTAATGATTATATGACCACAAAAGATATCAGACTTAAAATATGGTTATCAGAATAGGCAGAACTGAGCTTCGGCAACACTTTCACAGTGACGGTTTTATGATAGTTCCCTACGAACACAGAGGACACCAGCTGGGAAACAAAGTGTCAGGTAGGATTTCACTCCATCTAGATTTTAGATTTCTTCAGTTAGACATATTTTATTATCAATGCTGCATACAGTGCAGCATTTGCAATACATTTTTAAGGATTTTCATAAAAAAAAACATGGAAACTCTTAGAGGGATTTGTGAAAAACTTAGTCGTAAACCATAATGAAACAGATTCTTTAGCCATGCTTAAATCTATCTTTTGGTGTGCTGTGGTGTAACCTTTCTTTCATATAAAGTTCTAGGAGAATATTTTTAGAAGCCATTATAATAATCACTGCAGACTGTCACTTCCTGAATTATCCATAATGTTAAATATGTGTCCCCCCCCAAGCAGTTTTTCATGGAACTCCTGTTTAAGAATCTCAGTATAGCTACTTGGCACTTGTCAAAAATAGTTTTCCTAAAACGGAGGGGGACAAATATATTATATGCTACTCCAGATGAATTCATCCACTGCACCTCCTAAAAGGCAATAACTGATTTTGGAAAGTTTTGAGGTAAGTTGTCCCAGTCCCCTTCAATAAATACACATCACACCAAATGACATTTGACGACCTTTAATAAATTCCATAAGTATAACTTTATTGACCAACTAATATTTCAGTTTATTAATCACAGCATAAACATCCATATAACTGTTTACTAGGGCAGCATGAGGCTGCTCACCATGACCAAATAGCAGCATCCTTGCCCCCTTTCACTTATTTTTCTTATCAAGCAACATATAACTGCTCACTTGCATTTTCCACTTATTGAATTAACCATCCAACCAAATAAGCAACATCCTTGCCCCCATTAACATACTTTTACTTATCAAGCAGCGTCCAACCGCTCACTTGAATATCCCAACTCACTGAAATGAACACCCAACACCAGTGGAGAAACAGAAGAGGAACAAGCCTTCCTCTCTTCCCCTGCCAAGCAGTCTGACCAGGTTGTTCCCCCTCCTTCATTCCAAAATTTCCAACAAACCCTCCAAAACAAACCTGACCATATATAAAGGTCGAAACCAAAATCATTTGGTGTGCTCCATCTCCTCTGAACTAAAGTGGATCCCTATATCAGCCTCCCATTGTCCTAAAATATACATACCCAAACCAACCAGTTACCTAAATAGCCTAAAATTAAACTGATGAGCCCTTTCCAACACCAAAATACCACTGTACTACGTCCGACCACTCAATACTTATACCTGGTACAAACTCTTTAAAATAACAAATCCTGTCTTATCCTTTCAACTGTAACTTCAGAATTATTCCCAAATCATAACCTGCCAAATGTACCACAAAGACTGCTAGGAGCTGCAATGCAACCTGAAGCAAAGCAAACCCAGTTGCATGCCACCCTGCCAATGCACCAAGAATGGGTGAAAATCCTCTCTCCCTAGCAACTAACACCCTGAAAACCTCCCCCCATCATATATACACACTGAATAGAATTCCAATTAAGCCCTTTAAACTCTTGGACAAAATAACCTTACACCTAAGCTGACATTTCAACCTGATCCCTAATAACTTGCCAATAATGTATCCAAATCATTCCTCCAGAACTATAACACCCACAAATTTTCTGTACCACTTGCATCTGCAGCCCAAGCCACGCCTCTAGCTCCCATGTATGCCTCCTGTGGCTTGCCAAGTCAATATCGGAAATAACTCAGTAATGAACCATACTGCCATGGGCACAACCTGCCTGATGATCATCACTCTTACAAGAGAGAACTACAACAACTGAGCACAAAAATAACTTCTGACCCAACCCCCCCCCTCCATTCTGTACTGAAGACCAACCCCTTACTTGCCCTTAAATACAACCTCAATTAAATTCTTCTCCAACTTCATCAGCTGGCCTACATCCTCTGTAAATGTAATACCATACCAACCCACCTACTGTGCGCCAAAACCATCCTAAACAGAACCATTGAATAAGAAGCTCACCACTCAGTTTTCTGACTCATTCATCCATTACCGACACAAGTAAATTTACAGAGCTACCTCCCCATACTAGGCATGTCTTAGTGCTGTTCGTCCTATAACCATGCTTGGCCAAGATTAACTTCTTGGAATATATATATACAACTCCGCTTACATACCTCTCAACCACTTAGAGCAAAAAATCTGGACAAAGCCATAAATAAAAGTGGGAGAAAGTCCAAATTTGAACAATTTTAAATATTGCTATTACAAACTTAGAAAGTTGATAAAACAGGTTGTGCATTAGCATGAGTTTTCTGAAGGGTAGGAAGCCTGAAGCTCAAACATCTGTCATTATTTTCTAACTTCAGCCTTAAATGATTTGACACTAATTTGCCAGAAAAATAGAATTTTATGAAAAATGGACCAAAGATATGAGACCAAAATCTGGACATTCTGGGAGAATCTGTACCATCAAGGGGTAAACTCGCTTACCTGATTCTTCCATGACCTAGAACTTGAAAACTCACCTATGACGCCCAAAGTTGACAACATATCCTAGCTGAAAGGTGAACACTGCCATAATACTGTGCTCACAATTAATGTGCTAACTACTGTGAACCCCCCTAACCCCCTGCATAACCTTAAACACCCCAAAACTGACTACTTCCTAGTGACAGTCCTGGCTAGTAACCTAGCTTCAGCAGTCAGAAGCGACCTTAACCCCCTCCCCAAATTCGATACTTCCTAGTGACAATCCTGGTTAGTACCCTAGCCATGCCACTCAGGACTATCTGCACATTAGGTATGCAAACTGCATCATCTCCTTCCCCAAAAATATTAATCACCCCATAGCTATTATAATAATTCTTGACCCAGGAAATGGATAACTCCTTCTCAAATAATCCACCCTACCCCCATAGCTCTCAAGAGTACCTCATTATGAGGAACGTACCTTATTTGGGGTATTAAAAAGTTCACGTTCCTCGAAGTTCCTTAAAGTTCCACATTGAAAGACTCTGTAGCACATTCAGTGTTAGGAATTTTTTTTAAGTGAAATCCATTGTAAATAGAATGAATCATATTAATTCATTAAAAGATCTTCTTTATAAGTAAAACCAGCATATTTTAGCCATCCTATGACCTTCCTAGTTGAAGATGTTAGTAAGCCATTAGTATGTGTTCCACATTTTGCCCACTCGTTCCACATTATGAGGGCTAGTGTTCTCCATTTTAGAGATGGAAGATTGAGAGCTATGCCTACCCCTGCACCGAAAACTTACGTAGTTGTCACTACTGTTCCCCACCTGCCCTGCCACCATCCACCAGAAAACTACCACTGAGTCATAGCATTTCCTCAACTTCACGCTGACATCCCAACCATCATGCCAAAATGCAATTCCATACTCAGTTACACTCAGATAAAACCCATTAAGCCCCTCCCTACACTTACCTCATTTCCTCCTACTCATTCTACTTTCCCATTTGACCCTTTCCTCCCTCCAACTAGCTTCCTCCCTACCCTCTTAATTACCAATACTACTTCAAACTAGACCCCCACCTGAAGATGTCCATGGACAAATTGGTTTGTTACTAAACCGCATTTATAAAAGCCTTCTTTGAGTGCTGACTTCATATGCTTGATATGTTGATGGGGATGCATTAAAAAAACTGTCCTGAATTAAGATGGAATGCCCAAAATGACCTTGATTGTGAGAGACTCTAAAGTTATTAGTGATACACTATACTTGCTGCAGGTGGTAATTCAGTCTTAGCCCAGTTAATATATCAGTTGCAGTTCTTCTGTCAGATTATTCAGATCTCCATTGTCAGCTTTAAAGTACATAATGAGGCTTTTGGTTGTCAGTTGAAAATATACTGATCAGTCATAAGAGCTTGAGAACATTTCTACTTTAAAACCCAGCAGCACATACTTAAATAATATTTTTATATGTGTAAGTATGTATGTATTTATGCATGTATGTATGTATGTATGTATTTATTTATTTATTTCAGTTTGATAATGCTGTTAAGTGGACTGGTCAACAGACTCTTTTCACTTTTGACCCGGGTATTATTGTGCAAGATACAAACACAAAGTTATACAAAGACTAAAGAATACATGGTTGTACAAAGAAGAGTAACCAACTTTTCAAATTACCTAAAGTAAAGCTCTTGTCTTACTCACTTCACATGTATTTGAATGAATAGATGGGAAACCACAACTTCATCTCCTGTTTAGCACCCCTCTCTCTCATGGATAAGGACAAACATGTAAATGTACCAACATATCCTTGTTCAGCCATTCTATTGGTTATTCATATGCAAAATACAAGGAGTAAAAATAACGTCCATGGAGATGTATGGCTAGGCTTCTTAAGATTTAAATACATCAATAGCCTAGTAAATATATAAGCACCTATAAACCTATTTGGATGTTTTGGTTTTATCAATGTTGTATCAGATACAATCCTGCCCAGCAGCAACATTCATAAGCCATATGGCTTACTGTTTATTTTTTACTTTGATAATCATTTCATTTTTTACCATGCCTAACTTATTTTATTTATTTATTTTTCTTATGGCTGGCATAAGTATAGACAAAAGCTGGTGAATTCAGGTCCATATCATTCACTCTTCTCATATATTATAAATAACCACACATACAGGAAAAGAACTGGATGTATGAATGCTTGAATTCTTAGTTAGAAATCCTTGATTTTTTATTTTCAGTAAATGTTATGAGCTTCTTTAAAAGTTCTGTCTTAGAGATGCAATTACAATTTCATATTTTGTTAATATATTCAGACCTGTATAATATTTACTAAACTAGCTAGTGTAAGTAGAAATAAAGCAAATCCTTTATATACAATTTCCTTGTCAATTATGAGAAAGTAAAGCTTTGCAATTTTTTTAGAAATTTTGTGTTGATATCATTTATACATATTGTTGAGGTCCAGTAGTTTCATGAAAATGTATTATTACAGCACTATACAAAATATACTTAATTTTAATGAGCTTATTTGCATAATCATTCCATGTAAAATGTGACCTGATCTTAAGTCTGTACCCAACACTAATTGCATAGCTTGTCAGATTTTTCTGTCCTTGATGTACTACATTTCCTCTGAGTTTGAGGATATCCTGACACACGGTACCATCTTGATTTGTCTTATATGGTGATGATCACTTATTTAAAAAAGGGCTTTGGCTGTCTTTCTTGTACCTGTGAACCCCTTCACCATATGAATTCACTGTATAGATGTAACTGCATCTCTTTCAATTCAGACTGCTGTATGAGTTTTACTCTGTGATGTGTTTTGTTTTCAACCTCTATAGTGGAAGAGGAGAGCAATCTATAAGTGCAAGTTCTTTTCTTCATTCTGATGTTCTCTGAGGGTGCTGTAATACCTTATTAAATATTCCCAGCTTCCTTGTCTGGCTATAGTTTATAGTTATATAACAAGCATTCATTGTCTCTACTAGTTGGAAAGCATTGTGTACACCTCTGTCTAGACTGGTTTCGACATCTGGACGTAGGAGCTCTATGTATATTTTTATTTTTTATCAGTGGTTCATGCAGCTGGGTTTCTAGTCTGATTTTTCTCCATAAAAACTGAAACAAAAATGTTCAGAATAACAGACTAACTTACTGCACTTTGTGTATTCTCTTTTCTAAGCTTCCACTCCTTGTTGTGTATTTATTCTTTCCTCCGTTCACTCTAACTCTAATAAATGTTAAACTTCATTTTATAACATAGTAGAATTTATTTTCTCTCGATTATGATTTTCTTTTGTTGTCCTACACTCTTTCTATACAGTTCCTGTAAATTATGTACCTCCATATAACAATTATTGCATGTGTTTACTGACTCATAGACATGTGTTATCATAATACACTATTCTGTTTGTTCCTCTATGGATTTTGTTTGTAGATATTACCTGAACCATTCATGTCCTCTGCGCAAACAGCACAATCCAGTCTGCATACCTCAAAAAATTGCTTTTCAGTTTCAGGCCTCAGTCTATGGGAATCTCTCTTCTTCATTGTTAAAGACACATTTTACTCTAAATTCAATAAACTGCTAAAATTCCATCTTGCAAATCAGGTTAAATGCAAATGCATCCCATCTCATGAAAAAACTTAACCTCCCTACTTGAGCTGTCTGTACAGCACCTTTACATTACACTTTTATCTACCCATTTTAAGGTTCTTCATTGCATTCATTGATTATTTGTTAGTAATATGTCACATATATAATATACATTTTACTGTTAATAACATGTGTATATAGTATCCATATTTATTGTTTAGATGTTGTCATTTCTAATTGCACATATGCTATACTTGTTAACACTGTATCTCTTATTTTTTTGTGAAATGAGATCAGTGTCCTACTCCACCTAAAAAACTCAAAAAAAATTTATGCATGCATGCATACATACACATATACATAAATAATGGCCCTCTATTTTTATAGTACACATGAACTGTGCAATTTATTTTTCTGGAACAGGAAGAAATAATTACAAAGTATTATTTATATTGAAATGCATTACTAACAGTCAGCTGATGTTCTATAACAACAAATGGGGCATGGAGGCAATTCCTTCTAGTTAAGGTTTTGCATTATTATAAGTAGAGCCATTTGTGCCTTCCCTCTAATATAGCAGTGTATGAAGTCTGTTATTCAAACACAGCTGGTTGCTATAAATATGAGTGCTCCATCACCCAATTATGGGAGCTACCACAATAACATAGATCTCTACCATGTTAGATTTTGAATATTTAATTTTGCTTCTCTAAGTGTACTGTTTGCAAATCATTCGTGCATTATAATTTCTTTTTCTGCTTTGCTTATATAAAACATGTGTCTGTGTAAAACGTGTGCACTTCATGACAACTATGACCCACTTCACTCTCCCTTCTGTCTGGTGGATGTGGAGATAATATGATGCACAGTATGACTTGACCATGCACTGACTAGCTTAGTATGATATTAATAGTGCATGTAAAAGAACCCACACATAGTGGTGTCTCTTTCATCCCTCGGGTTTTTGAAATACTACTTGCCCACATGTACAAGTAATGTCTCAATAAATGTACTATGTAATCTACTGGTTAATGCCTGAGATACAACTAATGTGTTCTTGTTTGTCTCTGAAAGGTCACAGTAGCTAATATTGTAAGAGCTACAGATATGGTTTTATTTCACTTGAATATCTTCTAATTCTTCCATATCCTGATTTTAGGCAATGCATACCATCCAACAACTGTAAAATATTTCTGTCCACAACACAATGGTCTTGCAGCTGCTTCCTTGCTCTGTCGTTCTACTCAGTTTCAGAGGCATTGATTAGTCATTATTACATCCAAGCTTTATCTGTGCGTCCTTGTAAAGGACACAATGTCTTGATACGGATACTTCAAATTCCCTTAAGTATAATTCATGTCTTGCACATGCAAACTGATATTTAATCTCATGATTTAGTCATTTATATTGTTCCATTGACCCCTAAATGGATAACCTCTACTAGCATGTCCTGATATCGCTGCTGCTTTCTCTATTTCTTTGGGAAGCTTTATTCATGAAGGTGTCTTATTCTCTTAATTATATTTTGTGAATTCTGTATTATTTGTAAGCAAGTCAGTAGATTATGCTGTAACAAAATGAAATTGATGTTATCGTGAGAGTGTTTAAACATCAGTTAAGATTCCTGAGTTTTCAAAATTCATGCTACTTGACGGCATAAAGCGTGGACGTTCTACGTTCTGCTGATTAACTTAAAAAAAGATGGCAAAGTTGTGTCATACGGACAAGTATGTAGCCAGATATTTTCAAATTGGTCTTATGTTGTTCCAGCCAGACATCATGCTTCACATTTAAGAAAATATATACCTCTCTCCAAGTGATGACTTTGGGACACATAAATGCATCAGCTTCTGCAACAACCCTACAACAAAAAGTCATTGATTTTTCAGGTATTAAAGCATATCCAATAGCAAGTTTTGTATAAACCTGTATTGCAGGCATTTATGCAGACAGTTATAGACTAATTATTTATTCTTCAAGGGTATAAAGCTTTTTAGACATTCCATCATTTTCTGATACCCACTTATATGCTGGTAACATATAAGTGTTACCAAGCAAAAGATTTAACAAAAAAAGGAGTCCTGGGACATACATCTGTCACAGGATAAACACATACAGAAACACAGAATCCATCCATCACAGGATTAACACACAAACACACACACACACACACACACACACACACACACACACACACACACACACACGCACACGCACACACACACACGCACACACCATATTAAAGGTCTGCCAATGAAGAAAAACATAATTTGCACATATTTATACAATTTAAAGTATGTTTTGAGCTTTACTACATTATAATGGTATTTAATTTAAGAAAAAATCAAAACTGCAGCAGTATAGCGTGTCCATTGCTACAATGAACACAAATCCATTTAACTTCATGATGCCAAAGGAAGGAGGCCTGACAGTGACCCAGGATGGCTGGGTTCATTTATGGACTTGGTCTCTGAGACATCATCTGGTGGGTGGGAAGGAGTGGCAGTTTTATTATCTCTTAAGCCAGGAGGAAGAAGATGACTTCGAACATTATTCACAGTTAAAATCATGTACTGACATTGTTGCATCATGAAATACAAATAGGGAGACTGCTGCGTATGGCATAAAAAAATGCTCTAGGATGATGGCTAAACTGACCTTGGCTGCCACCCAAGCCAGTAATACGAATATTGCCAAATGGCTGACTAGTGAGGAAATGAATGAGCAGGGGAAGGACTTAAGAGTTCAGAAGGAGATGGTCTAAAAGACGATTTCTGGGACAGGCTGGCAGTTATGGAGGATTTAAATGAATGAGAAATACTGAATTATCTCTTCTCTTTGGTATTTACAAACAAACCAAATAACACAGCAAGCTTTGGCCAGGAATAGATTGCAACATATAGACGAGTGTCAATAACAGAAAAAGCAAATTAAGTCAAGAATCTTTTAATAGCTACAGTGAAGGCCCAAGCAGACTGCCTCCACCACTGTTCAAAGAATTGCTGGCCAACTAATGAGGCAACAAATGTGTATGCGGGGATATGGGTGCAGTGTTCAGGAAGGTGGTTTGATGTATCACTGACTAAACTTTAAAGTGTCTCCCAGGAAAAAGTTCTAGTACTTTCTAATGCTCCTGACTGTACACTGATAAGATATCAGTGAGCATCTCCTGCATCAAAGAGTGGGATGGATATATGCGATTCAGCAGCTGACGCCCTGATCTCATGTCGGGAATATGGTACTTCTTGGTGCAGTACTGTTTCTTTGCACAAATCCATGCATTCTTGTTTGGATCCCAGTTGTGTCTTAGGCTAGCAATGTCAGCAGAATACTTATTTATGCTGTCCAAGGTGCACTGCATGCAAACGTGTGAGTCATTAAGCTGTCTATCCTACTGCAGGAGGAAGCAGCGTCAGTGACTATAATAGGGTACAAGCAGGCGTAGAAGGGAGCAATCACAAGTATCTATAACTAATCTTCAACTCACAGCAAAGAAGTCAATGATATAAAAAAGTATCATTCTTTCAAAGTATACTTGACTAATAGTTATTTCTTTTTGGGTGAGACACAAAAAGAAGAGGTCAGGTAAATGCAGGCCTATTATTCATTTGGTGCTATGGACACTGCCTCCATATACATATATAGATATAGATATAGATAACTCTCACACTCTTGCAACAGATTTGCCTGAAGTTTGTTTCTTTACAAAAGGATGCATCAAAGAAAGAGTCTAGCAACTACAGACCTGTTCTAAATTTAGTATCATTTCAGCATGTAGGAAATGATTGACTATTGCAGATAGTCAAACTGAATATTTAATTTCCCTGCAGATGAGCAGTAGTGTGTCATCTGTCACCAGATATTTTACCAGTCTGCCTAGATCCTCTGCCATGATTCGGTCAGCAGTGAAATGGGAATACATCCAAATTGCTATCAGTGGACCTATTCAGTATAGATAGTGTTAAAAGTGTGAGATGGATAGAAAACTCGTAAAGCAGTTAAAGTCAATAAATAGTAGTGTGAAAGAATCAAGGCTGAGGGGGAAAAACAGGTAGAAAGAAGAGCACTTGTCATGGCAGTTTCACTTAGCAAACCCTGGCTGGGAAGGAAGGAAAACCTGCCTTTTAGTAACAGCAGCGAAAGTGCATTATACAACGACCCCCCCATTAATATTCAGAAAACATGCATGCTGATTGGTCAGCGTGCACGTTGTAAATCCGAGTTATAGTAATGGAAAAAGGTCTGGTCGCCCGGACTTTTTCCATTACTATAACTCTTTTTTTTTTTTTGTACAGCAACGGAGAACACAGGATCTCCATTGCTTCACACTGTCTCGCTATGTTAAACTCATTTAACACAGCGAGCCAGTTTGTAAAAAGCAACGGAGATCTTACTTTCTCTGTTGCTTTTTACAAACTCTTTCACTATGTTAAATGGGTTTAACATAGCGAGACAGCTTTAAAAAAAGCAACAACTCTGTTGCTTTTTTTAAAGCTGTATTGCTATGTTAAACCCATTTAACATAGCGAAACAGTTTGTAAAAAGCAACGGAGATCTTGCTTTCCCCGTTGCTTTTGCCCACAGCTCTGATGTACTGCATAGGCATATGCATGCGCAGTACATCAGAACTGCTGCAGAATACCAGACAGCTGTGGAAGGGCAGCAAGGAGGCATTATACAATGCCATTATTTAAGAAAATTAATTATTTTTTTCTTAAATAATGTCATTGTATAATAGCCATAACCCACTTCTGGGTGTGGGTAATGCTGGATTTACCCACGGTTGGCTTTGTTTGGTAACTCGGGCTTCGCCGTCATGACCAAACCACACCAACCGTGGGTAAATCCAGCATTACCCACACCCAGGTGTGGGTTATTGCTATATTAATCATGGGTAGCAGGAGTACTCTTCAGTGATATTTTGTACCATTTGCAGAATGGGGGCAGATAGGTTTTACCTAGGTTTAATGCACTAGAGTGTAAGCCTATTTAATATGCAAATGCAAGGAATCCATAATCACAAGGAGAGGGTATTTTAGGCCAAACTGATTTAAAATACAATTCAAGGTATCAAAATCGCCCATTGTCTAAATAATTAAAAAAAAAAATCTGTGAGATGTAATTGTCCGTAGGCTAAATAATGCAGTAAGTTGTGAAGAAGCACAAGTAGACTGCAACAGAATGCTAGGCCGCGCACTTATAAATGCAATCGCTTCAGAGACTGAAGTCACTCTTTTACTGACTAGGGTGCTGTTACAACTTTGACAGTTGCAAGGAAAAATAAATGTTAGTACAGTAGAAATTGTACAATGTAGAGATACTGAAATGATAATGGAAAATGGGTAAGACAGAAAATATGAAATAACTTACGTCTGGCTTTTGTGTACTTGAAGAAAAAAACGAGGTCAGGAATCTGATGTGAATACACTGCACCATTGTATGGAGACTAGGGGGCAGAAATAAAATAAAAGTGTATTAGGGAGTCAAAGGCAAAGTTTACCACTGGATGAATAAAATTAACATAAGAACAGTGATGTTTAACTGAGAGAGAGTATATTTAAGTGGCATAGTACAATTTGTAATGAATGGCAGTATGTTGGTCAAAAGGACAGCTCAACCCCCCCCCCTATCTCCATAGTGATCATTCTTAGTATGTTTCACTGATTACTTCACACATGTGCAACAAGCATGTGCAACACCGTCACACATAGAATTTGACAGACTCAGTTGTTTTTGTTGCAGGTTTGTTGAATTCATATGCACTATATAAACTATATATTTTTTTTGTTACAGCATGTTTTTTTTTCCTTTTTTTAACTTTTTGTTGCAACGTTCATACTAATAGATGAAAAGATTTAATTTACTGATTTAATAACTTTACAATTTTAAGAATTTTATATGTCTGCAATATATGGAAAATTGTCAACAGTATCAGAGTGGCGCCTTCAAATATGGCTTCTCCAAGTACTTATTCCATATGTAGCAGTAGCTTGCACCATAACTCCATAATTAGTTTGATTTATAAGTACAGCTATAATAATAAAAGAAGGAAGATGTCTGCTACCCCCCCCCCACACACACACACATCCATATCATCAAGGCATGAACCTTTGGAAAAGAACAGTTCCGCCTGTTTCTAAAATGTCATATTTCATTTCAAAAGCTTAAAGAAAAAAAACTGTCAAGTTAGCATATGTCCAGGCCTGTCTTTCTTTGTCTGCTTCTCATTTTCTCAAGCCAGCATCAGTGAGCATATCTGTCTTAAGCATACATAGTATGCTTAATCTTAGGGTTTCAGAAAGCAATTAATCACTGACACTAACCATTTTGAACTTATGCTTAACCTTGTGTTTCTTTAAGTGTTAAAGCACTGACTCTCACCATTTTGCTTTTACTGATTTTATTCATAAGTTAAATTAGGAGCAGGGGCATGCCCACCATTATTGTCCTCACAAAAGCTTTATTGACCAACAAGCTGCACAGAAAATGGTTGCATTCATCTCAGTTTGATTCTCCCTGTACCCTTGAGTACACTTGGAATATAGTTGATATCTATCCTTTTTAGAATAGTTGTTAATATGTTCTACTGTTCTCCATTACCTGATGTGATAACATATTTGAAATAATGCTTACTTTTTTATATTAAAGGTATTTTTATTTAATACATTTGTTTCTAATATGTTTTCATATCTGTTATGGCATTGGCAAGTCCTATTTTTCTGGAGATCTGCTCATTCCAGATCATTCTTCTACAGCCCTCATTTTATTTCCCCCAATATCTTTTAAGGTGTTTTGTGTTTATAGCATATAACTCAAGCCAAACCTTGATTTTAGGCAAATCTGGCTCATGAGTGATAAGTTTATCAGTCGCTATAGCGTGTCTCTTTTTTTTTTATCTGTCTGTCTGTCTCTGTCTACCTTTTTTTTCTGTCTATAATGAAGAAGTAAATGTAAAAGTAAATGTAAATGTGTTTGTATTTTCCAGGAAAATTCATTGTTCATACTTAGACCACAGTTGTAGCCTTCACTACACTAACTGCATGAAACTTCAGTGCAGACTCTTTCTTACATGAGATGTGATTTGTCTTACTACTCTGATTGCCATCAACTGACAATTCATGTTGCATCCATATCATCTGCTGCATTCCCTATACCTTCCCCTTCAAAAAGCTGTGGTACAATTGATAGTACACTCATCTTTGGTGCAGGTGGGTTTTATTCCCACACAAGATAGATGGATTGCTGATACTTCAGTGCAGTATGATTGGGGTGCTGCACTGCTGAGTGTGCCGCCCTTTGGATGAGACATCAAACAGAGGCCCCATCTGCTTGAGTTGGTGATAGCTCAGGTGGATGTAAAAGATCCCACAGCAACTATCGAAAAGAGTTGCACTCTTTTATTTATATACATAAATATTCTTATTTTCAATATATTTACACATTTAAAAATACTTGCAATGTACAAATATATAGACATACAAATATATTTCCACATTTATAATTTTCCTTACAATTTATACTTAATTTTCTTTCCTGTTAGACTACAACTACTTTTTTTCATAAACATCTGATTTAACTTAATATTATTTCTAAAATCCATTTAGCATTGAATATAATTATTTTTTCATTCCATATAACACATGACACTAAATAACATTTTATCTATTCTTATAATATCCATATTTAATCATATCCATGTATATTTTATCCACTTATTTTATATCTTTAAAAAAAATCTTTACATAGTTTTCCCAATAACTGTTTTATTATTTAACATTCAAAAACTCATGTTCAGTAGTTTCTTCTTCTTGACAATGTAAACATATTCTATCACTTTTTTAGGCATATTTCTTTTAACTCATAATGTATCTATTACCAGTCTCCACAAAAAATCTTAATACTCTACTTTCTGATTATACCATTTGCTTCTTATTTTATATCTTTATTTTATTATTTCATCTGTTAGATTTCCCCATGCTTTTACATAGTTTTTATTTTCCACAAAAATATTTTCAACTGGTAGCATTTTATTTATTCATTTAAACACTTTTTCATTTACTCTTTTTACCATATCCACAAATTTACCATACTTACGTTTACACATATTTATACAGTTTTCCTACTAATCTCTCATCTTTTCAGTTATCCATTTTAACACCTTGTACAAATGTAATGAAGCAGAATATGTCACTAGATTAATTAACTATAAACCTCCTTCCTCTTTACTTACATACATAACTCCTGATTTTACAGGGTTTAATCTAGAAATTCACATAAATGAAAACACATCTGCAATAATTCCTATTCAAATACTGTTGACAAAATAAATACACTTGCTAAATATGCTGTTTTTCCCATCAGTGTGGAATGCCTCAAATAAGCCTTTTTTTCTGAATGATAGTTTATATGTTCTCATGAAAAGACAGCTTTGTTTATTCTTCTTTTTCTCATTGAATTCTACTTACATCTTTATTCCAAATGTTATATCTAATATAGAAATTTAATTAATTGTAAAATATATACCCCCCATCTTTACTATATCAGCTACTTTTCTCTTTATTTAAAGCCATCCTTAGCACCTCTTCACACTCATCTGTGAAATTATTACTCTTGTATCCACATTTTGTTTTTTTGAAATTATTATAATTTCATCTGCATATGTTAACAGAATTAGAATTTTTAACCTATCAGGTGTTATATACCCCATCTACTTCATTTTGTTTATTTTACATACCATCACATTCATAACTAATGCAAAGGGTATACATTACATTGGGCATCCCTGTCTTACACCACTACTCATATGTACCTCTTGGCTTAACCAGCCAGTTACAAATATTTTTACTTTATTATTACTGTAGCTGACATACATAATTTCTAAACTTACTCACCTATATTGTAGTCTTTTAGTATTACCCAGAAGATTCCATGTCCATTTGTATTGAATGCCTTATTAAGGTCTGCATTCATTATTTTTTCTCCTTCTTTTCTATTCATAATATCATCAACAATTTCTCTATCAATGGTAATTCTTGACAACCCTTCTCTTATATATACTATCTTCGATAATATTTTCCAGTTTACTTTCAAATTTCATTCATATTATTTTCATAAAGATTTTATATCATTATTATTCAATACTATCAGTCTCCATTTTTGTGTAATTGTCTTTTATTTTCCTTTTTCCATATGAATTTAAGTATTCCACTGCATAAGTCTTTATACATCAAACCTTCATTCAACCATTCATTCAAAATCTTAATACTTTTTTTTTCCAGTTCCTTAAATTGTTATGCATTCCATACCCTATTCCCTCTGGTCCTGTTGCTGGATCTGTACTTACTTGTCCTGGTACTTTAGCTCATTAAAAGAAATCTCCCTTCCCAACTCTTTGTTCTCTTTTTCTGTTAACTTTTTTATTTCTATGTTTTTTTCCACTATCTTCTTTTTTCATTACACATTTCTTGTACATAGTGTACTACACTTTTCATAATCTTTTCCTGAGTTCTTTTTATTTTTGAAACTCAGCAATGGTTCAGGGGATCCAGAAAACCAATAACTGCACAACAATGGATGCCCCAACAGGATTGTTACTCCAAACACCTCAGAACAAAAAAAAGACCCAGAATTAATGGTCTGAAAGTCAATATTTATTATATTTTAAAATAACTCCAGATAAACTGTTGAGCACATAACAACTCATCCACATGTGTTTTCATCCCAAATACCCTTAAGACTTCCTCAGAACAGTAAAACTTATTCCAGTACATCCCATATAACTTATGTAGAACAAATCAAAAAAACTCCTGTGCTACAAACAACTAATACAGTACATTTTAAATTAACAACCAACCAGAGATAATGAGATAAAATATGTGTTGAGAAATTATGTAACATTAAAATAATTATTAAAATATGACAAGTTATAAATTAGAACCCCAAAAAATCACCAAAAATTGGATTGCAAATAGTGAAAAAGTACATTACATAAAACAACTGATGTTAAAGCTGTTGAAATGGAGAACAGCAAAAATCTTCTTATGTAAACTAGTCCATGGGACTTCTTTTATTTTTTTAAACCTAGCTATTTTTTACTAATTTGCTTTAGTAAATCAATATTTTCTCTTTTTCCTTATAAAAATATCATTGCTTATATAACAATTCTGGCATTTTTTTTCTTGATTTCTTTCATATAATTCTTTGCCTTTGTCAAATTACTTAATATTATTATGTTCTAAATCTTCCACGCATAATTATATGCATCATTCTTGCATCATGCATCATTCATATGCATAATTCTTTGCATCTCCTTCACTTCTCCTCTGTTTTACTGCTCTTGCATTCAAGATCTATATATAATTTCCTTTTATCTCTCTCTACTACACTAACAATACAGTTGCATAATTATATTAATTTCTGAACTATACTGCCAAATGTACTACATTTTTGGAAATTGTGAAAGTGTTAAGCTGTTAGAACACAGAGTGTTTTTGTGTGTAATGTATTATTATGGAGCTTTTCTCCCCGGGCCTCCACTGAAAACGGGCTTTCGGGCCCAGTGGACTTCCCCGGTTATCAAACTGGAAATAAATAAATAAATAAATAAATAAATATGCTCTTTTATATTTTATCTATTTTTTTCATGTCATTTTGCCACAGTGAAACACATTTTATTTTTCAAATATGACTTTTATTTCACTTTTTCTTTAACTACACTTTAACTACAGTGAACAGTCCAGTGCAAGATGATAATAAACATATCAATATAGTTACATTGAATTGAAAAACAAATAATGCAGAAAAATGGCAAGGTATATGAGATGACTGGCCTGAATAATATAGAAAGGCACATAAAAAATGACAAAAACTGACATTCTTTTAATTGTAATAGGCATTAATAAGAGGCAAGCATGCCTTTTAGTATTGAATATGACTTAGATTTCAGACATATTATCTAACAACTGGTCATTAATAATGATAATATAAAGTTAAACATTGTTATTTTCACAAGATAGGAGGTGTAATCATATACCTGAGCCTATCCAGGCAACTATTTACATTATTTACACTGGGTTGTCACCAATGCAAGTTGTCATAGAAGACTTTATAAGATGATAATTTTTACATGTGATAGTAGGTACTAATGCTTATGCACTAGAGGACACTTTGATAAACCAAATGGCTATAGCATAATCCTCTTGCAAAGAGATTGATAGTAGTCTTTATATGGAGCTATATAGGAAAATCACTATTTAATGGGTAATAGGAAAGAAACATAAAAGTGCTCTAGTTAGTTAGTGAGAATCTAGCTAAGTACCTCTCTAAGTCTTTTCCAGTATTTCTGGAAATAGGTTGACTTCTTGTGGCTTACTGTTCTTAGTTTATTTGCTAGAAAGTATTTGATAGCTATAGATTTAAACTCTGCACAAGAGGTTTTGGATCTGTCAAGCTAATTGAGGGCTATACATGATTTCAGTGTTGTGCACAGTGTTACAATAACATGTTTAGACTCAAATGTATAGGAGCTGGGGAAAATGTTTAATATCACCATTTCCCATGAAAGGATGGATTTCGTATAGCCTGTTTTCTCTAGTATTGCTCTTAAAGAACACCATAGTTTATATATGTTTTACAAGACCAGAATATGTGAAGAGTGTCTGCTACTGATTTAGAGCAAGTGGGACAGAACGGTGATGTATTGGGATTTATTTTACTCAGAAAGAGTTGTGTGTGATAAGCATTGTTAATCATAAATTGAGTATAAATTGATTTTTTAAAATGAGTTAGTTTTATGGTTATATCGATTGCCACTAGTTTTTATTCAATAGTTAATTTATTATTTTGACTCTTCCGATAATTGGAATGTAGGATTACATCTTGGGATTTACTTTGAGTAATTAATCTATAAGTTTTTGATAACATTTTAGTCCTCAATAAAAGAAGGGAAGTGATTTGTTGGTACAGATGGAAGTCTTGTGTAGTTACATTAATTTCTGATGTCATCAGATTTACTAGATATAATATTTGTTTAATAATTATACGGTATTTTTTACTTGCTGCTAGGGAGTCTACAATAGAACTCAATGGCAGATATTTGATTTGATAAAAATCCCAGACTGTACACTTCTTTATGTTTGGGTAATTATCTAGATTTACCATATTATTATTATTAAGTCTGATATTGGGGTTCATATAGATTGGCTGAACCATAATTAATGAGTTCTTTAAGTTCAAGGAGGTTATGAGCTTTTGTAAACAAACCATATTATTGATTAAAGTAGGATGTATTTTGAAGCCTTTTAGAGTCTTGTTGTTGAGAAAAGGTATAACCTTTGGGTTTATATTGAAAGAACTGAGATCTTGGTAATACATTTTGATCCAAAGAGGGTGCCATGATGTATCAGAAAGTTCATAGTTAACTAATCATATAATATGACTGGCATTAATAATAAGGTAATATGTCTGAAAGTCAGGAAGGCTCAGACCACCTTTCTCCTTGGGCAGGTTTAATATGGTGTAACTGACTCTAGTGTTCTTAGGATGCCAGATAAATTTGCTCAATGTTGTTGTTATCTTAGAAAAAAAATTATTTGGAATGTTTTGATTGCTGGCATAAAAATGATACAGAAATTTAGGGATGATATTCATTTTTATGATTGCTGTCTTAGAGAGAAGAGAAAGATTTAGGTTTTTCCATCTGTCTAGATCTTCTGTAACTTTTGACCATACTTTATAAAGAGTGTTTTTATTATTTCCTGATGGGAATGGGTAAAGGTATTTGAGTGAATAATCTACTTTAATTTTTTGTTTCTGGGATGAACAACTCCTTGTGGCCTAGAGGGTTTAATGGGAATATTTTTGACTTGCTTGGATTCATGGCATAGTTTGACATTACCAAAAACATGTCAATGGAGCTTAATATCTTTTCCAGGTCTGTGGAGGGAAATTCAAAGTAGATGTTAAGATCATCAGTAAAAGCATTTTTTATTTTTCCTTAAATATCATCCACCATTCAGACCAATTTTTATAAAATGTTCTTATAGTAATATGTTCTTTACATAGCTGTATTACTAAACTCTTTCCTTCTTCATGCCATGTTTTCTCATTTCTTTTTTTTTATTCATTTTCCTATTTTATATATTCCTCGTTTTCCTTTACTCTAACCATATTGTAAGCTAATCAGAAAAATCCTGTTTCAACTACCTCACCTTCTCCTATAACTAAACCTTCTGATACTATAAAATAATGTATTTCAGTTCTATGCATACCCCTTTTGTAAGTCCATGAATGTTTGTCCCAAAGATTTAAATTATCACATTGTATAACCTCTAACATTTTTCTTATATCATTTCCTTTCTTTTTACACTTACCTCTTAAATCACAATTAAAGTCTATTCTTATTATAATATTCCTATTTTCACTGCATAGTCTAAAATCTGATTAAGATTTCCCTTTCTTTACAGTTAGTATAAGCATATAATGTTATAAGTATATATACTTAGTCCTTCCATTTTAAATCTACATTGGATAATCTTCCCACTTCTGCTAACATCTTTACTCTATTTCTACAGAATATGGCTATTCTAGAACACCTCTCATTTCAAAAATCCCTGATTATCTTTCCTCCACATAGTTTCTCTGTTTGTAATCTTTCTTTCTTTGCTTGTTAAAAATCTTGTGCCTTGTATTATAATTAAATCTACATCACATGTATTACACCAGTTTAAAATCTCTATTCTTCTTACTATATTCTTAATAATATTTGGATTTATAGAAAGCACTGTAACATTTATATTTTCCTGTTTCCTTAGATGCACGGTTTCCTAAGTAGATAGCTAACTACTATGCTAGCTGCCTTAAGAGCCCAATCTAAGCCTATGCAATTTCCCTCCCAAAGATGAGAATCAAACACTGTATCTTGTCTCTGTGATTCAGACATCTTAACCATTATACCAGCCCTAGTCATTAGATGTATACATCCTTTTTTCATCCATTTCCTTTTTTTGCTTTTGTACTTATCCCTTTAAATGTTCTTTTTCTGTGTTTTACGCTTTTACCAATATATATGTATATATATATATATATATATATATATATATATATATATACATATATATATATATATATATATATATATATATATATATATATATATATATATATATATATATACACATATATATATATATGTATATATGTATATATATATATATGTATATATATATATATATATATATATATATATATATTTATATACACATTTTTTTTTCTTTTACTACCTCATCTTTTTCATCACTTATTTCAGAGTCTTCCTCTATGTCCTCATTATTTTTTCATCTAATTATTCTTCTGTTTCTACTACTTCTCTCTTGCTTTTCCCTTACTCTTATTTCACTTTTGCAATCCATCCATAAATGTCCTATTTTTCTACATTTATAACATCTCAATTCAGATATTTGCATTATGTCTCATTTCCATTTCCAGAAAAAAAAAACATGTTTTTGGTTATCTGTAATATTTTACAACACCTTTGTTCCCGGTCCACATTTATCATGCTTAGCATACGTATATTTTTCTCTTTCTATTTTTAAAGCAATATTACAATCCTATCCACCAGTCTGTAAACCTTTTTTTTAAACATGAATTTTTACAATGTCCAGTACTTCTTTACATAACGTTTTCAAATGTCCTTTCAATAGTTCTCTTTCCACCAAAAGTAAAAACTGTGCATTAATTTTCTTTTTTGCTTTCTGTTAAATGCTTTTTCACATAAAGTTTCCATGGGTTACAGTCTTTCTTTTTTTGTATTCCCCAAGAAAATGTCTCATTGAAAAACAGTCCAAATATAACATCACAAAATGTCTCTGTGCTAAGTATACATGCTCTTACCTCATGTGCTTTTATACCCAAAGGAGCTATTAAATTGTCCCACACTTCATACCTGTCCATTTATTTGTTTTTACTTTGAATCCTTACCACCTGCTTCCATTTGTCATTTTCTTCTGCCTTCTTTCACAGTTTTCTACATATGTTTTCTTTTCCATCTCACCACTATACATCAAGATTGTCTCTGCATCCAACTTTTGAAGTCTGTCTATAATGTCCCCCAGGAAATAAGTCCTTCATTTCTTTAAGTAAATCATCCTACAGCCCTCCAGACTAGAGGGTTGTAATTATACGTTCATCATTTGCCAATTCATCTCCATCAAACAGATTTCTCTGAAACATCTCCTCAGCTCCTGCACACGTTCTCTGATCTTGATATCTGCTTTCTTTTCCATATTTCTCACCACTGCTTAAAAATACATTAAAAATGAATAAAAAAGCTCCCATTTACTGTAAATCATGATTTGTAGTTATGTATTGGAAATCCTCATTTCCATACTCTGGACCTTTGCAAATTAAAATGCAAATTACCTAAAAAGATATTAGAGTTGCATGATTCTCTTAAGTTTCACTCTTTGCTTTGGTGAAAGATAATAAGGAATCTTTTCAAGCCCTCGTGTACTTTCTTCCTTATGTCTGAAGTCCATTCCTAGTCTGAAAATTATATGTTGGACCATCACCTGAAGAGGCCTATGGTAACTAATATGCACAATGTTACATGTTCATAATGGAGATGCACTTTCAGATTGAGACGCATACAACATCCATTAGTCTGACAGATGTGACTACCATAAATAGCCTTATATTTTGCTCTTCTGTCTTACTGCCAGATGTATGTGTTTTTAAGTTTCTCTTATAGTTGGGTGATCTGATGATGCAAAATTTTCTAAATGCTTTTTCATTTGACAAATCTTAGTGTCTTTATGTCAACCAGATGTCTTCTATCTCCTGCCAGCATCTTTTCTTCTAATTCCATTTTTTTTCTTTTCTTTTATATTCCAGTCAAAATTGTCACATTTAATCTGGCCATGATATTTGCCATTCTACATTCTGAACATTTTTTATTTTGTCAGCATTTCTCATAATTAGTGTCTGTGTTCCTGTATATGTGATTTTATTTCCAGTCATTTTGGCGGTCTGGTCAGTGAGTTACTAAATGTCATCTGCTAGATTATTAAAAAAAGAAAAGAAGTAAGTGTGGCATTAGACAAGGCGTAAGCCCAAGAGAACATTTTTTAACTTAATTTATTTTCCCAAGGGTATACACTTCAAAATAGAACCATATTAATTCATATAATCCAATTCAGTTAATTAAACATTGCTTTTAAATAATGGTTCTTCCTTACTGTCTCAAAATTTAATTAACAAATTCACATATAATTAACTGAATATTTTGCCCAAGTATATTCATTTTACATTCCCATACTTGTGTTTCTCAGTAAAGATGTTAATATACAGTGACATAAAGTGAAAAATATTAACTGTCCTATTTTTAGAGTCTGAAAACCCCAACCAAGTTTAATTACTTGCCCAATTCATTATCAGGTAACTGCTGTTCCACTCTGAATTTATGTGAAGAATAAATGTGAAGTGAATAAGGCCTATTATATATTCTCTCAAAAATTATTTAGGTCTTATCTTCCTCTTAAAATAAACAGTTTGATTTATAAACATACAATATATTGTTTGTTTCAGGTTATGTTGCCTACTACTACCATTAACTAATAATCTTGCACTTTCTTTCCCCTGCAAGTTTCAAGGATTGGGTTAATGGTGTGCAGTTTAAATAGTCATGTTAGCGTACCTTCTTAAAAAAATCAAATGTGCTGCGCAAGACAGAGAAAATGAAAAATATATATGAATATATCATAATACTGAAAAATCTAGACCATAATTCCATCTTCCCTATAACTTTTAATTATAACCCATTATTCATAGATATTACACAGGGCGGCCACGGTGGTGCAGCGGTTAGCGTTGTCGCCGCACAGCAAGAGGTTCTCCGGTTTGATCCTCGGCTGGGGTGCCTTCTGTGCGGAGTCTCCATGTCCTCCCTGTGGTCGCGTGGGTTTCCTCCTACATCCCAAAGACATGCTGAAGGTGGATTGGACACTCTAAATTGTCCCTAGGTGTGAGTGTGTGTGTGTGTGTGTGTGTGTGTGTGTGTGTGTGTGTGTGTGTGTGTGTGTGTATGTGTGCCTTATGTGGAAGGTTGGGTGCCGGGCTGGCAACTCAACACCGTAAAACTTCACTGCCAATCATAAGTGGACAGGTGATCTGCTGTGGCGACCCCTAACCGGGAAAAGCCAGAAGAAGAAGATTCATAGATGTTACATCTTGATCATTCATAATTACCTCAGGCATATTATTTACTGCTTCTGAGTGTCTGTATGACTTTTGACTTCTTTATGTTAAATTGCATCTCTACTATTCAAACTACGGAGACTTATAAGAGATTACTTTTATATGTAAGATATTCAGCAAGGTGTTCATAAAATACTTTCTTGCACAGTCTGCATGTGTTAATTTAATGAGACATGCTGCAGTATTCCATTTTAATAGTTATTTTTTTGTTTGCTGCTTTGGAAACATTCATCAGAACTCATCAATTTTCTCCTACTTTAAAAATATGTAAATTTCTTTACAAGAAGCAGAATGTTTTTAAACATATAGGTGATCTTTTTTTCATCATATATGGTGCTCTAATGTCCAGAATTAAATTTTTTAAACTCGGATTCTTCTTTGAGTAAATCTAATTCTGCACATATATAAACAGATCTCCCATGTATGAAAGTTTTATGTGCTTATGCTGTGGAAATAACTTATAGATAATTGAGCGCAAATAGCATAACGGTAAAGAAAAGAGCACTATGGACCACTGCTTCATACCGCTACCACCCACAAATGAAGGTATTCTAAGAATGAGACAAATCTTATGTGAGCTAGTACCTACATATGAAGGTATTCTAAGACTGAGGCAAATTTCATCTGAGCTAGTACCCACATATGAAGGTATTCTTAGATTGAGACATCTCATCTGAGCTAGCACCCACAAATGAAGGTATTCTAAGACTGAGACAGATATCATGTGAGCCAGTATCCACAAATGAAGGTATTCTAAAACTGAGACAGATCTCATCTGAGCTAGTACCCACAAATAAAGGTATTGTAAGAATGAGACAAAAGTCATCTGAGCTAGTACTCACATATGAAGGTATTCTAAGAATAAAACAAATCTTTCTGAGCTAGTACCCAGCTATGAAGGTATTCTTAGATTGAGACAAATCTCATCTGAGCTAGTACCCAGAAATTAAGGTGTTCTAAGACTGAGACAGATCTCATCTAAGTTAGTACCCACAAATGAAGCTGTTCTAAGATTGAGAGAGATCACATTTGAAAATGCATACTTTAGAGTGGAAATAATCTGCAGACCTTTCAGCTGACGGGCAATGCGTTTACCTTAGAGATCATCATTATAATCAACATCCATTTTACCCATTTCTTATACAGGGATTGGGCGTCATGACAACTGTCACCATATCTCTTGACTCAGTGCCACTTTTCAAACTTCTGTGACAGTCATGCTTGACTGCCACAGCTTGTCATGCAGTCCATCCATCTATTTGCTGTTTGTCCTCATTTCCTCTTACATCTTTTCTGTCTCTCATAAATCTTCTTTGCCAAATCATATTCTGATTTTCTGATTTTCAGCATATGTGTTTGAATGATTATAATCTGTTCTCTTTGTCCTTGGCTGGACTACAAGCTACTATGGCTTTTGGTCTAATGTCATCATTTCTTCATGTGTCTGAAAGCGTGCATTCTACCACTCATCTCTGGCAGTTCATCTCCATCTGCATCACCTCTACTCTTCAGCTGTTGTGCTTTCACATCCCAGACTTTTGTACATCACAGAATTACTCGCCGTACCTCTGTTCTGCACACCATGCGTTTCAACTTCTTTGGCATTCTACTATCACATTCTACCCCTGACAATGTGTGCCTGTTAGCTGAATCCCCTGTCTTTCTGGCCTCTTCATTCAGAATCCCATTCTCATCGACCCCCACTCCCTGATATTTTCAGCTGTTAAACTATTCCACTGTTTTCCACTTCTATCCCAATTTTCAGGTTCTTTACATTCCCCCATTTGTTGCCACAATAACTGTCTTATCTGTACTCAGTTTTATCCCATGTGCCCTCAGCTTTTCATTCCATCCCTCTAAGATTTGTTGAAGTTCTTGTTCAGAGTCTGCTTATAATAGCACATTGTCTGCATACAGCAGCTTTGTTTATCTGTCACCTGTTAACCTCCTTGCTAATGTAGTCCATTACCAGTATGAATAGTAATTTGGTCAGACCTAAAACCTAATGCATACCACCCCACTGAGAACTATCTGTGAGTTTGAATACTGCCTGTACTTCAGTCACTGGGTCCTTGTACATGGCCTCCACTAATTTTACCAATGTATTCCATGACTTTGAACCATTTATGGACTGCCTAATTCAGCGTTCGTGGGGACACCTCACATCTTTTCTCCGAGTCTAAGAAAGCCAAGTTGGATTCTTTCCTAATTTCCAGCTTCTCCTTCCACTACCTTTCTCACTGTAAACATGAAGTCTGTTTTCCTGTATCCTGATCTGAATCCAAACTGCTCATCTTCAGTCTCATTTTCTGGTGTTCTTCATATTCATTTTCCAGTCACCTCCTCCAGCTTTTTTATGCAGTGTAATAGGGAGTTTGGTATTGCTCGGCTGCCGTCGGGTGTGAATGCCCCTTTTGTTCTTGTACACTGGCAATGGAATGCTTATTCTGTAAGCATGTGGGATGCAGCTTTCTCTACATACCACTGTGAATATCCTTAGTCCACATTTCTCTCTTAACTCACCCAGCATCTGTTCATATCTGCAGTGAAATTATCTGAGCCTGCTCTTTTCCTTGACTCCATTTTCTTTAGCGCCATTCAGTTATATGAACTCAAGTAACCTCTCAACAACTATCTAAGCAGCACCTGGACTTGTCACTGTAATCACCCCACTTGAACCCCATCTTTTCTACCCCATACTGTGCCCCTTTCCTCTCTTTTCTCCACTTCCTCCTTCGCCTCCACTATCTTATAGAAAGTAACCTCTTCGTATGACATGACAGTCTCTAATGACTTGCTATGCTCCTTCATTTCTTAGACCAAGAAACCTGCTGTCCATATCCTATTACAATATGGTTGTTAATATAAATAGCTACACCTCCTGTAATGAAAAAGACAAACTGCTTTTTGTATGTATGATGGACCATTGCTGACAATCTAAATGTGTTATTACTTGTTTTTTACAACATTGTTTTAATGTCTTTTACCTGTTTTTTACTTGTCTTGTAATGACTGTTAATTATTTAATTTATGCTAATTTACTTACTTGTACTGTGGAGCTTTTCTGTTCGGGCCTCCGCTGAAAAAGGGCAATAGCTCAGTTGGACTATCCCAGTCAATACATATAAAATAAATAGTAAAACACTAATTTTCCTTTATGGATATATCTCTTTAAATGGAAGCTTTAGCTCTGCAAAGGCTGTGAACAAACTTAAGCAAATGAGTTTGCTACCAAATAGGAGTTGAGCACTACTGAAGGAGTTTAATGCTTCTAACGGCCATGCTTTAAGAACAAGCTAATAGTTGTCAATTTTCCTAACCCAGAGTGTTATCAAGTCAGATTACTCTAATGCTATCAGTGGGTAACCTGATCTGCTTTATTCCTATCCAAGTGCATCTGTAGACCAGCTTCTCCTACTGCTCACAAACTATCTGTTTTCTATGCTGGGGTTATAAAGAAACAAAAGGCATCCTGGGGGTCATGCAAATGAGTGCTTCCACCAGGAGATTTATTTTTTCATTTACGACCTTCCCCTTGGTGTCCTCTCCATTATATCCAAGGGATACTCCTCCCTACAGAGCATGCCTCCATGCAGAGAACACCTAGACAAACCTGGCTGCTCCCACCACTCTCTGCTATGACTTGAGTCATCTACAGCAGAAGTAGAACCCAGGTCACCTGGACTGCGTTTAAGGCTTTATCCCCCTACATCATGATGCTGATCTATCCCTTATAATGTTACTGCATCTCAAGAAGTCCCTGTAGAAAGACTGCTACATTCCTGTCATTGACCTTATGTTCATTGGAACTGGCAGAAGAGCAGAGGCTTTGCTTTCAGTTTTATTTTTGTTTTTCACCTTTTCTCATTTTACTGAGTTTATATGTCTCTGACATTAGTATATATTGTGATTGGTGTATGTGTGGTTACTTCCATTGTGAGGAAGGGGGGGGCAGAGTAAGTAGTGTTGTTCTTGTGGTGGGGTTCTCTATTGATGTTTTAGTTATTTTCATTGAAATTAAATGTTTTTTGAATAAATGACGCACAGTTGGTCATAGAGGATCCAGATATTGACCATAACTGGAAGTCTAATTGGCTGCTTTATACTCCTATATTCAGGTCTACTTTTGACTTTGTTTATAATTATAGGATGAATTAATTAATTAGGTACGTTAATTAACTAGTTAATAAACGTAAGCTAATCAGCTTATCTGTCAGTAACAAAATAAATTATGAAAGCAACCTGGAGTTTAAAAAAGATAAATCTAACCTGTTGTCATGTAGCAACCAGGTTATCTTGAAATCTTGTACCAGCACTGATCTCAAATGCCAGAATAACTCATCGCGTTAAGTAAAGGAGTTAACAGTATAAGGTTTCATAGCTTCTGTCCTTTCTCAGTACTCTATGCCTTTAGTTTGACATATTTTCTCAGGTACCTATTAAATTATCAATGGCTTGCAATAGCAAATGACAAAATATTGAGCCTGAAAGCTCAAAAAACTGTAACACTGAACAGAACAAGATGTCTCCTGTGCAGTATTGTAGCACAACGGGGATCAGGGTATTGCTCATTTCCCCACCATGGCATGATCTCAGAGTTGCTATATATAATTAGCAGGGGGTGCAGGGCCCTTCACCCCTGAATGAGTTGTGTTCTGTGTCAATGCTCCAGGTTTTTAGGCTTTATGGGTTGATACTATCTGATCTTCCCTTCTGAGCATTCAATAAACTAATAAGGAGTGTATCTTTCTACGTATGTACTGTGTACCTAATTTTTTACTGCTATAAGTTTGATCTATGATAACAAATGTTAGAAAGAGACCAAAGCTGTGTTGAATAAACGTTTCAATCTTGTGTTCAGGTTGGTGGGCACTCTGAACAGGTTTTAAAGGAAATAAAAATGTGAGTGTCCAGGATGTGCAGATGTGCGTGTGTGCGTATGTGCATGTGTGCGTGTGTGTGTTTGGGAGTGTCACTGTGTCAGATATATTGCTTGTTTTTCTCTTTAATATGCATATGTATACTTCAGATACTATTGTAACTAATAATGCTTTTCCTTTAAATGTCTTCTTTTTAAATTTCAAGATGCCATTCTAAGTAGCTTTCAGTGTTATTCTGTTTCTTGGCTAAAATGTCTGTTCATGTTTCAGAGTTGTTTAATTCATCTGATGTAGCTTTTTCTAGTTTCACACTCTTAAACGTTGTAGGCTTGGTGTTGTAAAATGCTTTCTGTCTAATTTACGGTAACCTTTATTAAGAATCACTAAGACAGTTGTTTTGATTTCAAAGCCATGTGATCTCATTGGAAAAAGATTTGTTTAACCAAAACTAGTTGACTAATAGGAATTTTTGTTCATCGTTTGACAAATTTAAACTGAACTGAGCCTGACTGCCAGGCACTTATTATTTCTTGTAAATCATCAAATCAAACAATTTTTGATGTAAATGCAGTTGACAGGAAACACTAAAAGTAGCAAGTGAGAGATAATAAGTTACAGTATTTTACGCAATGAAAGGGTTAATGGTTAAGTTATTTACCTCACAGATACAAAGTACAAAGTTTAATTTTCACCTTTGAAAGAGATATCAGATAGTCTTATAATAACCTACAAGGACAACTAGGCAAGTACTTACCTATGGCTATATATATATATATATATATATATATATATATATATATATATATGTATATATATAGATGCACACAATGGAAACAAAACATTACTAAGTATAAAACAAAAGGCTGTCCTTATGTAAGGCTTCCTGTTAAATATTTAACAGGGAATTCAAGCTAAAACAGATTGGCTGTACGTAAAATGAGTCATGACTTTGCAGTCAAAGTAAAAAAAAAAAGAGTTAAAAATTATAAGAATACATATTTCAGTCTGATCAGTGATGTTTCACAAGCAGGAAGCTAGTGAGAGAATAATGAACTCGTGTATATGTGCAAAGATATAAAAATCAAAGGCAGGACTGCATAATAATGTTCACTGATACCAAAGTTATTTAGCAAAGCAGATGTTTCAGAAAAAAAAGACATATAAACACAAATGTAAGTGTGTGGGAGGTGAGTGTGCATGCACAAGTGTGGAGGTCTAACTGTGTTTTTTTTGTGTATGTGTTTGTGTACATTTGCATGTGTTTAGGGTGGTGCATGTTTGCATGTGTGTATACATGCAAGTGTGTGTGTGTGTGTGTGTGTGTGTGTGTGTGTGTGTGTGTGTGTGTGTGTGTGTGTGTGTGTGTGTGTGTGTGTGTGTGCTTGTAAAAGTAAAAACGTAAGGGTATTTCAAATCATGGGCATCATGCACCAAACTGTGTTATTCTCAGCTCAAATAAACAAATACATTGCAAACACATACCTTCAGAATTACACTGTTTTTCAACATTATGAATGCTGCGACTAGTATGCAAAAGACTGGAAAAGACAATGATACTTACTCTTACAGGTGGGTAAATAAACCTACATATTTGTGCTAATGGCAGCTTGCAGAATGCTGTGTTATGTGCAGAGGTTAGTGCTATTCTGAGGAAAGGGTACTCAATTTTTTTAATTGCAACATTTATCACAATAACTGTAACTAACTCAGACTATGATATGGAGAAAAAGATTTCTGATAAAACAGGAACATTTTCAAATAGATGCACATATAAATATATCTTCATGAAAGACTGAAAACTCAAAGGACAGAATCACAAATGGCAGTATAGTAAAGAAAGAATCGCAAAACAATGACTCATAAGAGGAATCACAAAACACTGAATACTTGTATCTCAATAAAAACGCCAAATATCATTAAACACCAGCTAAAAAATTGAAATCAAGTGTCATCTTTGTAGGGATACTGTTAGGAAAGAGTTTTTTTTAGTAGCATATGTAGGGGCAGGGATAGGGTCGAGTTAGGGTTTACTCATGTGTGCTAACATAAATGGTAATCCTAAACCTAACCGTACCCCTGTTCCTGGCCGTAACTATTCCACCACACAAGACAAAAGGAGACAAAGCATACACAACACAAAACATGCACAACCCCAAATCTTTCCCCTTAACTGACCAACCATTATAACACAGTCTTCCACAATTTCACAACTACCACATTTTCTTCCAAATATTAATTTTCCTGCTCACCTTACCTAAACTAAATTCAACCATATGTGATTCACACAAATGAGAATTTTACACCAACAGAAAAGTTTCTACCATGTGAGTATGCTACCTTATGACCTGCAACTCCCCCTCTTTCTTTTATAAAAATATATGTGTATGTATATATGTATATATATATATATATATATATATATATATATATATATATATATATATACATGTATTATAGAAGAACACGTCTGTCATATTTTTTTATTCTCAAACAGCTAGCTTCCAAGAACAGCCTTCTAAAAATATCTTTGATATAGTGGAAATTTAATAAAAAAAAAAAATAAAAATAATTGGGTAGTGGACTTTCCAAAGTAGTTATATTTTTAGGTAAATGGTTACCAAGGGGCTTTGGGTAATTCGTATGATGCCACTAGACCACCTACCTTTACTGCAGAGTAATCAAATCATTGTCAGGATAAGGATAATAACGACAGACAATAGAAAGAACAGAATAATGGTCATGTCCATAGCATGTAACATATCCCTTATGTGTCTGAAATCAGATACATATTACATTGTCGAACCGTAACAAGTTTGGGCGCTATATTGTTGAACCCATATGTTCAAACTTGGAAAAGTTCAAACGTTTCAGTGGGGATTTCCATTCAGTGTGGAAAGGGAAGATTTCCCTTTACTGCACTGTAGTTCGATCTCGGAGTTGGTATATTTAAAGAGTAGGGGGTGTGGTGGGTGCAGCGGGGCTTGTCCC
Source organism: Protopterus annectens (assembly GCF_019279795.1). Classification (NCBI taxonomy): domain Eukaryota; kingdom Metazoa; phylum Chordata; order Ceratodontiformes; family Protopteridae; genus Protopterus; species Protopterus annectens. The sequence goes on from NC_056735.1 coordinate 549,334,706, forward strand.
CCTGCTTACAACCATCAGGTAGGTTTTTTCTGTTTTTTATTTTTGTTTTTTTTTATGTTTTCAAACTTTTGAAGGTTCGAACGTATGGGTTCGATCATATGGTGTGTAGACTTTTGAAAGTTCGACAACGTAATATGAACCCTCTGAAATCTGTAGATTTTATTGTTCAGTACAGAGAAGTGTAAAATCTGTATAGCATGCACTTTCTTGCAGTGTTATGCCCCCCTTATATATTAGAAATCTGTATTGTACACAGCATACACAGTGTACAGTGTTTAATTATGAAATCCCTATAGTATACAGGTATATATAGTGGTACATGGATCCAGGCTGAGCATCTTGTGTCTAATGCTGTACTGGACATCCACAAACAAAGCAGTACTGTTATACTGGTACACTGACAAAAAATTCTACAACACAAAAGTGATAAAGTCACTTTTATTGGAACATTTTAAGTTTTACTGTTTGCTTGTTGAAGCTTTCAGATACAAGAGCCCATTAATGGGATCCAGTATTTGTTTATATCTTGAAAAAGGGCACATGTAGTCAAAAACCTTGTGCAAGATGTGCATTAAAATGTATGTTGGTCCAATAACATTTTTCACCTCACCTCTATATTCTAGAGTTTACAGTTTCTGGGATACTGTAGGTCATTAGGCCAAAGACATTACATAACCTAAACTCCTAACAGTAGCATATATTTTCCAGGAAAGATGAATCTGTAATTGGTATTTTGTGCTGGTGTCATTAGCATACAGAATATACTGTGTTACACAGAAAAATCAGAAGTTAGGCAATGCTGAATGTGAGAACAGGACTGCAGACATTTAGCACTGAGTCTGGTTCACACCTCCAGTGCTGACTGTGCAATGTGAAACACAAGAATGTACACTTCTCATTTACACTATATGACTGACATAGAGACTTATTATATCTGTTCCCAAGAAATAAGAAAAATATTTGTAAAGGAAAAAACAAGCAAAAAAATGTGTGTGTGTGTGTGTGTGTGTGTGTGTGTGTGTGTGTGTGTGTGTGTGTGTGTGTGTGTATATATATATATATATATATATATATGTGAAAAATGGTACTAAGGTAAAAATCACTGTGGAACCAAAACAAAAGGACTGGATCCTATGAATAAAACCTTAGTTTGTTAAATTAGATTAAAAAAACAATAAAACAATTTGAATGCCACAGACGCGACAGGGATCAATGATACATTTTCTGCAACTGAGATTTTAAAATTGAGAGCAAGGAGATTTTTGACTGTTAATATATATTTTTAATACATATTTCTAACATATAATTTCAATACATGTATTTTCAATACATGTTTTTAGATTTATGATCTTGGTACTGTTTTAATATAATTTAACAAACTAAGGTTTTATTCAAAGCAGTGTTTCCAACTAGTGGATATTGCCTTAAGTATTTTAATGGTTTACATTTATTTAGTTTTTCATGCACTTTATCACCTGCTGCGAATTGATTGATAGGGTGGTGGGTATTTAAGTAATGGTACCATTATGCTTATTTAGTCTGATGAAACCCTGCCCTTTATACGTTTGAAAGCGCTTATTGTGTGCTTTTTTTTTAATTAAATAGATTAAACGGACACCTTGTGGAACTGTACTGTGGATGTTGTTGCATCTGTTCTTATCATCCTCAATCATGTAAACCACTTTCCACATATCAAATTACTAGTAAACACTTCTGAGACAAAAGGCATGCTGTTTGCAATCAAATACATGCTCTCCAGCATCTACTCTTCCTTTAAAATCAAAAGACTAAATAATGAATCAATCCAAACAACTACTTTCTTTACAAATCTTAGATTTAAGCCAGATCAAGAGCTATACTTCTAGCTGCATAACTGGACAAAAGTAAACCACTACCTCTTTAGGGCTAAGAAAATTGTAAACTTAACCTCTCAACCATGGAGATGTGCAATTGAGAAAAGCATACTCTTTGACCAAACTGATTATGGACTTCACCTCACTGCAGCAGTTTCCATGGAAAATTCTGAAGCATTCTGGAATCTTAAGTAACAAAATCTACTTTTGATTATTTAATCCACTCACAGAGACCATCGCTGCTTCTCACTACAAAGACTATGTGGCTTCCTATAGAGCAAAACCTGATCTGTTGCTTAGCTCACTTTTATTTAAACTTCTACATCTAGAATCATTTTCTCCTGTAACCACAAAACTTTGATGAACACCTCATTCCTATCAAGCCTATGATGGCCCTATTCTACAGACTCTAAGATGCATCCTTAGTGCAAAGCACTGCTTCAAAACCTTTGGACCAGAACTCTGGGAATCTATCCCTGCCAACCTCAAAACACTACCTCTTGTTCAATCGTCGGGTCTCAACTCAAAGCACAACTCAAAGGCAAGCCACTTGTAAATGCCTTAATGAGAACCATAAGGCATACCTCCAGACACCCTCATATTTCTCTGTTCACAGGTCTTCTACTTATCTTTCCCTTTAAATCCTCCTGCCGTTTCACTCCCCCTTCCTACTTGTCTTCTTATGCTCTCCTTTCCCTTTTTCACTCTCTGTGTCCTCTATGACCTTTGCTTTCCTCCCTTCCTAGTCACCTAAAATGTTCCCTCATGCAGTCTTTCTTCTCTTCTGTCCTTAGTGACATTGCCCTTCATTAATGTGCTTCTGAACTTCTTTAATTAAAGTACACAGATTAAGTGTGCTATGCTTGAAACATTTGTCTTTACACCTGTGCCAAGGTTTTTATTGTTAATTCCACTGTATATTTCACGATTTTTCCTGTGTTGAGACTGAAATTCATCCAAACAGATCAGTGCTCTATCCTGGAAAACAAATTCTAAATGAAATACAGAAATAAAAACAAATAAATAAACTCCTTTCATTACCCATTCTGTCCATACATGTCCTCTGGTTAAGAAGAGGGAAGCAAAACTGAGGCTTTATCTATGGATGAAGTGGACTAAGTTATCTGTGTCCAGGAGGGTTTGAAGTATATGGACATGGCATGAAGGATATTCAGTGGACACTGGTACATGTAATTGAAAAGTTGTTAGGACTTTTCACACCATAATGCAGGTAATTATTCTAATGTTTGCAAATGACTGAGCAAATAAAAAGGTGTGAAACCAGTCCATTTCATTATAATTCCATAGCACATATATTCCTGTGATGTTACAGGCATTGAATCTTAGAGTGGTAACAATGCACTCATCACTGAAAGATTGAGACACAAAGCCTTGATTTTGTTGTAGATGATGCAGATTTGACTACTGGTTCTGACACTGCAGAAGGTGATATGACAGCGAAGATGGAAGAGGTATAGCCTGTCAAACTTTCACAGGGAGCAGGTGAAGATGGATGTGTTCGGTTTGCAAATAAATTCTGCCCTTTCTGGACACAGAGAGTTAAAGATCAGTGACTTTATTTGGTAAGCATGTAGGTAGAATAGTATGAGGTATGTCACTCACTGCAGATGCTGTTTGCATCCCCTTGAAATGTCACCATTTACACGTCTACATGCACCTGTGTAAAATCCATCACACCAGCAAGATAAGACAAGAATGACATTTCTTGTAATACTAGTGACTGATGAAGGGAAGAAGAAAAAAGACAATAATGGTAGATTTGTGGCAGAAAGAGGTTCTTTGCTAGGAAGAAGGATTACACTGGCATGTACTTACATTCCACAAAAACTGATATTATAGAGCTTACAAAAATTTGGGGAACAATAAACAGATTTCAGCAGGAAATATTACTTATAGGTGGGGTCCTGAACTTGATTTGTGACAGTGTGGATGTATCAGGAGAACTGGAAGGGAAAATATAATAAGAGAGGGTAGATTTCTGAAGAAATTTATAAAATATTTGGTATGGAAGATGTAAATTCAGTAGTAGTAACTCAGACAAAATTTGCATATTTTTCTATTTTGGTTTAAGATTTGTTTTTTTGGGGGTCAAGCATGGCACTGTCACCATTGAGCCAGGGGTTGGCATCGGATATGGATGATTTATCTGTTTTCGGTTTGGTGGCCCGAGGTTTGGAACAAACATTGGAGGGAACTAGTTCTGATTTAGATTTACAATGTGAAACATTTTTTAGTAGATTAAATAAAAGCATGAAGACTGTCCGGACTAATGTCTGGCATTTACGCCTTTTTAAGGCATATCAGCGCAACAATATCACTCCATGTGGCCTAAGGGTCAAGGTGCAACCCTTGGTGTTTAATATTAATGATAAATTGATAGAGGATTGGGGCCATATTCAACAACTAGCATCTTCTAAATTTGTTGATGCTTTGGCTGATTTTTATGAACGCAAAGTACTGACAGGGGTCAAGGATTTGGAGACTGTCTGTTTGGAGGCCAATACATTTGAAACTTGTGATTCTTTTTCATCACGAGTAAAACAACTAACAATGAATTTATCCAAGTTGGAACAGAGTCTAAAAGAAAGCTTAAAAACTTTTTTAGGGATTTAGGTGATTATGAGAGAGGAAAACCTTTTGATACATCCAAAAATGTTTCCTTTAGATTACCTAGTAATAAAAAATTTTCGACTCCCAAGAGAAAGAGACCAAAATCTATATTAAAGAAAAGCTTTGACTCTTCCAGTTTTACTTCTGGGGAGGATACATCCTCTAATACTGAAGGTGAGGGGAACCATTTTGATGTTTCACCTGACCCCAAGAGGAAAAATTTGTCCCACCCTCTGGGTTCAGATTCAGACGAGGTGGGCGGAAACACAAAAAGAGACAAACCCAAACAGTGTCTGGAGGCTCTTTTGAAAATGATGACAGAACATTGATTACTAACTCTAATGTTCACAATATTTCCTCTGTGGAGCTTACCAATACACAAATTAAAATACTTAACAAAGGATTACATTTTGTTCCTAGTTTTTTTGTTTCTGAGTACTCCTTGGCCCAGGATGTGGCTAATTTCTGTCGGTTGTTAAATTTGAAATTGTTTTATACTGACAGTGACTCTTCCTTACCTCAGGAATTTAAGTTCAAGAAATCAACCTTTAATACACCTATGACACATTTGGTAGGAGTTTTTCAAAACAATGTGTTAAAGGATTTACATTGCTACTTAAAGGATTTTCCTGTATCATATAATAATTTGTCCAAGGATGAAGTGCAGAGTGTGGATGAGCTTATGAACAAAAAGAATTTAGTCATAACTCAGGCTGATAAGGGTGGGGCAGTTGTGGTCCAAGATAAGGTCAAATATGATAAGGAGGCCATGAGACAATTGGGGGATAAAGAATACTATATGCATATGCCCCTGGACCTGTCCCCTCACCTTCAACTGAAGATTGGACAATTCTTGACACAAGCAGTAGAAGAGGGTATTATAACACAGGCTGTGAAAAAACAACTTATTGTTTTATTTCCTAAGCAACAATATTTCTATTTGTTGCCCAAGATACATAAACATGCTACCAATCCACCAGGTAGACCTATTGTCTCAGGACATGGGTCTCTTACTGAACCATTGTCTGAATATCTTACTCATTACTCAAAACCATTGCTCTCTTCCATCAGAGCGAGGATTCAAGACACCATTCAATTTTTGGATATAATTAATGATACACAACTTGAACCCCATTGACTATTATGTACTCTGGACATTACCTCTCTCTATACCATTATTCCACACTGGGCAGGCTTGCAAGCCTTGGATTATTGGTTGGCTAGATCTGGTCTCTATCAACCTGGATTTAACACCTTTTTGGTATGTTTGACAGAATATGTTCTGACCAGCAATGTTTTTTACTATCAGAATCAATGTTTTTGGCAAATAAAAGGAACAGCCATGGGTGCGTCTTTTGCACCCATTTATGCGGACCTATTTATGGCCTACATTGAGGAGGTCATGATTTATGACCCCAACCATAATATCTACATGTGTGAGATGGACATCTGGCGACATTATCTGGATGATTGTTGGTTGGTGTGGAAGGCTGATGAGATCTATCTTCAGGAGTTTGTTGATTATCTCAATGATAACATATGGGGAATTGAATTCAAGATGAATTATCATAGATCTAGGATGTTATTTCTAGATGTGGAAATTAATAAGAATTTGGATGATACTTTGTCCACTACATTATTTAGAAAATTTCCTGAGTACAATTCCCTGTTACACGCTACCAGCTTCCACCCACAACATATCATCCAGAACATACCAAAATCCCAATTTCTTAGAGCCAGAAGGATTTGTTCTAGTCAACAGTCTTTTGTAGTTATTCGGGATGATCTTGTTCGAAGATTTACTGAGAGAGGTTATCGTCCAGGTATGGTTAACTTGGCCAAACATTGGGCTTCTAATTTAAATAGGCAGGATTTATTATGTTACAAAGATAAGAACAAGATGTTTTCTCTTTTAGAAGGGGACGTACATTGGGTTCTATGTTTTGTCATTATAAGAGGGCCTTTTTTGATTCTATAGGTTCCACTCAACTATCCCTAACTGGTAGATTGGTTTTGGGCTGTATTCCCTGTGGTCACTGTTCACACTGTGCTCGGGTCCAAAATACTCAGGAATTTAGTAGTAGGAATACTCCTGAGATTTTTTATATCAAATTTTGGGCCAATTGCAGCACTGATTGGGTTATCTATTTGGTTACTTGTACTTGCTTTGCATTTTATGTGGGTCAAACCTCCAGACCTTTCCGCTTAAGAATTGGTGAACACCTTAGCGACATCAGAAACAAACGCCAAAATAATGCTGTATATAAACATGTTTTAAAGCATACATCAGCTTCTTTTAAGTTTGCTATTATTGATTGTATTAAGGGTACATGTAGGGATAAACATAGTTGGCATGAGTTACTTAATTTTAAAGAAAGGAAATGGATAGTTAAACTTGGAGCCCTATTTCCACCTGGTCTTAATGACCAATTTTGAATTACCTATTATCTGTTTTCATTGGTTCTCACATTACACTTTAGACATATATATATATATATATATATATATATATATATATATATATATATATATATATATATATACACTGTTTATTGGTTGTTTCTACTGTTTTTTATCCACTGAAGAAGGCCCTTTTTTATGGCCAAAACTGGTTTGGATATTTGTGGTCAGGGGGGTTATTCCCTCTTGTCTCTATATTAATAAATTTATATTAATGTATATTCCACCATTTTTGCTGGCTTTTTGTTTTTTGTCAGTTGATATTTCATAGCCGAGCAATGGTCATACGTGCACCTTTTTCATTGTCATTTAGGACTTTTCACACCATAATGCAGGTAATTATTCTAATGTTTGCAAATGACTGAGCAAATAAAAAGGTGTGAAACCAGTCCATTTCATTATAATTCCATAGCACGTACATTCCTGTGATGTTACAGGCATTGAATCTTAGAGTGGTAACAATGCACTCATCACTGAAAGATTGAGACACAAAGCCTTGATTTTGTTGTAGATGATACAGATTTGACTACTGGTTCTGACACTGCAGAAGGTGATATGACACAGCGAAGATGGAAGAGGTAAAGCCTGTCAAACTTTCACAGGGAGCAGGTGAAGATGGACGTGTTCGGTTTACAAATAAATTCTGCCCTTTCTGGACACAGAGAGTTAAAGATCAGTGACTTTATTTGGTAAGCATGTAGGTAGAATAGTATGAGGTATGTCACTCACTGCAGATGCTGTTTGCATCCCCATGAAATGTCACCATTTACACGTCTACATGCACCTGTGTAAAATCCATCACACCAGCAAGATAAGACAAGAATGACATTTCTTGTAATACTAGTGACTGATGAAGGGAAGAAGAAAAAAGACAATAATGATAGATTTGTGGCAGAAAAAGGTTCTTTGCTAGGAAGAAGGATTACACTGGCATGTATTTACATTCCACAAAAACTGATATTATAGAGCTTACAAAAATTTGGGGAACAATAAACAGATTTCAGCAGGAAATATTACTTATAGGTGGGGACTTGAACTTGATTTGTGACAGTGTGGATGTATCAGGGGAACTGGAAGGGAAAATATAATAAGAGAGGGTAGATTTCTGAAGAAATTTATAAAATATTTGGTAAGGAAGATGTAAATTCAGTAGTAGTAACTCAGACAAACTTTGCATATTATTCTGCAAAGTACTATAACTTGGCTAGACTGGATAGAAATTGTATTTCAAAGGAACATGTACATTTAATTGAAAGCTTCAACATCATCATCATCATTAACAACACCCCCCTTATTCCCATTTTTGAACATGGAGTCAGGGCATCGTGTTAACTGTTGCATCTCTCTCGATTCAATGTCACACTCCTGCCTTCTTCGGTACTCATGCCCAACTGTTGTCGATATTCTGTTACACAAACCATTTCCTCATGTCCTCTTACCTTCTTCCTGTCTGTTGCAAATCTTCTTCACCAGATTGTCTACTGCTTTTCTACTGATGTGCCCAATCCACCATAATCTGTTCTCTCTGATCATTTCTGCAATTAGAGCTACTCTGGCTTCTGCTCTTATGTCCTCATTTCTTTATCTATTCCCACAGTGTGCATCCAGCCACCCTTCACAGGCAGTTCATTTCCACCACCTCTAGTTTTCTCATCTGCTCTGCCTTTACTACCCAGGCTTCTGTACCATAAAGTAGTACTGGTCGTACCACTGTTTTGTATACCTTACTTTTCAGCTCTTTGGCATTCTTCTGTCATACACTATACCAGACACTCTATGCCATTTGGCTGCATCCCCTCTGATTCTAGCTTTGACCTTTTTATTCAGACTTTCCCTCTCCTCAACCACCCCTCCCAGATACTTGAAGCTATTAACCTATTCCACTATCTTCCCTTCTATCTCAATTCTCAGCTTCTTCTGATTTCTCCATTACCACTGTCTTATCTGTACTTAGTTTCATCCCATGTGCCTTCAGTTTTTCATTCCATTCCCCTATCCCTTGCTGAAGTTCTTGCTCAGAGTCTGCTTGTAATTCCACATCATCTGCATACCACAACTTTGCTGATCTGTCCCATCCAACCTGTTTGCTAATATAGTCCATCACTAGTATGAACACCAGTGGGATGAAAGCTTGTGTAAACAAACTCCCATCGGGAGCACTGTTAGTACTTGAGTCATTGGGCCTTTTATATAGCCTGCACTAATTCTACCAATGTTTCTGAGGCTTTGAACCACCACAGTACTGCCAAAATCAGCTTTCTTGGGAAAGCTTCAACACAGATCCAATTACCATTAAATATCATGCACCGATAAAAACTAAGATTACAATTCAGGGTAATGTGGCACTTTCCTCCCTACATGTTGAAGAGAGAGGAATTTAATGCAATGAAAATTATTAAATAGTTATTAGGGAAGATATAATTTTATTCAGAAGGAATAGCTAGTGAATTGGATAAAATGAAAATAGAGTAGAAATAAAAGTGAAAGAGATATTGTTAAGCAGTAAAAGGAACTAGTTAGAGTGGCTGACATAAGTTAAAGAAGGGGAATACACTGCAGAATGCTAAACAGAAAATAAGGGAATATTTGGATACTATGCATACATTTAGAAAGGCTGCTTTTAAACAACTATCTTTTGATAACAACTCTGGAGTACAAAAAACATTTAGCACAGTGACTTAGGGAATAGAAAGTATAAAGGGTTGTCACAAAACTCAGGGTGCAAATGACAAGAAAAATAACCAGAGATATTTTGGACATTTTATAAAAAATTGTATAAAGCAAAAGAATATAGAAACCAAGAAAGAGCACAAATTGAAATGTTTATGAAGTACTTAATTATGCCAAGAGTAGAGGAAGATGATGCTCAAAAACTAATAGTAGGAGATGAGATAAAAAATGCTGCTGTACAATCAATCTGCAGGGAAGCCTACATGAACAAATAGCATTGCTGTGGATGTTTGGAAGTTAAAAGGGTGGAAAGTTATACAGATCTGGAAGATTTTGTTTAATAGTATTTTAAAGGAGGGGGAAGTCCCATTATCATAGGAGAAAACTAAAGTAATTATATTAACTAAATGGGGTGAAGTTCTGTCAGTCAGCTTCATGCAGACCCATTTCAATTTTCAACTATCATTACAAAGTTTGCATGTCTATGCTAGTTAAAAGAATGGCAAAGTTTTGCCAAAACTGATAGATATGGAACAGTGTCATTTTCTGGAGTGGAGGTAAACATTTGACAACATTAGTAAAACAATGATGATCCAGTGAAAAGCGGAATGTGAGAAAATACCACTGCTGTTGGTGGATCTTGATGCAGAGAATGCATTTGAAAGAGTAAACTGGGGTGTTTCTGACCAAGGCAATGGAAGGATTTGGAATTCCTGATGTAATCAAAAATAAGAAGATATATGAAGAATCAGTGGCAATAATTAAAGTGGGAGGAATCCTCTCTAAAAAGCTCTGCTTGAACAGAGGCAACAGACAGGGGGGGGGTCTTCTTTCCTCTTTTTATCTGTTTTATATTTATAGTCATTGGCAATGAAAAAAAGGGGCTCAGAAATTCAAGGGGCTGGATTCAATAAAGCCTACACTAAGTGTACACAATATGTAGTCAATAAAATTCTTATCACATTTTTGTGCTTTCTAGCCATTCAGAAATATTACATTAAGTGTGTATGCAGTCTACACTTTGCCTTTAAGAATCCCTGGCAATATTTAAAGCTGCAAGAATATCAGTCGGAGAACTAAAATTAGGAGGAAGAAGGTGTGCATTATGCTTGTTTTATCTTTCACTCAGAACACTGTACACTTAGTGTACACTTTATTGCATCTGTCCCAAGGACAAAAATAGTATGTTAATCAAGAAAAGTTGGCTTTATTTGCAGATGATATTATTTTGTACTTGATAAGTCCAGGAAAGGATGCATCAGTATTGTGGAACATTTTGAGACAGTTTCATGTCTTTTCAGGATATAAAATTAATGAAGATTAAAAAATAAAGGCTAAAGCCATAAAGGGTTTGCCCACTCATAACTTGGTTCAGCAACCCCCATATTTATGGGGACATGATACAACAAAATATTTATGATATGGACTTAAAAAAAGCTTCTGTTATGGCAGCTAAAGCTATGTAGGAACAGGCTAAACAAAATATAATACAAAACTAAGAAACTGGAAGTTATTATTTATGGATATAGATAGTAAGTTCCAAGCAGTGATAATGTTCTTAGTCCCTTTAGTTTTATCTACAGTTCATGCATGTTTTTATCAACAAGAGGAAAAGTTGTGGACAATAATTAATAAAGATTTGAAGGAATTTATCCAGAAGGAAAAATGGGCAAGACTTAAGTGGGGTAAGTTGATCCTCGCAATAGAACAAGGTGGTTTAGGATTACCTAATTTGAAAGGATATATTAGAGTTACACGGTTAAGGCTCATATATATATATATATATATATATATATATATATATATATATATATATATATATATATATAAACACAATAATAATAATAATGAAATAAATTTAGGCAAACAATATAAAGTGAAGGAGTACATTTAATCTCCCCTTGGCCCCTTCTTTGACAGCATTCGGAAAGTTGTATGAAAGAGAAATTAGAAACTTTGGAGAAGGACAAACTCATTGTGAGAAATTTTATAATTTAACAATAAACCAAAGAAAGCAGTTAAACAAATTGATTAATAATAGGGGACCTTAGAATCATGAAACTAGATAAAGGGGAGGGGTGGTTCTAATAAATTATTTTACTTATGTAAGTAAGATGTATGAACATTTAAATAATGATACCTATTTTCAGCTTAGTTTACATAATGAGATTAATATGTAAAAAAAATCAATGGAATTTTGAATTAAGTATTAATAAATGATGAAATTGCTGCTGTTGAATTTAATTACTTGGAAGTGAAAGAACACTCATCGCCTCAATATTCAGCATACCCAAGGTGCTCAAAGGTGTAGATGGTCTCCCATTAAGGGCCATATTGGCTGTGAGAAGATCAAAACTGAACCCCTGGCAAAATTTACTGATAAAAGTTTAAAGTCCTTTTTTTTTATGATAAAAATTATCATGTATTATGAGGTTCTTAGCGTTGCCTAAAAGGGTTTAGCAAAGTTAAGTATGAAAAATATTTGATTTTGCTGACCATAGATGTTAAGGATCTGTATTTTGTTACACCTCATGATTTGAGACTTGATTGGTTCATGGAAGATTATACAGTAGAACAAAAATGCACAACATAAAAATAGACTTGGTGAGAATTTAATGGAAACAGTATTATGCAATAATTTTGTGTACTTTGAGGGTGAGTATTATAAACAAATTACAGGTGTTGTGATGGGTGCAGCAGTAGCACTAATTTTTGCAAACAAAATATTATGGTTTGGGGAGGATTATTTATATATTTAATAGAGAATATCATGACAATATTAGTTCTTGCTATAGATATTTGGATGATTTGCTAATTATTTGGAAAGGTTCAGTGGATAGGCTGAACCAGCATTATACTTCTATCAGTAACACAGTAGATTTTTTTTTTTAAATTACAACGGATTATAATTTGGATAAAAATTTATTTTTTTGGATTGTACTTTAAGTAAAGACTTTGGAAAAGTAAAATGTTCATCCAATATTTTTTGTAAGGACACTTGGTTTAATGGTTATTTGCACTTTAGAAGTACGCACCTGATACAGCAAAAACAAAACCTGGTAAAAGGGCAATTTGTCTGCTTATCCAGAATGTTGTCAGAGGATGAAATGTTTGAAATGGAGGCAAAAAAGCTTGGGGGATGTTTATAGAAAGAGGGGAGACTAAATGTACTCCTGAAATAATGAACTATGCATTTAGTGAAAGGCAGGGTCATTTTAAATCCATCTTTTGTGATGCTTAAAAAGGAGAATGAAAATAGACTAGATTTTCGTACGGCTATGGTATTGTCATATGGTAGTAGTAATAAACAAGTTAAAATGTTAATAATAACAACTGGACTAGTATTTTTAGTAGTTTAGATTTAATTCACAAGCTTGGAGCAGGACCAAGATTTGTGTATAAGAGGGGGGGTGGAATTTGAAAAATATTTAAATAGAACTATACTGAGACTAAGATGTCAAAACTGGTAAAATGCGGTGGTTGCCTACAATGTTGATTTATTTATGACAGTTCTAGTATTACCATAGCATCTTATCTTAGGGTCTTGAGTGGAAATGGGTGTTTCACATGTAGTACAGTTGGTGTGGTCTGTCCTGCACAGTGTATGACCTGTACTGCATTCTATGTTGGTAAAACAGAAAGGGCTTTATGCAGCAGACATATGAGCATATGTATGCTGTTAAAAAGTATATTAAAAATGCCTTATATAATCACAACATCAAATGTACGGATTTAAAAAAATGTTTTTTGTGCTACAAAAGGTTCCTTATAAAGTTAGAGGGTGGTGATTGGGAATCATATTTAGAAAGGAAGGAATTACTGTGGCAAATTAGATTAAATGCTGCTCAGTACCCCGGAATTAATGATAAAATATCCATTAGCAGGGTTTTAGTGTTAAACTCATGGAAATTATGAAATCTGTAAATATACATAAGCATATATAAATGCTTAACATGTTTAATTAAACGTTTTAAGGTGAAGTGTTTTTAATATAGTTTTATGTTCTTTTTTGTTTTACTGACCTGGTTCTTTTATGCATTAATGTATGTGAATTTTATTTGGTTAGGTTCTCAGATGGATGGGAAGTTTTATTTTGACATGGCTATGGCAATGGGGTGCACACTAGCTTGTGCTACCTTTGAGGCATTCAGCACAACAATTCATTGGTGCTGGCAGCAAAAAACACCACATCAATGTGCAATTCATTATCTAGATGATTCTATGATAGTGGGAGAGCGCAAGATAGGGGCTGTAGAAAGGATGCCAACATCTATAGATATTTGTACCACTTTGGGGGTTCCACAGGTGGAGGATAAATTGGAGGGTCCTGCTCAAAAATTAGATTTCTAGGTTTGGAGGTGGACATTGCATTGAAGTCTTTCAAACTTCCAGATGACAAGCTAGATCAGCTCAAATATATATTCTGGAAGTTCCTGGGGGCCAGTGAGGCTAAGGTAGTTGAGCTAATGCAGCTTCATGGGTTATTAAACTTTGCCTACAAGGCTATAGCCCCAGGCAGAACTTTCCTTTAAGCAGTTTCAAATTTGCTAAATGACAGCAAACCCAAGCATTATAAGGTGAGGATAATGCACTTGAGTCAAGAAAGACCTTCATCTTTTGGTCACCTTTTTCAACCAGTACAACAGAGTATCATTCTGGCAGTCACATTGGGTGCCATCCAGAGAGTTGCAGTTGTTCACCAATGCCGCAGCTGGCATTTGGATGAGTGGTTCATTTGAGGTAGTTGGTTTTCTGCCATGTGGCCTAAGTCCTAGTCCTTAGAAAGGAGGAAATATATTACCTTCTTGGAGATTTTTCCAGTTTGAGTTGCCAGTTTAGTTTGGGAAGAGTGTTTGAGGAATTGCAGGGTGTCCTTTTGTTCGGACACTTTGGCAATAGTACACTCTCTTAACAAATGCTCATATAAAGCCAATGGGTGCATTCAGTGGTTCAGTTATTGGTCTTGTTGTGTTTGCAAATCAATTTAACTTTTTCAAAAATACATATTCTGGGGTGCAATAATGGTATTGCTGACAGGCTGCCCCATTTTCATTTTTTCGGATTTTGTCAACTAGCATGGGAGGTGAAACCACATGGAACCTCCATTCCCCTGGAAGTGTAATTGATTGGAAAAGGATAGCCGGATCTCTAGTGTCAAACTCCTGGGTCATGAATACAAAAAGGTATATTCATTTTCAGTTCAGTCTTTCAAAATTCTCTACAGGTCATTACCCATAAGTCAAAAGAAGTGGGGTTTACCTTTGTTCATCCAATTCCTGTTGCACAGATGTTACAAAGGGAATGCTCCTAGCACAATTAGGATTCATTTGGAAGCCTTAGGGTGGTTAGCCATGTTTCTGTGGATCACAAATTTTCCAGACCATTGGCTGTTATCAAGACTGATTAAAAGCTAGGTAAATGTTAAAGGGGCCTCAAAAGATAGTCAAAGGCTGATAGGTTGGTATCATCTGAATATTATTGTCAGAGGCTTATTTATCTCTGCCATTAATTTCTACTTGTTTGCCACGTGGGCAGCATCCTTCTCCTATCTTTATGCTGGTGCTTGTCATGCCAATGAATGGCCGAATTCATTATGGGGGGGGGGGGAGTGATGTTGCAATTATTGATGAATTCCTGCTGGTTTGGTTGGGAAAGTCCAAGACTGATCAAGCAGGTACACTGGTTTCACCTGCTTAGCAAGTTTGTTCCTAATTGAGATAAGTCAGAATAGATTTTAAGTCTGCAGCCAGCAGGTCTGTCATACTATTAAATGCTAACTTTGCCTTAGTTAAACTCTTTCCTGCCAATGTATAGATTCACATGAATACTCATCCCATTACTTCCCAATAGGGCACACATCTAATTTAGCAGTGGAAGGTCACTTCACCAAAGTTTTGAAAAGAACAGGTTGGAGATGCTTAATGCATTTTTTCTTACATAAGACATTCATAGTGTGAATTTGTATTACAGGAAAGGAAGCTATCTGGAATTTGGGTCACTCTTTCATCAAAGGAGCAGTCATCCAAGCTTTGTCTCAGCCATTACTTCATTCAGGTTCCCTTTCAGTCATTGGTCAGTCCAAAGTTTTTTTTTTTTTTTTCAGGACTTTCTGAGTTTCATTTCTGGGGGGCATGGGACCAAATTGCAGCCCATCAAAGTTTACCCTGGACTTGGAAATGATTTAGTTTTGGCCCCCAAAAGGATTCCATTAGCTAGAATTTTGTCTGACCTACAGAGGCTTTGCACACCTAACCCTCAAATGGTTTTGTGTTGGTCCTCAATTGTACCCAGAATTCATTGGATTGGAGGCAGGAAAAAGGAAGCTATCGAGATCTCCAGGCATTTTATAAACCATAGGGTGTCTCATGTTTCCATTCACATTGGATTCCAAGTGATAGAACACAAAGATTTATTCAAACCAGATGAAGATTTGTATGACGGTGCTAGAGTGCATCTTAGCAACTTAAGGGTTGATCTTTCTAATCTGGACATTACTCTGGCAGTTGAGAAACATTTCTGTACTCTATCTTCCCAGCATATTACTGATTTACTGATTTAATTCAGCTAGAAGCCACTGAAAGGGGAAATGACATAGTTTTACTGCTGGCTGATGCCTGTGGCTCTTACCGACCCCTTTTTCATCTCCCCTGGTTACTTCTCAGTGACTGCCTCCTGTGGGTATTTGGTGTTTGGTAGTTTTAAGCAAGTTGCATGGGTGATGAGAGTCAAAATTAAGTTTAGTGATAAACAGGTCCAAAGCAGCTGGTGACATGCACCTGGACCCTTCAATGGTGGGCCAGAACAGACTTGGTTATGCCAAAGGTTTTAAGGGAAATCTTACAAATGAGTTTTATGGCCGATGCAAAATTATTTGTTGTATTATCAGTAATGTTGGTTTCTGTTTAATAAATGGTTGCAATGCCAGTTCTTGGTGCAGTTATTGTCTCAACTTAGAGAACAAGGGACCGATATCATAGAGGAGGCAGACAGAAAGAGACTGGAGAGTCCTAAGTGAAGGACTTGCTCTGGTAGAAATTTTAGTTGAATCTAGAACAGAAACTGCTGTTAAAAATGGGATAATTAGTAGGGCATATAAAATATTGCATGGTATCTATAAGAATGAATAAGAGGAGGTTAGAAAAGATTGGGAAGAAAAACTAGAAAAGCAATTTACAAGGAAACAATGGGAGGACATATGTATGACTCTCAACTATGCAAAAAAAATCCAGAAAGCTTATGAATTTTTCTTGGAAGTATTTGCATATATATTTGTATTACTCCAAGCAGACTTCAACATTTTTTTTCCTCAGGCAGAATATCAAATGTTGGAGGTAAGACAGGGAAGAAAGAATTAATTAGGAATATGTTTTTGGGACTGTAATGAGTAGGCAGATCTGAAAAAAAATCCCTACATATTGCTGATTACTCCATCCTAGCTATTGCAGACGCAATTGGCTGTAACTAAGGAAATTATTCTTTTAATCTGGGACACAGGATTTGAATTGCCTAGACATAGTAAGGCCTAGTTAAGTTTATTTCTGTTGGCTTCCAAAAAAACAACTACTGTTAAATGGAAATCAAAATCTAAACCAAATGTATTATAAGTATTGACAATTGTAAAAAAGGTAAAAGAACTGGAAGAGGGATCTTTAGAAAAGGAAAGGAGAAGATTATATAGAAAATAAGGAATGTGTGAGAACAGTACATGCAGACTAATTTTCAGGAGGAGGACTGATGTTTAAGGGAAGGCAGGAATTTAGTAATTCATGTAACGTTAGACTGAAAGACAATTGGTATAAAGAAAAAGAAGATGCAATATATAGTGTGTCTAAATTTAAAAAAAAAATAATATTGTTTTCTTTTCTATATATGTGTGGGTTCACCTATGTCTTAAGTGATATTTTAATTAAAGTTTTTAAAAATAAAGAAGGAGATTCCTCAGTGAAGGCCAACTATGTAGTTGACCACAGCTTTCTGTCCTCCCCCTCTCTAATGTGGCAAATACCATCTTTGGTCAGATTTCATCCTACCTCTGCTAGAGAACTTTTTGTAGGAGTACGACTGGGTTGTCATCACAAGACTGAGTGAAATACCATGGAGGAAGACGGGATTGGGTACTACTAGAAAAAAAGCCTGAAATCAGTGGCAGGATTAGAAGAAAAAAGTGTCACACCAAGGAAATGTATGCAGTTAAGTATGTAGTAGTGTGTATGTGTTTCTGTGTGTGTGTGTGTGTGTGTGTGTGTGTGTGTGTGTGTGTGTGTGTGTGTGTGTGTGTCTGTGCGTGTGT